>NC_133170.1:34079166-34382196 GCF_040802235.1 Manis javanica | reverse complement strand
GTGAGAGAGGCTGTGTGTGTGTTTGGCTGTTGGAGTTATGCACATGATGTAAGATGTGTTGACTGTGTGTGGCTGTGCTTGTTTTGTACATCTCTTGCATACAGTATGTGGTCTGTGCAATGGTTTTCGTGTGCATTGTGAGCAGTACTTATGTGCCTTCAAGGGTGTGGTGTGTTTATTGTGTCTGTTGTGTTGCGTGTTTCTGTGTTGCGTGTGTGTAGTGCGTTGTGCTCCTGTGTGAGGATGTATGTGTGGTGTGTCTGTGCGTGATTGTGTGTGCAGTGGGTAGTGTGTGAAATGTGTGCCACTTGTCTTTGTTGGTTATATGTGTTTTGCCTATGGATTTGGGAGTGTTGTGTGTGTTATGAGTTGTGATACTTTCTGTGCGGGATGCTTGTGTGTGTCGTGTGATGTGTGGTTCTGTGAGTTGTGTTTGTGTTGTGTGTATTGTACTCTGTGTGTTCTGTGGTCTGTGTGTTTTGCTTGTTGAGTGAGACACTGTGTGTTAGGACTGATATCTTTGTGTATATGTTGTGTGTTTGGCATTGTGCATTCTGTGAGGCTGTGTGTGCTGTCTGTTTTATGTGTGTTTGGAGTGATTGTGTGTAGTGTGTGAAATGTGTGTTGCATAATTTTTGTGTTCTTTCTGTTGTGGACGGTGTGTGTTTTGCATGTTGGTTTCTATGTTCGCGGTTGTGTTTGACAGGTTGTGTGTGTGCCTGGGTCTTTGAGTAAGGAGTGTAATTTGTGATGTGTGTACTGTGTGTGGTCAAGCTTGGTCAGTGTGCCTCACTGGGTGTGTTGTGTTCACTCTGAGAACCGTGGTTCATGTGTATGGTGGGCAGTTATGTTCTCGGTGTGATGTGCTGTGTGTTGAGGGACTTCTGCATTCAAGTGCACAGAAGACAGCCTCTCGTTGTTGGCGGTTTTCTCCACAGGTTTGTAATACTCCAGGAGGGCCTTGTTTCCTGAGGGCGCAGAGAGCCACCTCATCTCTTTACTAGCAAGGCCCTGAAGACGCCTTTGTTGTAAAGTGTCAGAAACTGCTGCAGGAGAGCCTCATGACAAACTCTGCCGCAGAAACAATCCACCATGCACTGAGGAGACACTCCGTGAGGGAATACGAGGCTGCTTTCATTTTGCACGCAATTTGCTCCTATGTGATAAGGAAAACAGCAAACATTGCAGTAGAACGCGGTCTTCTCTGTATGCCCTCTATCTCAAAGATGTGGGTGGGCTGCGAATAGGCCTTTGCTCTAGCGACACTGGAAGTTGCAGAAGATGATGCATTGTAGTGACAGCAGTGGAGGCAAGTCAGCTTTGGATTCAGCTTATGTGACTGAAAGAAAGCACTGCAGGATGGCCCACTCAAGGAATCATTGAAGCCCTGGCAGTGGAGGCTGAAACAGAGCTTTCAATGTGCTTTCAACCATGTCTGTGTGGCCATGAACGTGAGGCTTTGCTGAGGAAGCCTGGCCGTCCGGCACTATGCCCGCATACAACGAATTTAGCTCGCAATGTGGTTTCCGTGTCTGTCCTGTGTGCCTGCACTCTAAGCACCTGGAAGAGGTTTTGCCCTGCAGAGCTCTCTTTAGCTGAGTGTTGTGTGCTCATTTGGGTGACCATTAACGTGAGGCTTTGTTGAGGAAGCCTGGCCATCAGGAAAATGCCCGCATACAACGAATTCAGCTCGCAATGTGGTTTCCGTGTCTGTAATGTGTGCCTGCTCTCTAAGCGCCTGAAAGTGGTCTGCCGTGTGGAGCTCTCCTCTGCTGAGTGTCGGGTGCTCATTTGCGTTGCCATTAACGTGAAGTGTTACTGAGGAAGACTGGTCATCAGGAAAATACCCGCATACAAAGAATTTAGCTCGCAATGTAGTTACCGTGTCTGTCCTGTGTGACTGCACTCTAAGTGCATGAGTGAAGTCTGCTCGGTGTAGATGTCTTTTGCTGAGAGCCGGGTGCTCATTTGTGTGGCCAGAAACGTGAGGCCTTGCTGAGGAAGCCTGGCCGTCAGGAAAAGAACCGCATACACCGAATTCAGCTCGCAATGTGGTTTCCGTGTCTGTCCTGTGTGACTGCACTCTAAGTGCATGAGTGAAGTCTGCTCTGTAGAGATGTCTTTTGCTCAGTGTCGGGTGCTCATTCTTGTGGCCATTCACGTGAGGTTATGCTGAGGAATCCTGGCCATCAGGAAAATACCCGCAGACAACGAATTGAACTTGCAATGTGGTTTCCGTGTCTGCCCTGTGTGCCTGCACTCTAAGCACCTGAAAGAGGATTTCTGTGTAGAGCTCTCTTTTGCTGAGTGTCGTGTGCTCATTTAGGTGAACATTAACGTGAGGCTTTGTTGACGAAGCCTGGCCATCAGGAAAATGCCCGCATACAACGAATTCAGCTCGCATTGTGGTTTCTGTGTCTGTAATGTGTGCCTGCTCTCTAAGCGCCGGAAAGAGGATTTCTGTGTACAGCTCTCTTTTGCTGAGTGTCGTGTGCTCATTTAGGTGAACATTAACGTGAGGCTTTGTTGACGAAGCCTGGCCATCAGGAAAATGCCCGCATACACCGAATTCAGCTCGCAATGTGGTTTCCGTGTCTGGAATGTGTGCCTGCTCTCTAAGCGCCTGAAAGAGGTCTGCTGCGTAGAGCTCTCTTTTGCTAGGTGTTGGGTGCTCATTTGTGTGGCCATTAACGTGAGGTTTTGCTGAGGAAGACTGGCCATCAGGAAAATACCCGCATACAACGAATTCAGCAGGCAATGTGTTTTCCGTGTCAGTCCTGTGTGACTGCACTCTAAGCGCATGAGTGAAGTCTGCTCTGTAGAGATATCTTTTGCTGAGTGTCGGGAGCTCATTTGTGAGGCCATTAACGTGAGGTTTTGCTGAGGAAGCCTGGCTGTCAGGAAAATACCCGCATACAACGAATTCAGCTCGCAATGTGGTTTCCGAGTCTTATAAATTCTCTTGTTTGTTGTTATGTGCTGTGTTCTGGGTGGTGTGAGTGCTGCCTTTAGGCTTTCTGTGTGTGACATACTGGGTAGATGTTGCGTGGGCTGTGTCATTTCAGCATTGTGTGTAATGATGGGTTCGCCTTGTGTCGGGTGTGTTGTGTGCATGTGTATGTTGTGTGTGGGTGTGTTTTCGTTCGTGCTGTGTGCGCGTGGGGATGCATGTGTTCTCTATGATTAGATTGTGGTTGTGCGTGTTGTGTGCAGTGTGCTATGTGTGTTGCACGCGTTTCGTCAGTTTTGTGTGCATTTGTATGTGTTGTGTCAGTTTTGTGTGTGTGGTTGTGTTTTGTGTGTTGTGTGAGAGAGGCTGTGTGTGTGTTTGGCTGTTGGAGTTATGCACATGATGTAAGATGTGTTGACTGTGTGTGGCTGTGCTTGTTTTGTACATCTCTTGCATACAGTATGTGGTCTGTGCAATGGTTTTCGTGTGCATTGTGAGCAGTACTTATGTGCCTTCAAGGGTGTGGTGTGTTTATTGTGTCTGTTGTGTTGCGTGTTTCTGTGTTGCGTGTGTGTAGTGCGTTGTGCTCCTGTGTGAGGATGTATGTGTGGTGTGTCTGTGCGTGATTGTGTGTGCAGTGGGTAGTGTGTGAAATGTGTGCCACTTGTCTTTGTTGGTTATATGTGTTTTGCCTATGGATTTGGGAGTGTTGTGTGTGTTATGAGTTGTGATACTTTCTGTGCGGGATGCTTGTGTGTGTCGTGTGATGTGTGGTTCTGTGAGTTGTGTTTGTGTTGTGTGTATTGTACTCTGTGTGTTCTGTGGTCTGTGTGTTTTGCTTGTTGAGTGAGACACTGTGTGTTAGGACTGATATCTTTGTGTATATGTTGTGTGTTTGGCATTGTGCATTCTGTGAGGCTGTGTGTGCTGTCTGTTTTATGTGTGTTTGGAGTGATTGTGTGTAGTGTGTGAAATGTGTGTTGCATAATTTTTGTGTTCTTTCTGTTGTGGACGGTGTGTGTTTTGCATGTTGGTTTCTATGTTCGCGGTTGTGTTTGACAGGTTGTGTGTGTGCCTGGGTCTTTGAGTAAGGAGTGTAATTTGTGATGTGTGTACTGTGTGTGGTCAAGCTTGGTCAGTGTGCCTCACTGGGTGTGTTGTGTTCACTCTGAGAACCGTGGTTCATGTGTATGGTGGGCAGTTATGTTCTCGGTGTGATGTGCTGTGTGTTGAGGGACTTCTGCATTCAAGTGCACAGAAGACAGCCTCTCGTTGTTGGCGGTTTTCTCCACAGGTTTGTAATACTCCAGGAGGGCCTTGTTTCCTGAGGGCGCAGAGAGCCACCTCATCTCTTTACTAGCAAGGCCCTGAAGACGCCTTTGTTGTAAAGTGTCAGAAACTGCTGCAGGAGAGCCTCATGACAAACTCTGCCGCAGAAACAATCCACCATGCACTGAGGAGACACTCCGTGAGGGAATACGAGGCTGCTTTCATTTTGCACGCAATTTGCTCCTATGTGATAAGGAAAACAGCAAACATTGCAGTAGAACGCGGTCTTCTCTGTATGCCCTCTATCTCAAAGATGTGGGTGGGCTGCGAATAGGCCTTTGCTCTAGCGACACTGGAAGTTGCAGAAGATGATGCATTGTAGTGACAGCAGTGGAGGCAAGTCAGCTTTGGATTCAGCTTATGTGACTGAAAGAAAGCACTGCAGGATGGCCCACTCAAGGAATCATTGAAGCCCTGGCAGTGGAGGCTGAAACAGAGCTTTCAATGTGCTTTCAACCATGTCTGTGTGGCCATGAACGTGAGGCTTTGCTGAGGAAGCCTGGCCGTCCGGCACTATGCCCGCATACAACGAATTTAGCTCGCAATGTGGTTTCCGTGTCTGTCCTGTGTGCCTGCACTCTAAGCACCTGGAAGAGGTTTTGCCCTGCAGAGCTCTCTTTAGCTGAGTGTTGTGTGCTCATTTGGGTGACCATTAACGTGAGGCTTTGTTGAGGAAGCCTGGCCATCAGGAAAATGCCCGCATACAACGAATTCAGCTCGCAATGTGGTTTCCGTGTCTGTAATGTGTGCCTGCTCTCTAAGCGCCTGAAAGTGGTCTGCCGTGTGGAGCTCTCCTCTGCTGAGTGTCGGGTGCTCATTTGCGTTGCCATTAACGTGAAGTGTTACTGAGGAAGACTGGTCATCAGGAAAATACCCGCATACAAAGAATTTAGCTCGCAATGTAGTTACCGTGTCTGTCCTGTGTGACTGCACTCTAAGTGCATGAGTGAAGTCTGCTCGGTGTAGATGTCTTTTGCTGAGAGCCGGGTGCTCATTTGTGTGGCCAGAAACGTGAGGCCTTGCTGAGGAAGCCTGGCCGTCAGGAAAAGAACCGCATACACCGAATTCAGCTCGCAATGTGGTTTCCGTGTCTGTCCTGTGTGACTGCACCCTAAGTGCATGAGTGAAGTCTGCTCTGTAGAGATGTCTTTTGCTCAGTGTCGGGTGCTCATTCTTGTGGCCATTCACGTGAGGTTATGCTGAGGAATCCTGGCCATCAGGAAAATACCCGCAGACAACGAATTGAACTTGCAATGTGGTTTCCGTGTCTGCCCTGTGTGCCTGCACTCTAAGCACCTGAAAGAGGATTTCTGTGTAGAGCTCTCTTTTGCTGAGTGTCGTGTGCTCATTTAGGTGAACATTAACGTGAGGCTTTGTTGACGAAGCCTGGCCATCAGGAAAATGCCCGCATACAACGAATTCAGCTCGCATTGTGGTTTCTGTGTCTGTAATGTGTGCCTGCTCTCTAAGCGCCGGAAAGAGGATTTCTGTGTACAGCTCTCTTTTGCTGAGTGTCGTGTGCTCATTTAGGTGAACATTAACGTGAGGCTTTGTTGACGAAGCCTGGCCATCAGGAAAATGCCCGCATACACCGAATTCAGCTCGCAATGTGGTTTCCGTGTCTGGAATGTGTGCCTGCTCTCTAAGCGCCTGAAAGAGGTCTGCTGCGTAGAGCTCTCTTTTGCTAGGTGTTGGGTGCTCATTTGTGTGGCCATTAACGTGAGGTTTTGCTGAGGAAGACTGGCCATCAGGAAAATACCCGCATACAACGAATTCAGCAGGCAATGTGTTTTCCGTGTCAGTCCTGTGTGACTGCACTCTAAGCGCATGAGTGAAGTCTGCTCTGTAGAGATATCTTTTGCTGAGTGTCGGGAGCTCATTTGTGAGGCCATTAACGTGAGGTTTTGCTGAGGAAGCCTGGCTGTCAGGAAAATACCCGCATACAACGAATTCAGCTCGCAATGTGGTTTCCGAGTCTTATAAATTCTCTTGTTTGTTGTTATGTGCTGTGTTCTGGGTGGTGTGAGTGCTGCCTTTAGGCTTTCTGTGTGTGACATACTGGGTAGATGTTGCGTGGGCTGTGTCATTTCAGCATTGTGTGTAATGATGGGTTCGCCTTGTGTCGGGTGTGTTGTGTGCATGTGTATGTTGTGTGTGGGTGTGTTTTCGTTCGTGCTGTGTGCGCGTGGGGATGCATGTGTTCTCTATGATTAGATTGTGGTTGTGCGTGTTGTGTGCAGTGTGCTATGTGTGTTGCACGCGTTTCGTCAGTTTTGTGTGCATTTGTATGTGTTGTGTCAGTTTTGTGTGTGTGGTTGTGTTTTGTGTGTTGTGTGAGAGAGGCTGTGTGTGTGTTTGGCTGTTGGAGTTATGCACATGATGTAAGATGTGTTGACTGTGTGTGGCTGTGCTTGTTTTGTACATCTCTTGCATACAGTATGTGGTCTGTGCAATGGTTTTCGTGTGCATTGTGAGCAGTACTTATGTGCCTTCAAGGGTGTGGTGTGTTTATTGTGTCTGTTGTGTTGCGTGTTTCTGTGTTGCGTGTGTGTAGTGCGTTGTGCTCCTGTGTGAGGATGTATGTGTGGTGTGTCTGTGCGTGATTGTGTGTGCAGTGGGTAGTGTGTGAAATGTGTGCCACTTGTCTTTGTTGGTTATATGTGTTTTGCCTATGGATTTGGGAGTGTTGTGTGTGTTATGAGTTGTGATACTTTCTGTGCGGGATGCTTGTGTGTGTCGTGTGATGTGTGGTTCTGTGAGTTGTGTTTGTGTTGTGTGTATTGTACTCTGTGTGTTCTGTGGTCTGTGTGTTTTGCTTGTTGAGTGAGACACTGTGTGTTAGGACTGATATCTTTGTGTATATGTTGTGTGTTTGGCATTGTGCATTCTGTGAGGCTGTGTGTGCTGTCTGTTTTATGTGTGTTTGGAGTGATTGTGTGTAGTGTGTGAAATGTGTGTTGCATAATTTTTGTGTTCTTTCTGTTGTGGACGGTGTGTGTTTTGCATGTTGGTTTCTATGTTCGCGGTTGTGTTTGACAGGTTGTGTGTGTGCCTGGGTCTTTGAGTAAGGAGTGTAATTTGTGATGTGTGTACTGTGTGTGGTCAAGCTTGGTCAGTGTGCCTCACTGGGTGTGTTGTGTTCACTCTGAGAACCGTGGTTCATGTGTATGGTGGGCAGTTATGTTCTCGGTGTGATGTGCTGTGTGTTGAGGGACTTCTGCATTCAAGTGCACAGAAGACAGCCTCTCGTTGTTGGCGGTTTTCTCCACAGGTTTGTAATACTCCAGGAGGGCCTTGTTTCCTGAGGGCGCAGAGAGCCACCTCATCTCTTTACTAGCAAGGCCCTGAAGACGCCTTTGTTGTAAAGTGTCAGAAACTGCTGCAGGAGAGCCTCATGACAAACTCTGCCGCAGAAACAATCCACCATGCACTGAGGAGACACTCCGTGAGGGAATACGAGGCTGCTTTCATTTTGCACGCAATTTGCTCCTATGTGATAAGGAAAACAGCAAACATTGCAGTAGAACGCGGTCTTCTCTGTATGCCCTCTATCTCAAAGATGTGGGTGGGCTGCGAATAGGCCTTTGCTCTAGCGACACTGGAAGTTGCAGAAGATGATGCATTGTAGTGACAGCAGTGGAGGCAAGTCAGCTTTGGATTCAGCTTATGTGACTGAAAGAAAGCACTGCAGGATGGCCCACTCAAGGAATCATTGAAGCCCTGGCAGTGGAGGCTGAAACAGAGCTTTCAATGTGCTTTCAACCATGTCTGTGTGGCCATGAACGTGAGGCTTTGCTGAGGAAGCCTGGCCGTCCGGCACTATGCCCGCATACAACGAATTTAGCTCGCAATGTGGTTTCCGTGTCTGTCCTGTGTGCCTGCACTCTAAGCACCTGGAAGAGGTTTTGCCCTGCAGAGCTCTCTTTAGCTGAGTGTTGTGTGCTCATTTGGGTGACCATTAACGTGAGGCTTTGTTGAGGAAGCCTGGCCATCAGGAAAATGCCCGCATACAACGAATTCAGCTCGCAATGTGGTTTCCGTGTCTGTAATGTGTGCCTGCTCTCTAAGCGCCTGAAAGTGGTCTGCCGTGTGGAGCTCTCCTTTGCTGAGTGTCGGGTGCTCATTTGCGTTGCCATTAACGTGAAGTGTTACTGAGGAAGACTGGTCATCAGGAAAATACCCGCATACAAAGAATTTAGCTCGCAATGTAGTTACCGTGTCTGTCCTGTGTGACTGCACTCTAAGTGCATGAGTGAAGTCTGCTCGGTGTAGATGTCTTTTGCTGAGAGCCGGGTGCTCATTTGTGTGGCCAGAAACGTGAGGCCTTGCTGAGGAAGCCTGGCCGTCAGGAAAAGAACCGCATACACCGAATTCAGCTCGCAATGTGGTTTCCGTGTCTGTCCTGTGTGACTGCACTCTAAGTGCATGAGTGAAGTCTGCTCTGTAGAGATGTCTTTTGCTCAGTGTCGGGTGCTCATTCTTGTGGCCATTCACGTGAGGTTATGCTGAGGAATCCTGGCCATCAGGAAAATACCCGCAGACAACGAATTGAACTTGCAATGTGGTTTCCGTGTCTGTCCTGTGTGCCTGCACTCTAAGCGCCGGAAAGAGGATTTCTGTGTACAGCTCTCTTTTGCTGAGTGTCGTGTGCTCATTTAGGTGAACATTAACGTGAGGCTTTGTTGACGAAGCCTGGCCATCAGGAAAATGCCCGCATACACCGAATTCAGCTCGCAATGTGGTTTCCGTGTCTGGAATGTGTGCCTGCTCTCTAAGCGCCTGAAAGAGGTCTGCTGCGTAGAGCTCTCTTTTGCTAGGTGTTGGGTGCTCATTTGTGTGGCCATTAACGTGAGGTTTTGCTGAGGAAGACTGGCCATCAGGAAAATACCCGCATACAACGAATTCAGCAGGCAATGTGTTTTCCGTGTCAGTCCTGTGTGACTGCACTCTAAGCGCATGAGTGAAGTCTGCTCTGTAGAGATATCTTTTGCTGAGTGTCGGGAGCTCATTTGTGAGGCCATTAACGTGAGGTTTTGCTGAGGAAGCCTGGCTGTCAGGAAAATACCCGCATACAACGAATTCAGCTCGCAATGTGGTTTCCGAGTCTTATAAATTCTCTTGTTTGTTGTTATGTGCTGTGTTCTGGGTGGTGTGAGTGCTGCCTTTAGGCTTTCTGTGTGTGACATACTGGGTAGATGTTGCGTGGGCTGTGTCATTTCAGCATTGTGTGTAATGATGGGTTCGCCTTGTGTCGGGTGTGTTGTGTGCATGTGTATGTTGTGTGTGGGTGTGTTTTCGTTCGTGCTGTGTGCGCGTGGGGATGCATGTGTTCTCTATGATTAGATTGTGGTTGTGCGTGTTGTGTGCAGTGTGCTATGTGTGTTGCACGCGTTTCGTCAGTTTTGTGTGCATTTGTATGTGTTGTGTCAGTTTTGTGTGTGTGGTTGTGTTTTGTGTGTTGTGTGAGAGAGGCTGTGTGTGTGTTTGGCTGTTGGAGTTATGCACATGATGTAAGATGTGTTGACTGTGTGTGGCTGTGCTTGTTTTGTACATCTCTTGCATACAGTATGTGGTCTGTGCAATGGTTTTCGTGTGCATTGTGAGCAGTACTTATGTGCCTTCAAGGGTGTGGTGTGTTTATTGTGTCTGTTGTGTTGCGTGTTTCTGTGTTGCGTGTGTGTAGTGCGTTGTGCTCCTGTGTGAGGATGTATGTGTGGTGTGTCTGTGCGTGATTGTGTGTGCAGTGGGTAGTGTGTGAAATGTGTGCCACTTGTCTTTGTTGGTTATATGTGTTTTGCCTATGGATTTGGGAGTGTTGTGTGTGTTATGAGTTGTGATACTTTCTGTGCGGGATGCTTGTGTGTGTCGTGTGATGTGTGGTTCTGTGAGTTGTGTTTGTGTTGTGTGTATTGTACTCTGTGTGTTCTGTGGTCTGTGTGTTTTGCTTGTTGAGTGAGACACTGTGTGTTAGGACTGATATCTTTGTGTATATGTTGTGTGTTTGGCATTGTGCATTCTGTGAGGCTGTGTGTGCTGTCTGTTTTATGTGTGTTTGGAGTGATTGTGTGTAGTGTGTGAAATGTGTGTTGCATAATTTTTGTGTTCTTTCTGTTGTGGACGGTGTGTGTTTTGCATGTTGGTTTCTATGTTCGCGGTTGTGTTTGACAGGTTGTGTGTGTGCCTGGGTCTTTGAGTAAGGAGTGTAATTTGTGATGTGTGTACTGTGTGTGGTCAAGCTTGGTCAGTGTGCCTCACTGGGTGTGTTGTGTTCACTCTGAGAACCGTGGTTCATGTGTATGGTGGGCAGTTATGTTCTCGGTGTGATGTGCTGTGTGTTGAGGGACTTCTGCATTCAAGTGCACAGAAGACAGCCTCTCGTTGTTGGCGGTTTTCTCCACAGGTTTGTAATACTCCAGGAGGGCCTTGTTTCCTGAGGGCGCAGAGAGCCACCTCATCTCTTTACTAGCAAGGCCCTGAAGACGCCTTTGTTGTAAAGTGTCAGAAACTGCTGCAGGAGAGCCTCATGACAAACTCTGCCGCAGAAACAATCCACCATGCACTGAGGAGACACTCCGTGAGGGAATACGAGGCTGCTTTCATTTTGCACGCAATTTGCTCCTATGTGATAAGGAAAACAGCAAACATTGCAGTAGAACGCGGTCTTCTCTGTATGCCCTCTATCTCAAAGATGTGGGTGGGCTGCGAATAGGCCTTTGCTCTAGCGACACTGGAAGTTGCAGAAGATGATGCATTGTAGTGACAGCAGTGGAGGCAAGTCAGCTTTGGATTCAGCTTATGTGACTGAAAGAAAGCACTGCAGGATGGCCCACTCAAGGAATCATTGAAGCCCTGGCAGTGGAGGCTGAAACAGAGCTTTCAATGTGCTTTCAACCATGTCTGTGTGGCCATGAACGTGAGGCTTTGCTGAGGAAGCCTGGCCGTCCGGCACTATGCCCGCATACAACGAATTTAGCTCGCAATGTGGTTTCCGTGTCTGTCCTGTGTGCCTGCACTCTAAGCACCTGGAAGAGGTTTTGCCCTGCAGAGCTCTCTTTAGCTGAGTGTTGTGTGCTCATTTGGGTGACCATTAACGTGAGGCTTTGTTGAGGAAGCCTGGCCATCAGGAAAATGCCCGCATACAACGAATTCAGCTCGCAATGTGGTTTCCGTGTCTGTAATGTGTGCCTGCTCTCTAAGCGCCTGAAAGTGGTCTGCCGTGTGGAGCTCTCCTCTGCTGAGTGTCGGGTGCTCATTTGCGTTGCCATTAACGTGAAGTGTTACTGAGGAAGACTGGTCATCAGGAAAATACCCGCATACAAAGAATTTAGCTCGCAATGTAGTTACCGTGTCTGTCCTGTGTGACTGCACTCTAAGTGCATGAGTGAAGTCTGCTCGGTGTAGATGTCTTTTGCTGAGAGCCGGGTGCTCATTTGTGTGGCCAGAAACGTGAGGCCTTGCTGAGGAAGCCTGGCCGTCAGGAAAAGAACCGCATACACCGAATTCAGCTCGCAATGTGGTTTCCGTGTCTGTCCTGTGTGACTGCACTCTAAGTGCATGAGTGAAGTCTGCTCTGTAGAGATGTCTTTTGCTCAGTGTCGGGTGCTCATTCTTGTGGCCATTCACGTGAGGTTATGCTGAGGAATCCTGGCCATCAGGAAAATACCCGCAGACAACGAATTGAACTTGCAATGTGGTTTCCGTGTCTGCCCTGTGTGCCTGCTCTCTAAGCGCCGGAAAGAGGATTTCTGTGTACAGCTCTCTTTTGCTGAGTGTCGTGTGCTCATTTAGGTGAACATTAACGTGAGGCTTTGTTGACGAAGCCTGGCCATCAGGAAAATGCCCGCATACACCGAATTCAGCTCGCAATGTGGTTTCCGTGTCTGGAATGTGTGCCTGCTCTCTAAGCGCCTGAAAGAGGTCTGCTGCGTAGAGCTCTCTTTTGCTAGGTGTTGGGTGCTCATTTGTGTGGCCATTAACGTGAGGTTTTGCTGAGGAAGCCTGGCTGTCAGGAAAATGCCCGCATACAACGAATTCAGCTCGCAATGTGGTTTCCGTGTCTGTAATGTGTGCCTGCTCTCTAAGCGCCTGAAAGTGGTCTGCCGTGTGGAGCTCTCCTTTGCTGAGTGTCGGGTGCTCATTTGCGTTGCCATTAACGTGAAGTGTTACTGAGGAAGACTGGTCATCAGGAAAATACCCGCATACAAAGAATTTAGCTCGCAATGTAGTTACCGTGTCTGTCCTGTGTGACTGCACTCTAAGTGCATGAGTGAAGTCTGCTCGGTGTAGATGTCTTTTGCTGAGAGCCGGGTGCTCATTTGTGTGGCCAGAAACGTGAGGCCTTGCTGAGGAAGCCTGGCCGTCAGGAAAAGAACCGCATACACCGAATTCAGCTCGCAATGTGGTTTCCGTGTCTGTCCTGTGTGACTGCACCCTAAGTGCATGAGTGAAGTCTGCTCTGTAGAGATGTCTTTTGCTCAGTGTCGGGTGCTCATTCTTGTGGCCATTCACGTGAGGTTTTGCTGAGGAATCCTGGCCATCAGGAAAATACCCGCAGACAACGAATTGAACTTGCAATGTGGTTTCCGTGTCTGTCCTGTGTGCCTGCACTCTAAGCGCCGGAAAGAGGATTTCTGTGTACAGCTCTCTTTTGCTGAGTGTCGTGTGCTCATTTAGGTGAACATTAACGCGAGGCTTTGTTGACGAAGCCTGGCCATCAGGAAAATGCCCGCATACACCGAATTCAGCTCGCAATGTGGTTTCCGTGTCTGGAATGTGTGCCTGCTCTCTAAGCGCCTGAAAGAGGTCTGCTGCGTAGAGCTCTCTTTTGCTAGGTGTTGGGTGCTCATTTGTGTGGCCATTAACGTGAGGTTTTGCTGAGGAAGACTGGCCATCAGGAAAATACCCGCATACAACGAATTCAGCAGGCAATGTGTTTTCCGTGTCAGTCCTGTGTGACTGCACTCTAAGCGCATGAGTGAAGTCTGCTCTGTAGAGATATCTTTTGCTGAGTGTCGGGAGCTCATTTGTGAGGCCATTAACGTGAGGTTTTGCTGAGGAAGCCTGGCTGTCAGGAAAATACCCGCATACAACGAATTCAGCTCGCAATGTGGTTTCCGAGTCTTATAAATTCTCTTGTTTGTTGTTATGTGCTGTGTTCTGGGTGGTGTGAGTGCTGCCTTTAGGCTTTCTGTGTGTGACATACTGGGTAGATGTTGCGTGGGCTGTGTCATTTCAGCATTGTGTGTAATGATGGGTTCGCCTTGTGTCGGGTGTGTTGTGTGCATGTGTATGTTGTGTGTGGGTGTGTTTTCGTTCGTGCTGTGTGCGCGTGGGGATGCATGTGTTCTCTATGATTAGATTGTGGTTGTGCGTGTTGTGTGCAGTGTGCTATGTGTGTTGCACGCGTTTCGTCAGTTTTGTGTGCATTTGTATGTGTTGTGTCAGTTTTGTGTGTGTGGTTGTGTTTTGTGTGTTGTGTGAGAGAGGCTGTGTGTGTGTTTGGCTGTTGGAGTTATGCACATGATGTAAGATGTGTTGACTGTGTGTGGCTGTGCTTGTTTTGTACATCTCTTGCATACAGTATGTGGTCTGTGCAATGGTTTTCGTGTGCATTGTGAGCAGTACTTATGTGCCTTCAAGGGTGTGGTGTGTTTATTGTGTCTGTTGTGTTGCGTGTTTCTGTGTTGCGTGTGTGTAGTGCGTTGTGCTCCTGTGTGAGGATGTATGTGTGGTGTGTCTGTGCGTGATTGTGTGTGCAGTGGGTAGTGTGTGAAATGTGTGCCACTTGTCTTTGTTGGTTATATGTGTTTTGCCTATGGATTTGGGAGTGTTGTGTGTGTTATGAGTTGTGATACTTTCTGTGCGGGATGCTTGTGTGTGTCGTGTGATGTGTGGTTCTGTGAGTTGTGTTTGTGTTGTGTGTATTGTACTCTGTGTGTTCTGTGGTCTGTGTGTTTTGCTTGTTGAGTGAGACACTGTGTGTTAGGACTGATATCTTTGTGTATATGTTGTGTGTTTGGCATTGTGCATTCTGTGAGGCTGTGTGTGCTGTCTGTTTTATGTGTGTTTGGAGTGATTGTGTGTAGTGTGTGAAATGTGTGTTGCATAATTTTTGTGTTCTTTCTGTTGTGGACGGTGTGTGTTTTGCATGTTGGTTTCTATGTTCGCGGTTGTGTTTGACAGGTTGTGTGTGTGCCTGGGTCTTTGAGTAAGGAGTGTAATTTGTGATGTGTGTACTGTGTGTGGTCAAGCTTGGTCAGTGTGCCTCACTGGGTGTGTTGTGTTCACTCTGAGAACCGTGGTTCATGTGTATGGTGGGCAGTTATGTTCTCGGTGTGATGTGCTGTGTGTTGAGGGACTTCTGCATTCAAGTGCACAGAAGACAGCCTCTCGTTGTTGGCGGTTTTCTCCACAGGTTTGTAATACTCCAGGAGGGCCTTGTTTCCTGAGGGCGCAGAGAGCCACCTCATCTCTTTACTAGCAAGGCCCTGAAGACGCCTTTGTTGTAAAGTGTCAGAAACTGCTGCAGGAGAGCCTCATGACAAACTCTGCCGCAGAAACAATCCACCATGCACTGAGGAGACACTCCGTGAGGGAATACGAGGCTGCTTTCATTTTGCACGCAATTTGCTCCTATGTGATAAGGAAAACAGCAAACATTGCAGTAGAACGCGGTCTTCTCTGTATGCCCTCTATCTCAAAGATGTGGGTGGGCTGCGAATAGGCCTTTGCTCTAGCGACACTGGAAGTTGCAGAAGATGATGCATTGTAGTGACAGCAGTGGAGGCAAGTCAGCTTTGGATTCAGCTTATGTGACTGAAAGAAAGCACTGCAGGATGGCCCACTCAAGGAATCATTGAAGCCCTGGCAGTGGAGGCTGAAACAGAGCTTTCAATGTGCTTTCAACCATGTCTGTGTGGCCATGAACGTGAGGCTTTGCTGAGGAAGCCTGGCCGTCCGGCACTATGCCCGCATACAACGAATTTAGCTCGCAATGTGGTTTCCGTGTCTGTCCTGTGTGCCTGCACTCTAAGCACCTGGAAGAGGTTTTGCCCTGCAGAGCTCTCTTTAGCTGAGTGTTGTGTGCTCATTTGGGTGACCATTAACGTGAGGCTTTGTTGAGGAAGCCTGGCCATCAGGAAAATGCCCGCATACAACGAATTCAGCTCGCAATGTGGTTTCCGTGTCTGTAATGTGTGCCTGCTCTCTAAGCGCCTGAAAGTGGTCTGCCGTGTGGAGCTCTCCTCTGCTGAGTGTCGGGTGCTCATTTGCGTTGCCATTAACGTGAAGTGTTACTGAGGAAGACTGGTCATCAGGAAAATACCCGCATACAAAGAATTTAGCTCGCAATGTAGTTACCGTGTCTGTCCTGTGTGACTGCACTCTAAGTGCATGAGTGAAGTCTGCTCGGTGTAGATGTCTTTTGCTGAGAGCCGGGTGCTCATTTGTGTGGCCAGAAACGTGAGGCCTTGCTGAGGAAGCCTGGCCGTCAGGAAAAGAACCGCATACACCGAATTCAGCTCGCAATGTGGTTTCCGTGTCTGTCCTGTGTGACTGCACTCTAAGTGCATGAGTGAAGTCTGCTCTGTAGAGATGTCTTTTGCTCAGTGTCGGGTGCTCATTCTTGTGGCCATTCACGTGAGGTTATGCTGAGGAATCCTGGCCATCAGGAAAATACCCGCAGACAACGAATTCAGCTCGCATTGTGGTTTCTGTGTCTGTAATGTGTGCCTGCTCTCTAAGCGACGGAAAGAGGATTTCTGTGTACAGCTCTCTTTGGCTGAGTGTCGTGTGCTCATTTAGGTGAACATTAACGTGAGGCTTTGTTGACGAAGCCTGGCCATCAGGAAAATGCCCGCATACACCGAATTCAGCTCGCAATGTGGTTTCCGTGTCTGGAATGTGTGCCTGCTCTCTAAGCGCCTGAAAGAGGTCTGCTGCGTAGAGCTCTCTTTTGCTAGGTGTTGGGTGCTCATTTGTGTGGCCATTAACGTGAGGTTTTGCTGAGGAAGCCTGGCTGTCAGGAAAATGCCCGCATACAACGAATTCAGCTCGCAATGTGGTTTCCGTGTCTGTAATGTGTGCCTGCTCTCTAAGCGCCTGAAAGTGGTCTGCCGTGTGGAGCTCTCCTTTGCTGAGTGTCGGGTGCTCATTTGCGTTGCCATTAACGTGAAGTGTTACTGAGGAAGACTGGTCATCAGGAAAATACCCGCATACAAAGAATTTAGCTCGCAATGTAGTTACCGTGTCTGTCCTGTGTGACTGCACTCTAAGTGCATGAGTGAAGTCTGCTCGGTGTAGATGTCTTTTGCTGAGAGCCGGGTGCTCATTTGTGTGGCCAGAAACGTGAGGCCTTGCTGAGGAAGCCTGGCCGTCAGGAAAAGAACCGCATACACCGAATTCAGCTCGCAATGTGGTTTCCGTGTCTGTCCTGTGTGACTGCACCCTAAGTGCATGAGTGAAGTCTGCTCTGTAGAGATGTCTTTTGCTCAGTGTCGGGTGCTCATTCTTGTGGCCATTCACGTGAGGTTTTGCTGAGGAATCCTGGCCATCAGGAAAATACCCGCAGACAACGAATTGAACTTGCAATGTGGTTTCCGTGTCTGTCCTGTGTGCCTGCACTCTAAGCGCCGGAAAGAGGATTTCTGTGTACAGCTCTCTTTTGCTGAGTGTCGTGTGCTCATTTAGGTGAACATTAACGCGAGGCTTTGTTGACGAAGCCTGGCCATCAGGAAAATGCCCGCATACACCGAATTCAGCTCGCAATGTGGTTTCCGTGTCTGGAATGTGTGCCTGCTCTCTAAGCGCCTGAAAGAGGTCTGCTGCGTAGAGCTCTCTTTTGCTAGGTGTTGGGTGCTCATTTGTGTGGCCATTAACGTGAGGTTTTGCTGAGGAAGACTGGCCATCAGGAAAATACCCGCATACAACGAATTCAGCAGGCAATGTGTTTTCCGTGTCAGTCCTGTGTGACTGCACTCTAAGCGCATGAGTGAAGTCTGCTCTGTAGAGATATCTTTTGCTGAGTGTCGGGAGCTCATTTGTGAGGCCATTAACGTGAGGTTTTGCTGAGGAAGCCTGGCTGTCAGGAAAATACCCGCATACAACGAATTCAGCTCGCAATGTGGTTTCCGAGTCTTATAAATTCTCTTGTTTGTTGTTATGTGCTGTGTTCTGGGTGGTGTGAGTGCTGCCTTTAGGCTTTCTGTGTGTGACATACTGGGTAGATGTTGCGTGGGCTGTGTCATTTCAGCATTGTGTGTAATGATGGGTTCGCCTTGTGTCGGGTGTGTTGTGTGCATGTGTATGTTGTGTGTGGGTGTGTTTTCGTTCGTGCTGTGTGCGCGTGGGGATGCATGTGTTCTCTATGATTAGATTGTGGTTGTGCGTGTTGTGTGCAGTGTGCTATGTGTGTTGCACGCGTTTCGTCAGTTTTGTGTGCATTTGTATGTGTTGTGTCAGTTTTGTGTGTGTGGTTGTGTTTTGTGTGTTGTGTGAGAGAGGCTGTGTGTGTGTTTGGCTGTTGGAGTTATGCACATGATGTAAGATGTGTTGACTGTGTGTGGCTGTGCTTGTTTTGTACATCTCTTGCATACAGTATGTGGTCTGTGCAATGGTTTTCGTGTGCATTGTGAGCAGTACTTATGTGCCTTCAAGGGTGTGGTGTGTTTATTGTGTCTGTTGTGTTGCGTGTTTCTGTGTTGCGTGTGTGTAGTGCGTTGTGCTCCTGTGTGAGGATGTATGTGTGGTGTGTCTGTGCGTGATTGTGTGTGCAGTGGGTAGTGTGTGAAATGTGTGCCACTTGTCTTTGTTGGTTATATGTGTTTTGCCTATGGATTTGGGAGTGTTGTGTGTGTTATGAGTTGTGATACTTTCTGTGCGGGATGCTTGTGTGTGTCGTGTGATGTGTGGTTCTGTGAGTTGTGTTTGTGTTGTGTGTATTGTACTCTGTGTGTTCTGTGGTCTGTGTGTTTTGCTTGTTGAGTGAGACACTGTGTGTTAGGACTGATATCTTTGTGTATATGTTGTGTGTTTGGCATTGTGCATTCTGTGAGGCTGTGTGTGCTGTCTGTTTTATGTGTGTTTGGAGTGATTGTGTGTAGTGTGTGAAATGTGTGTTGCATAATTTTTGTGTTCTTTCTGTTGTGGACGGTGTGTGTTTTGCATGTTGGTTTCTATGTTCGCGGTTGTGTTTGACAGGTTGTGTGTGTGCCTGGGTCTTTGAGTAAGGAGTGTAATTTGTGATGTGTGTACTGTGTGTGGTCAAGCTTGGTCAGTGTGCCTCACTGGGTGTGTTGTGTTCACTCTGAGAACCGTGGTTCATGTGTATGGTGGGCAGTTATGTTCTCGGTGTGATGTGCTGTGTGTTGAGGGACTTCTGCATTCAAGTGCACAGAAGACAGCCTCTCGTTGTTGGCGGTTTTCTCCACAGGTTTGTAATACTCCAGGAGGGCCTTGTTTCCTGAGGGCGCAGAGAGCCACCTCATCTCTTTACTAGCAAGGCCCTGAAGACGCCTTTGTTGTAAAGTGTCAGAAACTGCTGCAGGAGAGCCTCATGACAAACTCTGCCGCAGAAACAATCCACCATGCACTGAGGAGACACTCCGTGAGGGAATACGAGGCTGCTTTCATTTTGCACGCAATTTGCTCCTATGTGATAAGGAAAACAGCAAACATTGCAGTAGAACGCGGTCTTCTCTGTATGCCCTCTATCTCAAAGATGTGGGTGGGCTGCGAATAGGCCTTTGCTCTAGCGACACTGGAAGTTGCAGAAGATGATGCATTGTAGTGACAGCAGTGGAGGCAAGTCAGCTTTGGATTCAGCTTATGTGACTGAAAGAAAGCACTGCAGGATGGCCCACTCAAGGAATCATTGAAGCCCTGGCAGTGGAGGCTGAAACAGAGCTTTCAATGTGCTTTCAACCATGTCTGTGTGGCCATGAACGTGAGGCTTTGCTGAGGAAGCCTGGCCGTCCGGCACTATGCCCGCATACAACGAATTTAGCTCGCAATGTGGTTTCCGTGTCTGTCCTGTGTGCCTGCACTCTAAGCACCTGGAAGAGGTTTTGCCCTGCAGAGCTCTCTTTAGCTGAGTGTTGTGTGCTCATTTGGGTGACCATTAACGTGAGGCTTTGTTGAGGAAGCCTGGCCATCAGGAAAATGCCCGCATACAACGAATTCAGCTCGCAATGTGGTTTCCGTGTCTGTAATGTGTGCCTGCTCTCTAAGCGCCTGAAAGTGGTCTGCCGTGTGGAGCTCTCCTCTGCTGAGTGTCGGGTGCTCATTTGCGTTGCCATTAACGTGAAGTGTTACTGAGGAAGACTGGTCATCAGGAAAATACCCGCATACAAAGAATTTAGCTCGCAATGTAGTTACCGTGTCTGTCCTGTGTGACTGCACTCTAAGTGCATGAGTGAAGTCTGCTCGGTGTAGATGTCTTTTGCTGAGAGCCGTGCTCATTTGTGTGGCCAGAAACGTGAGGCCTTGCTGAGGAAGCCTGGCCGTCAGGAAAAGAACCGCATACACCGAATTCAGCTCGCAATGTGGTTTCCGTGTCTGTCCTGTGTGACTGCACTCTAAGTGCATGAGTGAAGTCTGCTCTGTAGAGATGTCTTTTGCTCAGTGTCGGGTGCTCATTCTTGTGGCCATTCACGTGAGGTTATGCTGAGGAATCCTGGCCATCAGGAAAATACCCGCAGACAACGAATTCAGCTCGCATTGTGGTTTCTGTGTCTGTAATGTGTGCCTGCTCTCTAAGCGACGGAAAGAGGATTTCTGTGTACAGCTCTCTTTGGCTGAGTGTCGTGTGCTCATTTAGGTGAACATTAACGTGAGGCTTTGTTGACGAAGCCTGGCCATCAGGAAAATGCCCGCATACACCGAATTCAGCTCGCAATGTGGTTTCCGTGTCTGGAATGTGTGCCTGCTCTCTAAGCGCCTGAAAGAGGTCTGCTGCGTAGAGCTCTCTTTTGCTAGGTGTTGGGTGCTCATTTGTGTGGCCATTAACGTGAGGTTTTGCTGAGGAAGCCTGGCTGTCAGGAAAATGCCCGCATACAACGAATTCAGCTCGCAATGTGGTTTCCGTGTCTGTAATGTGTGCCTGCTCTCTAAGCGCCTGAAAGTGGTCTGCCGTGTGGAGCTCTCCTTTGCTGAGTGTCGGGTGCTCATTTGCGTTGCCATTAACGTGAAGTGTTACTGAGGAAGACTGGTCATCAGGAAAATACCCGCATACAAAGAATTTAGCTCGCAATGTAGTTACCGTGTCTGTCCTGTGTGACTGCACTCTAAGTGCATGAGTGAAGTCTGCTCGGTGTAGATGTCTTTTGCTGAGAGCCGGGTGCTCATTTGTGTGGCCAGAAACGTGAGGCCTTGCTGAGGAAGCCTGGCCGTCAGGAAAAGAACCGCATACACCGAATTCAGCTCGCAATGTGGTTTCCGTGTCTGTCCTGTGTGACTGCACCCTAAGTGCATGAGTGAAGTCTGCTCTGTAGAGATGTCTTTTGCTCAGTGTCGGGTGCTCATTCTTGTGGCCATTCACGTGAGGTTTTGCTGAGGAATCCTGGCCATCAGGAAAATACCCGCAGACAACGAATTGAACTTGCAATGTGGTTTCCGTGTCTGTCCTGTGTGCCTGCACTCTAAGCGCCGGAAAGAGGATTTCTGTGTACAGCTCTCTTTTGCTGAGTGTCGTGTGCTCATTTAGGTGAACATTAACGCGAGGCTTTGTTGACGAAGCCTGGCCATCAGGAAAATGCCCGCATACACCGAATTCAGCTCGCAATGTGGTTTCCGTGTCTGGAATGTGTGCCTGCTCTCTAAGCGCCTGAAAGAGGTCTGCTGCGTAGAGCTCTCTTTTGCTAGGTGTTGGGTGCTCATTTGTGTGGCCATTAACGTGAGGTTTTGCTGAGGAAGACTGGCCATCAGGAAAATACCCGCATACAACGAATTCAGCAGGCAATGTGTTTTCCGTGTCAGTCCTGTGTGACTGCACTCTAAGCGCATGAGTGAAGTCTGCTCTGTAGAGATATCTTTTGCTGAGTGTCGGGAGCTCATTTGTGAGGCCATTAACGTGAGGTTTTGCTGAGGAAGCCTGGCTGTCAGGAAAATACCCGCATACAACGAATTCAGCTCGCAATGTGGTTTCCGAGTCTTATAAATTCTCTTGTTTGTTGTTATGTGCTGTGTTCTGGGTGGTGTGAGTGCTGCCTTTAGGCTTTCTGTGTGTGACATACTGGGTAGATGTTGCGTGGGCTGTGTCATTTCAGCATTGTGTGTAATGATGGGTTCGCCTTGTGTCGGGTGTGTTGTGTGCATGTGTATGTTGTGTGTGGGTGTGTTTTCGTTCGTGCTGTGTGCGCGTGGGGATGCATGTGTTCTCTATGATTAGATTGTGGTTGTGCGTGTTGTGTGCAGTGTGCTATGTGTGTTGCACGCGTTTCGTCAGTTTTGTGTGCATTTGTATGTGTTGTGTCAGTTTTGTGTGTGTGGTTGTGTTTTGTGTGTTGTGTGAGAGAGGCTGTGTGTGTGTTTGGCTGTTGGAGTTATGCACATGATGTAAGATGTGTTGACTGTGTGTGGCTGTGCTTGTTTTGTACATCTCTTGCATACAGTATGTGGTCTGTGCAATGGTTTTCGTGTGCATTGTGAGCAGTACTTATGTGCCTTCAAGGGTGTGGTGTGTTTATTGTGTCTGTTGTGTTGCGTGTTTCTGTGTTGCGTGTGTGTAGTGCGTTGTGCTCCTGTGTGAGGATGTATGTGTGGTGTGTCTGTGCGTGATTGTGTGTGCAGTGGGTAGTGTGTGAAATGTGTGCCACTTGTCTTTGTTGGTTATATGTGTTTTGCCTATGGATTTGGGAGTGTTGTGTGTGTTATGAGTTGTGATACTTTCTGTGCGGGATGCTTGTGTGTGTCGTGTGATGTGTGGTTCTGTGAGTTGTGTTTGTGTTGTGTGTATTGTACTCTGTGTGTTCTGTGGTCTGTGTGTTTTGCTTGTTGAGTGAGACACTGTGTGTTAGGACTGATATCTTTGTGTATATGTTGTGTGTTTGGCATTGTGCATTCTGTGAGGCTGTGTGTGCTGTCTGTTTTATGTGTGTTTGGAGTGATTGTGTGTAGTGTGTGAAATGTGTGTTGCATAATTTTTGTGTTCTTTCTGTTGTGGACGGTGTGTGTTTTGCATGTTGGTTTCTATGTTCGCGGTTGTGTTTGACAGGTTGTGTGTGTGCCTGGGTCTTTGAGTAAGGAGTGTAATTTGTGATGTGTGTACTGTGTGTGGTCAAGCTTGGTCAGTGTGCCTCACTGGGTGTGTTGTGTTCACTCTGAGAACCGTGGTTCATGTGTATGGTGGGCAGTTATGTTCTCGGTGTGATGTGCTGTGTGTTGAGGGACTTCTGCATTCAAGTGCACAGAAGACAGCCTCTCGTTGTTGGCGGTTTTCTCCACAGGTTTGTAATACTCCAGGAGGGCCTTGTTTCCTGAGGGCGCAGAGAGCCACCTCATCTCTTTACTAGCAAGGCCCTGAAGACGCCTTTGTTGTAAAGTGTCAGAAACTGCTGCAGGAGAGCCTCATGACAAACTCTGCCGCAGAAACAATCCACCATGCACTGAGGAGACACTCCGTGAGGGAATACGAGGCTGCTTTCATTTTGCACGCAATTTGCTCCTATGTGATAAGGAAAACAGCAAACATTGCAGTAGAACGCGGTCTTCTCTGTATGCCCTCTATCTCAAAGATGTGGGTGGGCTGCGAATAGGCCTTTGCTCTAGCGACACTGGAAGTTGCAGAAGATGATGCATTGTAGTGACAGCAGTGGAGGCAAGTCAGCTTTGGATTCAGCTTATGTGACTGAAAGAAAGCACTGCAGGATGGCCCACTCAAGGAATCATTGAAGCCCTGGCAGTGGAGGCTGAAACAGAGCTTTCAATGTGCTTTCAACCATGTCTGTGTGGCCATGAACGTGAGGCTTTGCTGAGGAAGCCTGGCCGTCCGGCACTATGCCCGCATACAACGAATTTAGCTCGCAATGTGGTTTCCGTGTCTGTCCTGTGTGCCTGCACTCTAAGCACCTGGAAGAGGTTTTGCCCTGCAGAGCTCTCTTTAGCTGAGTGTTGTGTGCTCATTTGGGTGACCATTAACGTGAGGCTTTGTTGAGGAAGCCTGGCCATCAGGAAAATGCCCGCATACAACGAATTCAGCTCGCAATGTGGTTTCCGTGTCTGTAATGTGTGCCTGCTCTCTAAGCGCCTGAAAGTGGTCTGCCGTGTGGAGCTCTCCTCTGCTGAGTGTCGGGTGCTCATTTGCGTTGCCATTAACGTGAAGTGTTACTGAGGAAGACTGGTCATCAGGAAAATACCCGCATACAAAGAATTTAGCTCGCAATGTAGTTACCGTGTCTGTCCTGTGTGACTGCACTCTAAGTGCATGAGTGAAGTCTGCTCGGTGTAGATGTCTTTTGCTGAGAGCCGGGTGCTCATTTGTGTGGCCAGAAACGTGAGGCCTTGCTGAGGAAGCCTGGCCGTCAGGAAAAGAACCGCATACACCGAATTCAGCTCGCAATGTGGTTTCCGTGTCTGTCCTGTGTGACTGCACTCTAAGTGCATGAGTGAAGTCTGCTCTGTAGAGATGTCTTTTGCTCAGTGTCGGGTGCTCATTCTTGTGGCCATTCACGTGAGGTTATGCTGAGGAATCCTGGCCATCAGGAAAATACCCGCAGACAACGAATTCAGCTCGCATTGTGGTTTCTGTGTCTGTAATGTGTGCCTGCTCTCTAAGCGCCGGAAAGAGGATTTCTGTGTACAGCTCTCTTTTGCTGAGTGTCGTGTGCTCATTTAGGTGAACATTAACGTGAGGCTTTGTTGACGAAGCCTGGCCATCAGGAAAATGCCCGCATACACCGAATTCAGCTCGCAATGTGGTTTCCGTGTCTGGAATGTGTGCCTGCTCTCTAAGCGCCTGAAAGAGGTCTGCTGCGTAGAGCTCTCTTTTGCTAGGTGTTGGGTGCTCATTTGTGTGGCCATTAACGTGAGGTTTTGCTGAGGAAGCCTGGCTGTCAGGAAAATTCCCGCATACAACGAATTCAGCTCGCAATGTGGTTTCCGTGTCTGTAATGTGTGCCTGCTAAGCGCCTGAAAGTGGTCTGCCGTGTGGAGCTCTCCTTTGCTGAGTGTCGGGTGCTCATTTGCGTTGCCATTAACGTGAAGTGTTACTGAGGAAGACTGGTCATCAGGAAAATACCCGCATACAAAGAATTTAGCTCGCAATGTAGTTACCGTGTCTGTCCTGTGTGACTGCACTCTAAGTGCATGAGTGAAGTCTGCTCGGTGTAGATGTCTTTTGCTGAGAGCCGGGTGCTCATTTGTGTGGCCAGAAACGTGAGGCCTTGCTGAGGAAGCCTGGCCGTCAGGAAAAGAACCGCATACACCGAATTCAGCTCGCAATGTGGTTTCCGTGTCTGTCCTGTGTGACTGCACCCTAAGTGCATGAGTGAAGTCTGCTCTGTAGAGATGTCTTTTGCTCAGTGTCGGGTGCTCATTCTTGTGGCCATTCACGTGAGGTTTTGCTGAGGAATCCTGGCCATCAGGAAAATACCCGCAGACAACGAATTGAACTTGCAATGTGGTTTCCGTGTCTGTCCTGTGTGCCTGCACTCTAAGCGCCGGAAAGAGGATTTCTGTGTACAGCTCTCTTTTGCTGAGTGTCGTGTGCTCATTTAGGTGAACATTAACGTGAGGCTTTGTTGACGAAGCCTGGCCATCAGGAAAATGCCCGCATACACCGAATTCAGCTCGCAATGTGGTTTCCGTGTCTGGAATGTGTGCCTGCTCTCTAAGCGCCTGAAAGAGGTCTGCTGCGTAGAGCTCTCTTTTGCTAGGTGTTGGGTGCTCATTTGTGTGGCCATTAACGTGAGGTTTTGCTGAGGAAGACTGGCCATCAGGAAAATACCCGCATACAACGAATTCAGCAGGCAATGTGTTTTCCGTGTCAGTCCTGTGTGACTGCACTCTAAGCGCATGAGTGAAGTCTGCTCTGTAGAGATATCTTTTGCTGAGTGTCGGGAGCTCATTTGTGAGGCCATTAACGTGAGGTTTTGCTGAGGAAGCCTGGCTGTCAGGAAAATACCCGCATACAACGAATTCAGCTCGCAATGTGGTTTCCGAGTCTTATAAATTCTCTTGTTTGTTGTTATGTGCTGTGTTCTGGGTGGTGTGAGTGCTGCCTTTAGGCTTTCTGTGTGTGACATACTGGGTAGATGTTGCGTGGGCTGTGTCATTTCAGCATTGTGTGTAATGATGGGTTCGCCTTGTGTCGGGTGTGTTGTGTGCATGTGTATGTTGTGTGTGGGTGTGTTTTCGTTCGTGCTGTGTGCGCGTGGGGATGCATGTGTTCTCTATGATTAGATTGTGGTTGTGCGTGTTGTGTGCAGTGTGCTATGTGTGTTGCACGCGTTTCGTCAGTTTTGTGTGCATTTGTATGTGTTGTGTCAGTTTTGTGTGTGTGGTTGTGTTTTGTGTGTTGTGTGAGAGAGGCTGTGTGTGTGTTTGGCTGTTGGAGTTATGCACATGATGTAAGATGTGTTGACTGTGTGTGGCTGTGCTTGTTTTGTACATCTCTTGCATACAGTATGTGGTCTGTGCAATGGTTTTCGTGTGCATTGTGAGCAGTACTTATGTGCCTTCAAGGGTGTGGTGTGTTTATTGTGTCTGTTGTGTTGCGTGTTTCTGTGTTGCGTGTGTGTAGTGCGTTGTGCTCCTGTGTGAGGATGTATGTGTGGTGTGTCTGTGCGTGATTGTGTGTGCAGTGGGTAGTGTGTGAAATGTGTGCCACTTGTCTTTGTTGGTTATATGTGTTTTGCCTATGGATTTGGGAGTGTTGTGTGTGTTATGAGTTGTGATACTTTCTGTGCGGGATGCTTGTGTGTGTCGTGTGATGTGTGGTTCTGTGAGTTGTGTTTGTGTTGTGTGTATTGTACTCTGTGTGTTCTGTGGTCTGTGTGTTTTGCTTGTTGAGTGAGACACTGTGTGTTAGGACTGATATCTTTGTGTATATGTTGTGTGTTTGGCATTGTGCATTCTGTGAGGCTGTGTGTGCTGTCTGTTTTATGTGTGTTTGGAGTGATTGTGTGTAGTGTGTGAAATGTGTGTTGCATAATTTTTGTGTTCTTTCTGTTGTGGACGGTGTGTGTTTTGCATGTTGGTTTCTATGTTCGCGGTTGTGTTTGACAGGTTGTGTGTGTGCCTGGGTCTTTGAGTAAGGAGTGTAATTTGTGATGTGTGTACTGTGTGTGGTCAAGCTTGGTCAGTGTGCCTCACTGGGTGTGTTGTGTTCACTCTGAGAACCGTGGTTCATGTGTATGGTGGGCAGTTATGTTCTCGGTGTGATGTGCTGTGTGTTGAGGGACTTCTGCATTCAAGTGCACAGAAGACAGCCTCTCGTTGTTGGCGGTTTTCTCCACAGGTTTGTAATACTCCAGGAGGGCCTTGTTTCCTGAGGGCGCAGAGAGCCACCTCATCTCTTTACTAGCAAGGCCCTGAAGACGCCTTTGTTGTAAAGTGTCAGAAACTGCTGCAGGAGAGCCTCATGACAAACTCTGCCGCAGAAACAATCCACCATGCACTGAGGAGACACTCCGTGAGGGAATACGAGGCTGCTTTCATTTTGCACGCAATTTGCTCCTATGTGATAAGGAAAACAGCAAACATTGCAGTAGAACGCGGTCTTCTCTGTATGCCCTCTATCTCAAAGATGTGGGTGGGCTGCGAATAGGCCTTTGCTCTAGCGACACTGGAAGTTGCAGAAGATGATGCATTGTAGTGACAGCAGTGGAGGCAAGTCAGCTTTGGATTCAGCTTATGTGACTGAAAGAAAGCACTGCAGGATGGCCCACTCAAGGAATCATTGAAGCCCTGGCAGTGGAGGCTGAAACAGAGCTTTCAATGTGCTTTCAACCATGTCTGTGTGGCCATGAACGTGAGGCTTTGCTGAGGAAGCCTGGCCGTCCGGCACTATGCCCGCATACAACGAATTTAGCTCGCAATGTGGTTTCCGTGTCTGTCCTGTGTGCCTGCACTCTAAGCACCTGGAAGAGGTTTTGCCCTGCAGAGCTCTCTTTAGCTGAGTGTTGTGTGCTCATTTGGGTGACCATTAACGTGAGGCTTTGTTGAGGAAGCCTGGCCATCAGGAAAATGCCCGCATACAACGAATTCAGCTCGCAATGTGGTTTCCGTGTCTGTAATGTGTGCCTGCTCTCTAAGCGCCTGAAAGTGGTCTGCCGTGTGGAGCTCTCCTCTGCTGAGTGTCGGGTGCTCATTTGCGTTGCCATTAACGTGAAGTGTTACTGAGGAAGACTGGTCATCAGGAAAATACCCGCATACAAAGAATTTAGCTCGCAATGTAGTTACCGTGTCTGTCCTGTGTGACTGCACTCTAAGTGCATGAGTGAAGTCTGCTCGGTGTAGATGTCTTTTGCTGAGAGCCGGGTGCTCATTTGTGTGGCCAGAAACGTGAGGCCTTGCTGAGGAAGCCTGGCCGTCAGGAAAAGAACCGCATACACCGAATTCAGCTCGCAATGTGGTTTCCGTGTCTGTCCTGTGTGACTGCACTCTAAGTGCATGAGTGAAGTCTGCTCTGTAGAGATGTCTTTTGCTCAGTGTCGGGTGCTCATTCTTGTGGCCATTCACGTGAGGTTATGCTGAGGAATCCTGGCCATCAGGAAAATACCCGCATACAACGAATTGAACTTGCAATGTGGTTTCCGTGTCTGCCCTGTGTGCCTGCACTCTAAGCACCTGAAAGAGGATTTCTGTGTAGAGCTCTCTTTTGCTGAGTGTCGTGTGCTCATTTAGGTGAACATTAACGTGAGGCTTTGTTGACGAAGCCTGGCCATCAGGAAAATGCCCGCATACAACGAATTCAGCTCGCATTGTGGTTTCTGTGTCTGTAATGTGTGCCTGCTCTCTAAGCGCCGGAAAGAGGATTTCTGTGTACAGCTCTCTTTTGCTGAGTGTCGTGTGCTCATTTAGGTGAACATTAACGTGAGGCTTTGTTGACGAAGCCTGGCCATCAGGAAAATGCCCGCATACACCGAATTCAGCTCGCAATGTGGTTTCCGTGTCTGGAATGTGTGCCTGCTCTCTAAGCGCCTGAAAGAGGTCTGCTGCGTAGAGCTCTCTTTTGCTAGGTGTTGGGTGCTCATTTGTGTGGCCATTAACGTGAGGTTTTGCTGAGGAAGACTGGCCATCAGGAAAATACCCGCATACAACGAATTCAGCAGGCAATGTGTTTTCCGTGTCAGTCCTGTGTGACTGCACTCTAAGCGCATGAGTGAAGTCTGCTCTGTAGAGATATCTTTTGCTGAGTGTCGGGAGCTCATTTGTGAGGCCATTAACGTGAGGTTTTGCTGAGGAAGCCTGGCTGTCAGGAAAATACCCGCATACAACGAATTCAGCTCGCAATGTGGTTTCCGAGTCTTATAAATTCTCTTGTTTGTTGTTATGTGCTGTGTTCTGGGTGGTGTGAGTGCTGCCTTTAGGCTTTCTGTGTGTGACATACTGGGTAGATGTTGCGTGGGCTGTGTCATTTCAGCATTGTGTGTAATGATGGGTTCGCCTTGTGTCGGGTGTGTTGTGTGCATGTGTATGTTGTGTGTGGGTGTGTTTTCGTTCGTGCTGTGTGCGCGTGGGGATGCATGTGTTCTCTATGATTAGATTGTGGTTGTGCGTGTTGTGTGCAGTGTGCTATGTGTGTTGCACGCGTTTCGTCAGTTTTGTGTGCATTTGTATGTGTTGTGTCAGTTTTGTGTGTGTGGTTGTGTTTTGTGTGTTGTGTGAGAGAGGCTGTGTGTGTGTTTGGCTGTTGGAGTTATGCACATGATGTAAGATGTGTTGACTGTGTGTGGCTGTGCTTGTTTTGTACATCTCTTGCATACAGTATGTGGTCTGTGCAATGGTTTTCGTGTGCATTGTGAGCAGTACTTATGTGCCTTCAAGGGTGTGGTGTGTTTATTGTGTCTGTTGTGTTGCGTGTTTCTGTGTTGCGTGTGTGTAGTGCGTTGTGCTCCTGTGTGAGGATGTATGTGTGGTGTGTCTGTGCGTGATTGTGTGTGCAGTGGGTAGTGTGTGAAATGTGTGCCACTTGTCTTTGTTGGTTATATGTGTTTTGCCTATGGATTTGGGAGTGTTGTGTGTGTTATGAGTTGTGATACTTTCTGTGCGGGATGCTTGTGTGTGTCGTGTGATGTGTGGTTCTGTGAGTTGTGTTTGTGTTGTGTGTATTGTACTCTGTGTGTTCTGTGGTCTGTGTGTTTTGCTTGTTGAGTGAGACACTGTGTGTTAGGACTGATATCTTTGTGTATATGTTGTGTGTTTGGCATTGTGCATTCTGTGAGGCTGTGTGTGCTGTCTGTTTTATGTGTGTTTGGAGTGATTGTGTGTAGTGTGTGAAATGTGTGTTGCATAATTTTTGTGTTCTTTCTGTTGTGGACGGTGTGTGTTTTGCATGTTGGTTTCTATGTTCGCGGTTGTGTTTGACAGGTTGTGTGTGTGCCTGGGTCTTTGAGTAAGGAGTGTAATTTGTGATGTGTGTACTGTGTGTGGTCAAGCTTGGTCAGTGTGCCTCACTGGGTGTGTTGTGTTCACTCTGAGAACCGTGGTTCATGTGTATGGTGGGCAGTTATGTTCTCGGTGTGATGTGCTGTGTGTTGAGGGACTTCTGCATTCAAGTGCACAGAAGACAGCCTCTCGTTGTTGGCGGTTTTCTCCACAGGTTTGTAATACTCCAGGAGGGCCTTGTTTCCTGAGGGCGCAGAGAGCCACCTCATCTCTTTACTAGCAAGGCCCTGAAGACGCCTTTGTTGTAAAGTGTCAGAAACTGCTGCAGGAGAGCCTCATGACAAACTCTGCCGCAGAAACAATCCACCATGCACTGAGGAGACACTCCGTGAGGGAATACGAGGCTGCTTTCATTTTGCACGCAATTTGCTCCTATGTGATAAGGAAAACAGCAAACATTGCAGTAGAACGCGGTCTTCTCTGTATGCCCTCTATCTCAAAGATGTGGGTGGGCTGCGAATAGGCCTTTGCTCTAGCGACACTGGAAGTTGCAGAAGATGATGCATTGTAGTGACAGCAGTGGAGGCAAGTCAGCTTTGGATTCAGCTTATGTGACTGAAAGAAAGCACTGCAGGATGGCCCACTCAAGGAATCATTGAAGCCCTGGCAGTGGAGGCTGAAACAGAGCTTTCAATGTGCTTTCAACCATGTCTGTGTGGCCATGAACGTGAGGCTTTGCTGAGGAAGCCTGGCCGTCCGGCACTATGCCCGCATACAACGAATTTAGCTCGCAATGTGGTTTCCGTGTCTGTCCTGTGTGCCTGCACTCTAAGCACCTGGAAGAGGTTTTGCCCTGCAGAGCTCTCTTTAGCTGAGTGTTGTGTGCTCATTTGGGTGACCATTAACGTGAGGCTTTGTTGAGGAAGCCTGGCCATCAGGAAAATGCCCGCATACAACGAATTCAGCTCGCAATGTGGTTTCCGTGTCTGTAATGTGTGCCTGCTCTCTAAGCGCCTGAAAGTGGTCTGCCGTGTGGAGCTCTCCTTTGCTGAGTGTCGGGTGCTCATTTGCGTTGCCATTAACGTGAAGTGTTACTGAGGAAGACTGGTCATCAGGAAAATACCCGCATACAAAGAATTTAGCTCGCAATGTAGTTACCGTGTCTGTCCTGTGTGACTGCACTCTAAGTGCATGAGTGAAGTCTGCTCGGTGTAGATGTCTTTTGCTGAGAGCCGGGTGCTCATTTGTGTGGCCAGAAACGTGAGGCCTTGCTGAGGAAGCCTGGCCGTCAGGAAAAGAACCGCATACACCGAATTCAGCTCGCAATGTGGTTTCCGTGTCTGTCCTGTGTGACTGCACTCTAAGTGCATGAGTGAAGTCTGCTCTGTAGAGATGTCTTTTGCTCAGTGTCGGGTGCTCATTCTTGTGGCCATTCACGTGAGGTTATGCTGAGGAATCCTGGCCATCAGGAAAATACCCGCATACAACGAATTGAACTTGCAATGTGGTTTCCGTGTCTGCCCTGTGTGCCTGCACTCTAAGCACCTGAAAGAGGATTTCTGTGTAGAGCTCTCTTTTGCTGAGTGTCGTGTGCTCATTTAGGTGAACATTAACGTGAGGCTTTGTTGACGAAGCCTGGCCATCAGGAAAATGCCCGCATACAACGAATTCAGCTCGCATTGTGGTTTCTGTGTCTGTAATGTGTGCCTGCTCTCTAAGCGCCGGAAAGAGGATTTCTGTGTACAGCTCTCTTTTGCTGAGTGTCGTGTGCTCATTTAGGTGAACATTAACGTGAGGCTTTGTTGACGAAGCCTGGCCATCAGGAAAATGCCCGCATACACCGAATTCAGCTCGCAATGTGGTTTCCGTGTCTGGAATGTGTGCCTGCTCTCTAAGCGCCTGAAAGAGGTCTGCTGCGTAGAGCTCTCTTTTGCTAGGTGTTGGGTGCTCATTTGTGTGGCCATTAACGTGAGGTTTTGCTGAGGAAGACTGGCCATCAGGAAAATACCCGCATACAACGAATTCAGCAGGCAATGTGTTTTCCGTGTCAGTCCTGTGTGACTGCACTCTAAGCGCATGAGTGAAGTCTGCTCTGTAGAGATATCTTTTGCTGAGTGTCGGGAGCTCATTTGTGAGGCCATTAACGTGAGGTTTTGCTGAGGAAGCCTGGCTGTCAGGAAAATACCCGCATACAACGAATTCAGCTCGCAATGTGGTTTCCGAGTCTTATAAATTCTCTTGTTTGTTGTTATGTGCTGTGTTCTGGGTGGTGTGAGTGCTGCCTTTAGGCTTTCTGTGTGTGACATACTGGGTAGATGTTGCGTGGGCTGTGTCATTTCAGCATTGTGTGTAATGATGGGTTCGCCTTGTGTCGGGTGTGTTGTGTGCATGTGTATGTTGTGTGTGGGTGTGTTTTCGTTCGTGCTGTGTGCGCGTGGGGATGCATGTGTTCTCTATGATTAGATTGTGGTTGTGCGTGTTGTGTGCAGTGTGCTATGTGTGTTGCACGCGTTTCGTCAGTTTTGTGTGCATTTGTATGTGTTGTGTCAGTTTTGTGTGTGTGGTTGTGTTTTGTGTGTTGTGTGAGAGAGGCTGTGTGTGTGTTTGGCTGTTGGAGTTATGCACATGATGTAAGATGTGTTGACTGTGTGTGGCTGTGCTTGTTTTGTACATCTCTTGCATACAGTATGTGGTCTGTGCAATGGTTTTCGTGTGCATTGTGAGCAGTACTTATGTGCCTTCAAGGGTGTGGTGTGTTTATTGTGTCTGTTGTGTTGCGTGTTTCTGTGTTGCGTGTGTGTAGTGCGTTGTGCTCCTGTGTGAGGATGTATGTGTGGTGTGTCTGTGCGTGATTGTGTGTGCAGTGGGTAGTGTGTGAAATGTGTGCCACTTGTCTTTGTTGGTTATATGTGTTTTGCCTATGGATTTGGGAGTGTTGTGTGTGTTATGAGTTGTGATACTTTCTGTGCGGGATGCTTGTGTGTGTCGTGTGATGTGTGGTTCTGTGAGTTGTGTTTGTGTTGTGTGTATTGTACTCTGTGTGTTCTGTGGTCTGTGTGTTTTGCTTGTTGAGTGAGACACTGTGTGTTAGGACTGATATCTTTGTGTATATGTTGTGTGTTTGGCATTGTGCATTCTGTGAGGCTGTGTGTGCTGTCTGTTTTATGTGTGTTTGGAGTGATTGTGTGTAGTGTGTGAAATGTGTGTTGCATAATTTTTGTGTTCTTTCTGTTGTGGACGGTGTGTGTTTTGCATGTTGGTTTCTATGTTCGCGGTTGTGTTTGACAGGTTGTGTGTGTGCCTGGGTCTTTGAGTAAGGAGTGTAATTTGTGATGTGTGTACTGTGTGTGGTCAAGCTTGGTCAGTGTGCCTCACTGGGTGTGTTGTGTTCACTCTGAGAACCGTGGTTCATGTGTATGGTGGGCAGTTATGTTCTCGGTGTGATGTGCTGTGTGTTGAGGGACTTCTGCATTCAAGTGCACAGAAGACAGCCTCTCGTTGTTGGCGGTTTTCTCCACAGGTTTGTAATACTCCAGGAGGGCCTTGTTTCCTGAGGGCGCAGAGAGCCACCTCATCTCTTTACTAGCAAGGCCCTGAAGACGCCTTTGTTGTAAAGTGTCAGAAACTGCTGCAGGAGAGCCTCATGACAAACTCTGCCGCAGAAACAATCCACCATGCACTGAGGAGACACTCCGTGAGGGAATACGAGGCTGCTTTCATTTTGCACGCAATTTGCTCCTATGTGATAAGGAAAACAGCAAACATTGCAGTAGAACGCGGTCTTCTCTGTATGCCCTCTATCTCAAAGATGTGGGTGGGCTGCGAATAGGCCTTTGCTCTAGCGACACTGGAAGTTGCAGAAGATGATGCATTGTAGTGACAGCAGTGGAGGCAAGTCAGCTTTGGATTCAGCTTATGTGACTGAAAGAAAGCACTGCAGGATGGCCCACTCAAGGAATCATTGAAGCCCTGGCAGTGGAGGCTGAAACAGAGCTTTCAATGTGCTTTCAACCATGTCTGTGTGGCCATGAACGTGAGGCTTTGCTGAGGAAGCCTGGCCGTCCGGCACTATGCCCGCATACAACGAATTTAGCTCGCAATGTGGTTTCCGTGTCTGTCCTGTGTGCCTGCACTCTAAGCACCTGGAAGAGGTTTTGCCCTGCAGAGCTCTCTTTAGCTGAGTGTTGTGTGCTCATTTGGGTGACCATTAACGTGAGGCTTTGTTGAGGAAGCCTGGCCATCAGGAAAATGCCCGCATACAACGAATTCAGCTCGCAATGTGGTTTCCGTGTCTGTAATGTGTGCCTGCTCTCTAAGCGCCTGAAAGTGGTCTGCCGTGTGGAGCTCTCCTTTGCTGAGTGTCGGGTGCTCATTTGCGTTGCCATTAACGTGAAGTGTTACTGAGGAAGACTGGTCATCAGGAAAATACCCGCATACAAAGAATTTAGCTCGCAATGTAGTTACCGTGTCTGTCCTGTGTGACTGCACTCTAAGTGCATGAGTGAAGTCTGCTCGGTGTAGATGTCTTTTGCTGAGAGCCGGGTGCTCATTTGTGTGGCCAGAAACGTGAGGCCTTGCTGAGGAAGCCTGGCCGTCAGGAAAAGAACCGCATACACCGAATTCAGCTCGCAATGTGGTTTCCGTGTCTGTCCTGTGTGACTGCACTCTAAGTGCATGAGTGAAGTCTGCTCTGTAGAGATGTCTTTTGCTCAGTGTCGGGTGCTCATTCTTGTGGCCATTCACGTGAGGTTATGCTGAGGAATCCTGGCCATCAGGAAAATACCCGCATACAACGAATTGAACTTGCAATGTGGTTTCCGTGTCTGCCCTGTGTGCCTGCACTCTAAGCACCTGAAAGAGGATTTCTGTGTAGAGCTCTCTTTTGCTGAGTGTCGTGTGCTCATTTAGGTGAACATTAACGTGAGGCTTTGTTGACGAAGCCTGGCCATCAGGAAAATGCCCGCATACAACGAATTCAGCTCGCATTGTGGTTTCTGTGTCTGTAATGTGTGCCTGCTCTCTAAGCGCCGGAAAGAGGATTTCTGTGTACAGCTCTCTTTTGCTGAGTGTCGTGTGCTCATTTAGGTGAACATTAACGTGAGGCTTTGTTGACGAAGCCTGGCCATCAGGAAAATGCCCGCATACACCGAATTCAGCTCGCAATGTGGTTTCCGTGTCTGGAATGTGTGCCTGCTCTCTAAGCGCCTGAAAGAGGTCTGCTGCGTAGAGCTCTCTTTTGCTAGGTGTTGGGTGCTCATTTGTGTGGCCATTAACGTGAGGTTTTGCTGAGGAAGACTGGCCATCAGGAAAATACCCGCATACAACGAATTCAGCAGGCAATGTGTTTTCCGTGTCAGTCCTGTGTGACTGCACTCTAAGCGCATGAGTGAAGTCTGCTCTGTAGAGATATCTTTTGCTGAGTGTCGGGAGCTCATTTGTGAGGCCATTAACGTGAGGTTTTGCTGAGGAAGCCTGGCTGTCAGGAAAATACCCGCATACAACGAATTCAGCTCGCAATGTGGTTTCCGAGTCTTATAAATTCTCTTGTTTGTTGTTATGTGCTGTGTTCTGGGTGGTGTGAGTGCTGCCTTTAGGCTTTCTGTGTGTGACATACTGGGTAGATGTTGCGTGGGCTGTGTCATTTCAGCATTGTGTGTAATGATGGGTTCGCCTTGTGTCGGGTGTGTTGTGTGCATGTGTATGTTGTGTGTGGGTGTGTTTTCGTTCGTGCTGTGTGCGCGTGGGGATGCATGTGTTCTCTATGATTAGATTGTGGTTGTGCGTGTTGTGTGCAGTGTGCTATGTGTGTTGCACGCGTTTCGTCAGTTTTGTGTGCATTTGTATGTGTTGTGTCAGTTTTGTGTGTGTGGTTGTGTTTTGTGTGTTGTGTGAGAGAGGCTGTGTGTGTGTTTGGCTGTTGGAGTTATGCACATGATGTAAGATGTGTTGACTGTGTGTGGCTGTGCTTGTTTTGTACATCTCTTGCATACAGTATGTGGTCTGTGCAATGGTTTTCGTGTGCATTGTGAGCAGTACTTATGTGCCTTCAAGGGTGTGGTGTGTTTATTGTGTCTGTTGTGTTGCGTGTTTCTGTGTTGCGTGTGTGTAGTGCGTTGTGCTCCTGTGTGAGGATGTATGTGTGGTGTGTCTGTGCGTGATTGTGTGTGCAGTGGGTAGTGTGTGAAATGTGTGCCACTTGTCTTTGTTGGTTATATGTGTTTTGCCTATGGATTTGGGAGTGTTGTGTGTGTTATGAGTTGTGATACTTTCTGTGCGGGATGCTTGTGTGTGTCGTGTGATGTGTGGTTCTGTGAGTTGTGTTTGTGTTGTGTGTATTGTACTCTGTGTGTTCTGTGGTCTGTGTGTTTTGCTTGTTGAGTGAGACACTGTGTGTTAGGACTGATATCTTTGTGTATATGTTGTGTGTTTGGCATTGTGCATTCTGTGAGGCTGTGTGTGCTGTCTGTTTTATGTGTGTTTGGAGTGATTGTGTGTAGTGTGTGAAATGTGTGTTGCATAATTTTTGTGTTCTTTCTGTTGTGGACGGTGTGTGTTTTGCATGTTGGTTTCTATGTTCGCGGTTGTGTTTGACAGGTTGTGTGTGTGCCTGGGTCTTTGAGTAAGGAGTGTAATTTGTGATGTGTGTACTGTGTGTGGTCAAGCTTGGTCAGTGTGCCTCACTGGGTGTGTTGTGTTCACTCTGAGAACCGTGGTTCATGTGTATGGTGGGCAGTTATGTTCTCGGTGTGATGTGCTGTGTGTTGAGGGACTTCTGCATTCAAGTGCACAGAAGACAGCCTCTCGTTGTTGGCGGTTTTCTCCACAGGTTTGTAATACTCCAGGAGGGCCTTGTTTCCTGAGGGCGCAGAGAGCCACCTCATCTCTTTACTAGCAAGGCCCTGAAGACGCCTTTGTTGTAAAGTGTCAGAAACTGCTGCAGGAGAGCCTCATGACAAACTCTGCCGCAGAAACAATCCACCATGCACTGAGGAGACACTCCGTGAGGGAATACGAGGCTGCTTTCATTTTGCACGCAATTTGCTCCTATGTGATAAGGAAAACAGCAAACATTGCAGTAGAACGCGGTCTTCTCTGTATGCCCTCTATCTCAAAGATGTGGGTGGGCTGCGAATAGGCCTTTGCTCTAGCGACACTGGAAGTTGCAGAAGATGATGCATTGTAGTGACAGCAGTGGAGGCAAGTCAGCTTTGGATTCAGCTTATGTGACTGAAAGAAAGCACTGCAGGATGGCCCACTCAAGGAATCATTGAAGCCCTGGCAGTGGAGGCTGAAACAGAGCTTTCAATGTGCTTTCAACCATGTCTGTGTGGCCATGAACGTGAGGCTTTGCTGAGGAAGCCTGGCCGTCCGGCACTATGCCCGCATACAACGAATTTAGCTCGCAATGTGGTTTCCGTGTCTGTCCTGTGTGCCTGCACTCTAAGCACCTGGAAGAGGTTTTGCCCTGCAGAGCTCTCTTTAGCTGAGTGTTGTGTGCTCATTTGGGTGACCATTAACGTGAGGCTTTGTTGAGGAAGCCTGGCCATCAGGAAAATGCCCGCATACAACGAATTCAGCTCGCAATGTGGTTTCCGTGTCTGTAATGTGTGCCTGCTCTCTAAGCGCCTGAAAGTGGTCTGCCGTGTGGAGCTCTCCTTTGCTGAGTGTCGGGTGCTCATTTGCGTTGCCATTAACGTGAAGTGTTACTGAGGAAGACTGGTCATCAGGAAAATACCCGCATACAAAGAATTTAGCTCGCAATGTAGTTACCGTGTCTGTCCTGTGTGACTGCACTCTAAGTGCATGAGTGAAGTCTGCTCGGTGTAGATGTCTTTTGCTGAGAGCCGGGTGCTCATTTGTGTGGCCAGAAACGTGAGGCCTTGCTGAGGAAGCCTGGCCGTCAGGAAAAGAACCGCATACACCGAATTCAGCTCGCAATGTGGTTTCCGTGTCTGTCCTGTGTGACTGCACTCTAAGTGCATGAGTGAAGTCTGCTCTGTAGAGATGTCTTTTGCTCAGTGTCGGGTGCTCATTCTTGTGGCCATTCACGTGAGGTTATGCTGAGGAATCCTGGCCATCAGGAAAATACCCGCATACAACGAATTGAACTTGCAATGTGGTTTCCGTGTCTGCCCTGTGTGCCTGCACTCTAAGCACCTGAAAGAGGATTTCTGTGTAGAGCTCTCTTTTGCTGAGTGTCGTGTGCTCATTTAGGTGAACATTAACGTGAGGCTTTGTTGACGAAGCCTGGCCATCAGGAAAATGCCCGCATACAACGAATTCAGCTCGCATTGTGGTTTCTGTGTCTGTAATGTGTGCCTGCTCTCTAAGCGCCGGAAAGAGGATTTCTGTGTACAGCTCTCTTTTGCTGAGTGTCGTGTGCTCATTTAGGTGAACATTAACGTGAGGCTTTGTTGACGAAGCCTGGCCATCAGGAAAATGCCCGCATACACCGAATTCAGCTCGCAATGTGGTTTCCGTGTCTGGAATGTGTGCCTGCTCTCTAAGCGCCTGAAAGAGGTCTGCTGCGTAGAGCTCTCTTTTGCTAGGTGTTGGGTGCTCATTTGTGTGGCCATTAACGTGAGGTTTTGCTGAGGAAGACTGGCCATCAGGAAAATACCCGCATACAACGAATTCAGCAGGCAATGTGTTTTCCGTGTCAGTCCTGTGTGACTGCACTCTAAGCGCATGAGTGAAGTCTGCTCTGTAGAGATATCTTTTGCTGAGTGTCGGGAGCTCATTTGTGAGGCCATTAACGTGAGGTTTTGCTGAGGAAGCCTGGCTGTCAGGAAAATACCCGCATACAACGAATTCAGCTCGCAATGTGGTTTCCGAGTCTTATAAATTCTCTTGTTTGTTGTTATGTGCTGTGTTCTGGGTGGTGTGAGTGCTGCCTTTAGGCTTTCTGTGTGTGACATACTGGGTAGATGTTGCGTGGGCTGTGTCATTTCAGCATTGTGTGTAATGATGGGTTCGCCTTGTGTCGGGTGTGTTGTGTGCATGTGTATGTTGTGTGTGGGTGTGTTTTCGTTCGTGCTGTGTGCGCGTGGGGATGCATGTGTTCTCTATGATTAGATTGTGGTTGTGCGTGTTGTGTGCAGTGTGCTATGTGTGTTGCACGCGTTTCGTCAGTTTTGTGTGCATTTGTATGTGTTGTGTCGGTTTTGTGTGTGTGGTTGTGTTTTGTGTGTTGTGTGAGAGAGGCTGTGTGTGTGTTTGGCTGTTGGAGTTATGCACATGATGTAAGATGTGTTGACTGTGTGTGGCTGTGCTTGTTTTGTACATCTCTTGCATACAGTATGTGGTCTGTGCAATGGTTTTCGTGTGCATTGTGAGCAGTACTTATGTGCCTTCAAGGGTGTGGTGTGTTTATTGTGTCTGTTGTGTTGCGTGTTTCTGTGTTGCGTGTGTGTAGTGCGTTGTGCTCCTGTGTGAGGATGTATGTGTGGTGTGTCTGTGCGTGATTGTGTGTGCAGTGGGTAGTGTGTGAAATGTGTGCCACTTGTCTTTGTTGGTTATATGTGTTTTGCCTATGGATTTGGGAGTGTTGTGTGTGTTATGAGTTGTGATACTTTCTGTGCGGGATGCTTGTGTGTGTCGTGTGATGTGTGGTTCTGTGAGTTGTGTTTGTGTTGTGTGTATTGTACTCTGTGTGTTCTGTGGTCTGTGTGTTTTGCTTGTTGAGTGAGACACTGTGTGTTAGGACTGATATCTTTGTGTATATGTTGTGTGTTTGGCATTGTGCATTCTGTGAGGCTGTGTGTGCTGTCTGTTTTATGTGTGTTTGGAGTGATTGTGTGTAGTGTGTGAAATGTGTGTTGCATAATTTTTGTGTTCTTTCTGTTGTGGACGGTGTGTGTTTTGCATGTTGGTTTCTATGTTCGCGGTTGTGTTTGACAGGTTGTGTGTGTGCCTGGGTCTTTGAGTAAGGAGTGTAATTTGTGATGTGTGTACTGTGTGTGGTCAAGCTTGGTCAGTGTGCCTCACTGGGTGTGTTGTGTTCACTCTGAGAACCGTGGTTCATGTGTATGGTGGGCAGTTATGTTCTCGGTGTGATGTGCTGTGTGTTGAGGGACTTCTGCATTCAAGTGCACAGAAGACAGCCTCTCGTTGTTGGCGGTTTTCTCCACAGGTTTGTAATACTCCAGGAGGGCCTTGTTTCCTGAGGGCGCAGAGAGCCACCTCATCTCTTTACTAGCAAGGCCCTGAAGACGCCTTTGTTGTAAAGTGTCAGAAACTGCTGCAGGAGAGCCTCATGACAAACTCTGCCGCAGAAACAATCCACCATGCACTGAGGAGACACTCCGTGAGGGAATACGAGGCTGCTTTCATTTTGCACGCAATTTGCTCCTATGTGATAAGGAAAACAGCAAACATTGCAGTAGAACGCGGTCTTCTCTGTATGCCCTCTATCTCAAAGATGTGGGTGGGCTGCGAATAGGCCTTTGCTCTAGCGACACTGGAAGTTGCAGAAGATGATGCATTGTAGTGACAGCAGTGGAGGCAAGTCAGCTTTGGATTCAGCTTATGTGACTGAAAGAAAGCACTGCAGGATGGCCCACTCAAGGAATCATTGAAGCCCTGGCAGTGGAGGCTGAAACAGAGCTTTCAATGTGCTTTCAACCATGTCTGTGTGGCCATGAACGTGAGGCTTTGCTGAGGAAGCCTGGCCGTCCGGCACTATGCCCGCATACAACGAATTTAGCTCGCAATGTGGTTTCCGTGTCTGTCCTGTGTGCCTGCACTCTAAGCACCTGGAAGAGGTTTTGCCCTGCAGAGCTCTCTTTAGCTGAGTGTTGTGTGCTCATTTGGGTGACCATTAACGTGAGGCTTTGTTGAGGAAGCCTGGCCATCAGGAAAATGCCCGCATACAACGAATTCAGCTCGCAATGTGGTTTCCGTGTCTGTAATGTGTGCCTGCTCTCTAAGCGCCTGAAAGTGGTCTGCCGTGTGGAGCTCTCCTTTGCTGAGTGTCGGGTGCTCATTTGCGTTGCCATTAACGTGAAGTGTTACTGAGGAAGACTGGTCATCAGGAAAATACCCGCATACAAAGAATTTAGCTCGCAATGTAGTTACCGTGTCTGTCCTGTGTGACTGCACTCTAAGTGCATGAGTGAAGTCTGCTCGGTGTAGATGTCTTTTGCTGAGAGCCGGGTGCTCATTTGTGTGGCCAGAAACGTGAGGCCTTGCTGAGGAAGCCTGGCCGTCAGGAAAAGAACCGCATACACCGAATTCAGCTCGCAATGTGGTTTCCGTGTCTGTCCTGTGTGACTGCACTCTAAGTGCATGAGTGAAGTCTGCTCTGTAGAGATGTCTTTTGCTCAGTGTCGGGTGCTCATTCTTGTGGCCATTCACGTGAGGTTATGCTGAGGAATCCTGGCCATCAGGAAAATACCCGCATACAACGAATTGAACTTGCAATGTGGTTTCCGTGTCTGCCCTGTGTGCCTGCACTCTAAGCACCTGAAAGAGGATTTCTGTGTAGAGCTCTCTTTTGCTGAGTGTCGTGTGCTCATTTAGGTGAACATTAACGTGAGGCTTTGTTGACGAAGCCTGGCCATCAGGAAAATGCCCGCATACAACGAATTCAGCTCGCATTGTGGTTTCTGTGTCTGTAATGTGTGCCTGCTCTCTAAGCGCCGGAAAGAGGATTTCTGTGTACAGCTCTCTTTTGCTGAGTGTCGTGTGCTCATTTAGGTGAACATTAACGTGAGGCTTTGTTGACGAAGCCTGGCCATCAGGAAAATGCCCGCATACACCGAATTCAGCTCGCAATGTGGTTTCCGTGTCTGGAATGTGTGCCTGCTCTCTAAGCGCCTGAAAGAGGTCTGCTGCGTAGAGCTCTCTTTTGCTAGGTGTTGGGTGCTCATTTGTGTGGCCATTAACGTGAGGTTTTGCTGAGGAAGACTGGCCATCAGGAAAATACCCGCATACAACGAATTCAGCAGGCAATGTGTTTTCCGTGTCAGTCCTGTGTGACTGCACTCTAAGCGCATGAGTGAAGTCTGCTCTGTAGAGATATCTTTTGCTGAGTGTCGGGAGCTCATTTGTGAGGCCATTAACGTGAGGTTTTGCTGAGGAAGCCTGGCTGTCAGGAAAATACCCGCATACAACGAATTCAGCTCGCAATGTGGTTTCCGAGTCTTATAAATTCTCTTGTTTGTTGTTATGTGCTGTGTTCTGGGTGGTGTGAGTGCTGCCTTTAGGCTTTCTGTGTGTGACATACTGGGTAGATGTTGCGTGGGCTGTGTCATTTCAGCATTGTGTGTAATGATGGGTTCGCCTTGTGTCGGGTGTGTTGTGTGCATGTGTATGTTGTGTGTGGGTGTGTTTTCGTTCGTGCTGTGTGCGCGTGGGGATGCATGTGTTCTCTATGATTAGATTGTGGTTGTGCGTGTTGTGTGCAGTGTGCTATGTGTGTTGCACGCGTTTCGTCAGTTTTGTGTGCATTTGTATGTGTTGTGTCGGTTTTGTGTGTGTGGTTGTGTTTTGTGTGTTGTGTGAGAGAGGCTGTGTGTGTGTTTGGCTGTTGGAGTTATGCACATGATGTAAGATGTGTTGACTGTGTGTGGCTGTGCTTGTTTTGTACATCTCTTGCATACAGTATGTGGTCTGTGCAATGGTTTTCGTGTGCATTGTGAGCAGTACTTATGTGCCTTCAAGGGTGTGGTGTGTTTATTGTGTCTGTTGTGTTGCGTGTTTCTGTGTTGCGTGTGTGTAGTGCGTTGTGCTCCTGTGTGAGGATGTATGTGTGGTGTGTCTGTGCGTGATTGTGTGTGCAGTGGGTAGTGTGTGAAATGTGTGCCACTTGTCTTTGTTGGTTATATGTGTTTTGCCTATGGATTTGGGAGTGTTGTGTGTGTTATGAGTTGTGATACTTTCTGTGCGGGATGCTTGTGTGTGTCGTGTGATGTGTGGTTCTGTGAGTTGTGTTTGTGTTGTGTGTATTGTACTCTGTGTGTTCTGTGGTCTGTGTGTTTTGCTTGTTGAGTGAGACACTGTGTGTTAGGACTGATATCTTTGTGTATATGTTGTGTGTTTGGCATTGTGCATTCTGTGAGGCTGTGTGTGCTGTCTGTTTTATGTGTGTTTGGAGTGATTGTGTGTAGTGTGTGAAATGTGTGTTGCATAATTTTTGTGTTCTTTCTGTTGTGGACGGTGTGTGTTTTGCATGTTGGTTTCTATGTTCGCGGTTGTGTTTGACAGGTTGTGTGTGTGCCTGGGTCTTTGAGTAAGGAGTGTAATTTGTGATGTGTGTACTGTGTGTGGTCAAGCTTGGTCAGTGTGCCTCACTGGGTGTGTTGTGTTCACTCTGAGAACCGTGGTTCATGTGTATGGTGGGCAGTTATGTTCTCGGTGTGATGTGCTGTGTGTTGAGGGACTTCTGCATTCAAGTGCACAGAAGACAGCCTCTCGTTGTTGGCGGTTTTCTCCACAGGTTTGTAATACTCCAGGAGGGCCTTGTTTCCTGAGGGCGCAGAGAGCCACCTCATCTCTTTACTAGCAAGGCCCTGAAGACGCCTTTGTTGTAAAGTGTCAGAAACTGCTGCAGGAGAGCCTCATGACAAACTCTGCCGCAGAAACAATCCACCATGCACTGAGGAGACACTCCGTGAGGGAATACGAGGCTGCTTTCATTTTGCACGCAATTTGCTCCTATGTGATAAGGAAAACAGCAAACATTGCAGTAGAACGCGGTCTTCTCTGTATGCCCTCTATCTCAAAGATGTGGGTGGGCTGCGAATAGGCCTTTGCTCTAGCGACACTGGAAGTTGCAGAAGATGATGCATTGTAGTGACAGCAGTGGAGGCAAGTCAGCTTTGGATTCAGCTTATGTGACTGAAAGAAAGCACTGCAGGATGGCCCACTCAAGGAATCATTGAAGCCCTGGCAGTGGAGGCTGAAACAGAGCTTTCAATGTGCTTTCAACCATGTCTGTGTGGCCATGAACGTGAGGCTTTGCTGAGGAAGCCTGGCCGTCCGGCACTATGCCCGCATACAACGAATTTAGCTCGCAATGTGGTTTCCGTGTCTGTCCTGTGTGCCTGCACTCTAAGCACCTGGAAGAGGTTTTGCCCTGCAGAGCTCTCTTTAGCTGAGTGTTGTGTGCTCATTTGGGTGACCATTAACGTGAGGCTTTGTTGAGGAAGCCTGGCCATCAGGAAAATGCCCGCATACAACGAATTCAGCTCGCAATGTGGTTTCCGTGTCTGTAATGTGTGCCTGCTCTCTAAGCGCCTGAAAGTGGTCTGCCGTGTGGAGCTCTCCTTTGCTGAGTGTCGGGTGCTCATTTGCGTTGCCATTAACGTGAAGTGTTACTGAGGAAGACTGGTCATCAGGAAAATACCCGCATACAAAGAATTTAGCTCGCAATGTAGTTACCGTGTCTGTCCTGTGTGACTGCACTCTAAGTGCATGAGTGAAGTCTGCTCGGTGTAGATGTCTTTTGCTGAGAGCCGGGTGCTCATTTGTGTGGCCAGAAACGTGAGGCCTTGCTGAGGAAGCCTGGCCGTCAGGAAAAGAACCGCATACACCGAATTCAGCTCGCAATGTGGTTTCCGTGTCTGTCCTGTGTGACTGCACTCTAAGTGCATGAGTGAAGTCTGCTCTGTAGAGATGTCTTTTGCTCAGTGTCGGGTGCTCATTCTTGTGGCCATTCACGTGAGGTTATGCTGAGGAATCCTGGCCATCAGGAAAATACCCGCATACAACGAATTGAACTTGCAATGTGGTTTCCGTGTCTGCCCTGTGTGCCTGCACTCTAAGCACCTGAAAGAGGATTTCTGTGTAGAGCTCTCTTTTGCTGAGTGTCGTGTGCTCATTTAGGTGAACATTAACGTGAGGCTTTGTTGACGAAGCCTGGCCATCAGGAAAATGCCCGCATACAACGAATTCAGCTCGCATTGTGGTTTCTGTGTCTGTAATGTGTGCCTGCTCTCTAAGCGCCGGAAAGAGGATTTCTGTGTACAGCTCTCTTTTGCTGAGTGTCGTGTGCTCATTTAGGTGAACATTAACGTGAGGCTTTGTTGACGAAGCCTGGCCATCAGGAAAATGCCCGCATACACCGAATTCAGCTCGCAATGTGGTTTCCGTGTCTGGAATGTGTGCCTGCTCTCTAAGCGCCTGAAAGAGGTCTGCTGCGTAGAGCTCTCTTTTGCTAGGTGTTGGGTGCTCATTTGTGTGGCCATTAACGTGAGGTTTTGCTGAGGAAGACTGGCCATCAGGAAAATACCCGCATACAACGAATTCAGCAGGCAATGTGTTTTCCGTGTCAGTCCTGTGTGACTGCACTCTAAGCGCATGAGTGAAGTCTGCTCTGTAGAGATATCTTTTGCTGAGTGTCGGGAGCTCATTTGTGAGGCCATTAACGTGAGGTTTTGCTGAGGAAGCCTGGCTGTCAGGAAAATACCCGCATACAACGAATTCAGCTCGCAATGTGGTTTCCGAGTCTTATAAATTCTCTTGTTTGTTGTTATGTGCTGTGTTCTGGGTGGTGTGAGTGCTGCCTTTAGGCTTTCTGTGTGTGACATACTGGGTAGATGTTGCGTGGGCTGTGTCATTTCAGCATTGTGTGTAATGATGGGTTCGCCTTGTGTCGGGTGTGTTGTGTGCATGTGTATGTTGTGTGTGGGTGTGTTTTCGTTCGTGCTGTGTGCGCGTGGGGATGCATGTGTTCTCTATGATTAGATTGTGGTTGTGCGTGTTGTGTGCAGTGTGCTATGTGTGTTGCACGCGTTTCGTCAGTTTTGTGTGCATTTGTATGTGTTGTGTCGGTTTTGTGTGTGTGGTTGTGTTTTGTGTGTTGTGTGAGAGAGGCTGTGTGTGTGTTTGGCTGTTGGAGTTATGCACATGATGTAAGATGTGTTGACTGTGTGTGGCTGTGCTTGTTTTGTACATCTCTTGCATACAGTATGTGGTCTGTGCAATGGTTTTCGTGTGCATTGTGAGCAGTACTTATGTGCCTTCAAGGGTGTGGTGTGTTTATTGTGTCTGTTGTGTTGCGTGTTTCTGTGTTGCGTGTGTGTAGTGCGTTGTGCTCCTGTGTGAGGATGTATGTGTGGTGTGTCTGTGCGTGATTGTGTGTGCAGTGGGTAGTGTGTGAAATGTGTGCCACTTGTCTTTGTTGGTTATATGTGTTTTGCCTATGGATTTGGGAGTGTTGTGTGTGTTATGAGTTGTGATACTTTCTGTGCGGGATGCTTGTGTGTGTCGTGTGATGTGTGGTTCTGTGAGTTGTGTTTGTGTTGTGTGTATTGTACTCTGTGTGTTCTGTGGTCTGTGTGTTTTGCTTGTTGAGTGAGACACTGTGTGTTAGGACTGATATCTTTGTGTATATGTTGTGTGTTTGGCATTGTGCATTCTGTGAGGCTGTGTGTGCTGTCTGTTTTATGTGTGTTTGGAGTGATTGTGTGTAGTGTGTGAAATGTGTGTTGCATAATTTTTGTGTTCTTTCTGTTGTGGACGGTGTGTGTTTTGCATGTTGGTTTCTATGTTCGCGGTTGTGTTTGACAGGTTGTGTGTGTGCCTGGGTCTTTGAGTAAGGAGTGTAATTTGTGATGTGTGTACTGTGTGTGGTCAAGCTTGGTCAGTGTGCCTCACTGGGTGTGTTGTGTTCACTCTGAGAACCGTGGTTCATGTGTATGGTGGGCAGTTATGTTCTCGGTGTGATGTGCTGTGTGTTGAGGGACTTCTGCATTCAAGTGCACAGAAGACAGCCTCTCGTTGTTGGCGGTTTTCTCCACAGGTTTGTAATACTCCAGGAGGGCCTTGTTTCCTGAGGGCGCAGAGAGCCACCTCATCTCTTTACTAGCAAGGCCCTGAAGACGCCTTTGTTGTAAAGTGTCAGAAACTGCTGCAGGAGAGCCTCATGACAAACTCTGCCGCAGAAACAATCCACCATGCACTGAGGAGACACTCCGTGAGGGAATACGAGGCTGCTTTCATTTTGCACGCAATTTGCTCCTATGTGATAAGGAAAACAGCAAACATTGCAGTAGAACGCGGTCTTCTCTGTATGCCCTCTATCTCAAAGATGTGGGTGGGCTGCGAATAGGCCTTTGCTCTAGCGACACTGGAAGTTGCAGAAGATGATGCATTGTAGTGACAGCAGTGGAGGCAAGTCAGCTTTGGATTCAGCTTATGTGACTGAAAGAAAGCACTGCAGGATGGCCCACTCAAGGAATCATTGAAGCCCTGGCAGTGGAGGCTGAAACAGAGCTTTCAATGTGCTTTCAACCATGTCTGTGTGGCCATGAACGTGAGGCTTTGCTGAGGAAGCCTGGCCGTCCGGCACTATGCCCGCATACAACGAATTTAGCTCGCAATGTGGTTTCCGTGTCTGTCCTGTGTGCCTGCACTCTAAGCACCTGGAAGAGGTTTTGCCCTGCAGAGCTCTCTTTAGCTGAGTGTTGTGTGCTCATTTGGGTGACCATTAACGTGAGGCTTTGTTGAGGAAGCCTGGCCATCAGGAAAATGCCCGCATACAACGAATTCAGCTCGCAATGTGGTTTCCGTGTCTGTAATGTGTGCCTGCTCTCTAAGCGCCTGAAAGTGGTCTGCCGTGTGGAGCTCTCCTTTGCTGAGTGTCGGGTGCTCATTTGCGTTGCCATTAACGTGAAGTGTTACTGAGGAAGACTGGTCATCAGGAAAATACCCGCATACAAAGAATTTAGCTCGCAATGTAGTTACCGTGTCTGTCCTGTGTGACTGCACTCTAAGTGCATGAGTGAAGTCTGCTCGGTGTAGATGTCTTTTGCTGAGAGCCGGGTGCTCATTTGTGTGGCCAGAAACGTGAGGCCTTGCTGAAGCCTGGCCGTCAGGAAAAGAACCGCATACACCGAATTCAGCGCGCAATGTGGTTTCCGTGTCTGTCCTGTGTGACTGCACTCTAAGTGCATGAGTGAAGTCTGCTCTGTAGAGATGTCTTTTGCTCAGTGTCGGGTGCTCATTCTTGTGGCCATTCACGTGAGGTTATGCTGAGGAATCCTGGCCATCAGGAAAATACCCGCATACAACGAATTGAACTTGCAATGTGGTTTCCGTGTCTGCCCTGTGTGCCTGCACTCTAAGCACCTGAAAGAGGATTTCTGTGTAGAGCTCTCTTTTGCTGAGTGTCGTGTGCTCATTTAGGTGAACATTAACGTGAGGCTTTGTTGACGAAGCCTGGCCATCAGGAAAATGCCCGCATACAACGAATTCAGCTCGCATTGTGGTTTCTGTGTCTGTAATGTGTGCCTGCTCTCTAAGCGCCGGAAAGAGGATTTCTGTGTACAGCTCTCTTTTGCTGAGTGTCGTGTGCTCATTTAGGTGAACATTAACGTGAGGCTTTGTTGACGAAGCCTGGCCATCAGGAAAATGCCCGCATACACCGAATTCAGCTCGCAATGTGGTTTCCGTGTCTGGAATGTGTGCCTGCTCTCTAAGCGCCTGAAAGAGGTCTGCTGCGTAGAGCTCTCTTTTGCTAGGTGTTGGGTGCTCATTTGTGTGGCCATTAACGTGAGGTTTTGCTGAGGAAGACTGGCCATCAGGAAAATACCCGCATACAACGAATTCAGCAGGCAATGTGTTTTCCGTGTCAGTCCTGTGTGACTGCACTCTAAGCGCATGAGTGAAGTCTGCTCTGTAGAGATATCTTTTGCTGAGTGTCGGGAGCTCATTTGTGAGGCCATTAACGTGAGGTTTTGCTGAGGAAGCCTGGCTGTCAGGAAAATACCCGCATACAACGAATTCAGCTCGCAATGTGGTTTCCGAGTCTTATAAATTCTCTTGTTTGTTGTTATGTGCTGTGTTCTGGGTGGTGTGAGTGCTGCCTTTAGGCTTTCTGTGTGTGACATACTGGGTAGATGTTGCGTGGGCTGTGTCATTTCAGCATTGTGTGTAATGATGGGTTCGCCTTGTGTCGGGTGTGTTGTGTGCATGTGTATGTTGTGTGTGGGTGTGTTTTCGTTCGTGCTGTGTGCGCGTGGGGATGCATGTGTTCTCTATGATTAGATTGTGGTTGTGCGTGTTGTGTGCAGTGTGCTATGTGTGTTGCACGCGTTTCGTCAGTTTTGTGTGCATTTGTATGTGTTGTGTCGGTTTTGTGTGTGTGGTTGTGTTTTGTGTGTTGTGTGAGAGAGGCTGTGTGTGTGTTTGGCTGTTGGAGTTATGCACATGATGTAAGATGTGTTGACTGTGTGTGGCTGTGCTTGTTTTGTACATCTCTTGCATACAGTATGTGGTCTGTGCAATGGTTTTCGTGTGCATTGTGAGCAGTACTTATGTGCCTTCAAGGGTGTGGTGTGTTTATTGTGTCTGTTGTGTTGCGTGTTTCTGTGTTGCGTGTGTGTAGTGCGTTGTGCTCCTGTGTGAGGATGTATGTGTGGTGTGTCTGTGCGTGATTGTGTGTGCAGTGGGTAGTGTGTGAAATGTGTGCCACTTGTCTTTGTTGGTTATATGTGTTTTGCCTATGGATTTGGGAGTGTTGTGTGTGTTATGAGTTGTGATACTTTCTGTGCGGGATGCTTGTGTGTGTCGTGTGATGTGTGGTTCTGTGAGTTGTGTTTGTGTTGTGTGTATTGTACTCTGTGTGTTCTGTGGTCTGTGTGTTTTGCTTGTTGAGTGAGACACTGTGTGTTAGGACTGATATCTTTGTGTATATGTTGTGTGTTTGGCATTGTGCATTCTGTGAGGCTGTGTGTGCTGTCTGTTTTATGTGTGTTTGGAGTGATTGTGTGTAGTGTGTGAAATGTGTGTTGCATAATTTTTGTGTTCTTTCTGTTGTGGACGGTGTGTGTTTTGCATGTTGGTTTCTATGTTCGCGGTTGTGTTTGACAGGTTGTGTGTGTGCCTGGGTCTTTGAGTAAGGAGTGTAATTTGTGATGTGTGTACTGTGTGTGGTCAAGCTTGGTCAGTGTGCCTCACTGGGTGTGTTGTGTTCACTCTGAGAACCGTGGTTCATGTGTATGGTGGGCAGTTATGTTCTCGGTGTGATGTGCTGTGTGTTGAGGGACTTCTGCATTCAAGTGCACAGAAGACAGCCTCTCGTTGTTGGCGGTTTTCTCCACAGGTTTGTAATACTCCAGGAGGGCCTTGTTTCCTGAGGGCGCAGAGAGCCACCTCATCTCTTTACTAGCAAGGCCCTGAAGACGCCTTTGTTGTAAAGTGTCAGAAACTGCTGCAGGAGAGCCTCATGACAAACTCTGCCGCAGAAACAATCCACCATGCACTGAGGAGACACTCCGTGAGGGAATACGAGGCTGCTTTCATTTTGCACGCAATTTGCTCCTATGTGATAAGGAAAACAGCAAACATTGCAGTAGAACGCGGTCTTCTCTGTATGCCCTCTATCTCAAAGATGTGGGTGGGCTGCGAATAGGCCTTTGCTCTAGCGACACTGGAAGTTGCAGAAGATGATGCATTGTAGTGACAGCAGTGGAGGCAAGTCAGCTTTGGATTCAGCTTATGTGACTGAAAGAAAGCACTGCAGGATGGCCCACTCAAGGAATCATTGAAGCCCTGGCAGTGGAGGCTGAAACAGAGCTTTCAATGTGCTTTCAACCATGTCTGTGTGGCCATGAACGTGAGGCTTTGCTGAGGAAGCCTGGCCGTCCGGCACTATGCCCGCATACAACGAATTTAGCTCGCAATGTGGTTTCCGTGTCTGTCCTGTGTGCCTGCACTCTAAGCACCTGGAAGAGGTTTTGCCCTGCAGAGCTCTCTTTAGCTGAGTGTTGTGTGCTCATTTGGGTGACCATTAACGTGAGGCTTTGTTGAGGAAGCCTGGCCATCAGGAAAATGCCCGCATACAACGAATTCAGCTCGCAATGTGGTTTCCGTGTCTGTAATGTGTGCCTGCTCTCTAAGCGCCTGAAAGTGGTCTGCCGTGTGGAGCTCTCCTTTGCTGAGTGTCGGGTGCTCATTTGCGTTGCCATTAACGTGAAGTGTTACTGAGGAAGACTGGTCATCAGGAAAATACCCGCATACAAAGAATTTAGCTCGCAATGTAGTTACCGTGTCTGTCCTGTGTGACTGCACTCTAAGTGCATGAGTGAAGTCTGCTCGGTGTAGATGTCTTTTGCTGAGAGCCGGGTGCTCATTTGTGTGGCCAGAAACGTGAGGCCTTGCTGAGGAAGCCTGGCCGTCAGGAAAAGAACCGCATACACCGAATTCAGCTCGCAATGTGGTTTCCGTGTCTGTCCTGTGTGACTGCACTCTAAGTGCATGAGTGAAGTCTGCTCTGTAGAGATGTCTTTTGCTCAGTGTCGGGTGCTCATTCTTGTGGCCATTCACGTGAGGTTATGCTGAGGAATCCTGGCCATCAGGAAAATACCCGCATACAACGAATTGAACTTGCAATGTGGTTTCCGTGTCTGCCCTGTGTGCCTGCACTCTAAGCACCTGAAAGAGGATTTCTGTGTAGAGCTCTCTTTTGCTGAGTGTCGTGTGCTCATTTAGGTGAACATTAACGTGAGGCTTTGTTGACGAAGCCTGGCCATCAGGAAAATGCCCGCATACAACGAATTCAGCTCGCATTGTGGTTTCTGTGTCTGTAATGTGTGCCTGCTCTCTAAGCGCCGGAAAGAGGATTTCTGTGTACAGCTCTCTTTTGCTGAGTGTCGTGTGCTCATTTAGGTGAACATTAACGTGAGGCTTTGTTGACGAAGCCTGGCCATCAGGAAAATGCCCGCATACACCGAATTCAGCTCGCAATGTGGTTTCCGTGTCTGGAATGTGTGCCTGCTCTCTAAGCGCCTGAAAGAGGTCTGCTGCGTAGAGCTCTCTTTTGCTAGGTGTTGGGTGCTCATTTGTGTGGCCATTAACGTGAGGTTTTGCTGAGGAAGACTGGCCATCAGGAAAATACCCGCATACAACGAATTCAGCAGGCAATGTGTTTTCCGTGTCAGTCCTGTGTGACTGCACTCTAAGCGCATGAGTGAAGTCTGCTCTGTAGAGATATCTTTTGCTGAGTGTCGGGAGCTCATTTGTGAGGCCATTAACGTGAGGTTTTGCTGAGGAAGCCTGGCTGTCAGGAAAATACCCGCATACAACGAATTCAGCTCGCAATGTGGTTTCCGAGTCTTATAAATTCTCTTGTTTGTTGTTATGTGCTGTGTTCTGGGTGGTGTGAGTGCTGCCTTTAGGCTTTCTGTGTGTGACATACTGGGTAGATGTTGCGTGGGCTGTGTCATTTCAGCATTGTGTGTAATGATGGGTTCGCCTTGTGTCGGGTGTGTTGTGTGCATGTGTATGTTGTGTGTGGGTGTGTTTTCGTTCGTGCTGTGTGCGCGTGGGGATGCATGTGTTCTCTATGATTAGATTGTGGTTGTGCGTGTTGTGTGCAGTGTGCTATGTGTGTTGCACGCGTTTCGTCAGTTTTGTGTGCATTTGTATGTGTTGTGTCAGTTTTGTGTGTGTGGTTGTGTTTTGTGTGTTGTGTGAGAGAGGCTGTGTGTGTGTTTGGCTGTTGGAGTTATGCACATGATGTAAGATGTGTTGACTGTGTGTGGCTGTGCTTGTTTTGTACATCTCTTGCATACAGTATGTGGTCTGTGCAATGGTTTTCGTGTGCATTGTGAGCAGTACTTATGTGCCTTCAAGGGTGTGGTGTGTTTATTGTGTCTGTTGTGTTGCGTGTTTCTGTGTTGCGTGTGTGTAGTGCGTTGTGCTCCTGTGTGAGGATGTATGTGTGGTGTGTCTGTGCGTGATTGTGTGTGCAGTGGGTAGTGTGTGAAATGTGTGCCACTTGTCTTTGTTGGTTATATGTGTTTTGCCTATGGATTTGGGAGTGTTGTGTGTGTTATGAGTTGTGATACTTTCTGTGCGGGATGCTTGTGTGTGTCGTGTGATGTGTGGTTCTGTGAGTTGTGTTTGTGTTGTGTGTATTGTACTCTGTGTGTTCTGTGGTCTGTGTGTTTTGCTTGTTGAGTGAGACACTGTGTGTTAGGACTGATATCTTTGTGTATATGTTGTGTGTTTGGCATTGTGCATTCTGTGAGGCTGTGTGTGCTGTCTGTTTTATGTGTGTTTGGAGTGATTGTGTGTAGTGTGTGAAATGTGTGTTGCATAATTTTTGTGTTCTTTCTGTTGTGGACGGTGTGTGTTTTGCATGTTGGTTTCTATGTTCGCGGTTGTGTTTGACAGGTTGTGTGTGTGCCTGGGTCTTTGAGTAAGGAGTGTAATTTGTGATGTGTGTACTGTGTGTGGTCAAGCTTGGTCAGTGTGCCTCACTGGGTGTGTTGTGTTCACTCTGAGAACCGTGGTTCATGTGTATGGTGGGCAGTTATGTTCTCGGTGTGATGTGCTGTGTGTTGAGGGACTTCTGCATTCAAGTGCACAGAAGACAGCCTCTCGTTGTTGGCGGTTTTCTCCACAGGTTTGTAATACTCCAGGAGGGCCTTGTTTCCTGAGGGCGCAGAGAGCCACCTCATCTCTTTACTAGCAAGGCCCTGAAGACGCCTTTGTTGTAAAGTGTCAGAAACTGCTGCAGGAGAGCCTCATGACAAACTCTGCCGCAGAAACAATCCACCATGCACTGAGGAGACACTCCGTGAGGGAATACGAGGCTGCTTTCATTTTGCACGCAATTTGCTCCTATGTGATAAGGAAAACAGCAAACATTGCAGTAGAACGCGGTCTTCTCTGTATGCCCTCTATCTCAAAGATGTGGGTGGGCTGCGAATAGGCCTTTGCTCTAGCGACACTGGAAGTTGCAGAAGATGATGCATTGTAGTGACAGCAGTGGAGGCAAGTCAGCTTTGGATTCAGCTTATGTGACTGAAAGAAAGCACTGCAGGATGGCCCACTCAAGGAATCATTGAAGCCCTGGCAGTGGAGGCTGAAACAGAGCTTTCAATGTGCTTTCAACCATGTCTGTGTGGCCATGAACGTGAGGCTTTGCTGAGGAAGCCTGGCCGTCCGGCACTATGCCCGCATACAACGAATTTAGCTCGCAATGTGGTTTCCGTGTCTGTCCTGTGTGCCTGCACTCTAAGCACCTGGAAGAGGTTTTGCCCTGCAGAGCTCTCTTTAGCTGAGTGTTGTGTGCTCATTTGGGTGACCATTAACGTGAGGCTTTGTTGAGGAAGCCTGGCCATCAGGAAAATGCCCGCATACAACGAATTCAGCTCGCAATGTGGTTTCCGTGTCTGTAATGTGTGCCTGCTCTCTAAGCGCCTGAAAGTGGTCTGCCGTGTGGAGCTCTCCTTTGCTGAGTGTCGGGTGCTCATTTGCGTTGCCATTAACGTGAAGTGTTACTGAGGAAGACTGGTCATCAGGAAAATACCCGCATACAAAGAATTTAGCTCGCAATGTAGTTACCGTGTCTGTCCTGTGTGACTGCACTCTAAGTGCATGAGTGAAGTCTGCTCGGTGTAGATGTCTTTTGCTGAGAGCCGGGTGCTCATTTGTGTGGCCAGAAACGTGAGGCCTTGCTGAGGAAGCCTGGCCGTCAGGAAAAGAACCGCATACACCGAATTCAGCTCGCAATGTGGTTTCCGTGTCTGTCCTGTGTGACTGCACTCTAAGTGCATGAGTGAAGTCTGCTCTGTAGAGATGTCTTTTGCTCAGTGTCGGGTGCTCATTCTTGTGGCCATTCACGTGAGGTTATGCTGAGGAATCCTGGCCATCAGGAAAATACCCGCATACAACGAATTGAACTTGCAATGTGGTTTCCGTGTCTGCCCTGTGTGCCTGCACTCTAAGCACCTGAAAGAGGATTTCTGTGTAGAGCTCTCTTTTGCTGAGTGTCGTGTGCTCATTTAGGTGAACATTAACGTGAGGCTTTGTTGACGAAGCCTGGCCATCAGGAAAATGCCCGCATACAACGAATTCAGCTCGCATTGTGGTTTCTGTGTCTGTAATGTGTGCCTGCTCTCTAAGCGCCGGAAAGAGGATTTCTGTGTACAGCTCTCTTTTGCTGAGTGTCGTGTGCTCATTTAGGTGAACATTAACGTGAGGCTTTGTTGACGAAGCCTGGCCATCAGGAAAATGCCCGCATACACCGAATTCAGCTCGCAATGTGGTTTCCGTGTCTGGAATGTGTGCCTGCTCTCTAAGCGCCTGAAAGAGGTCTGCTGCGTAGAGCTCTCTTTTGCTAGGTGTTGGGTGCTCATTTGTGTGGCCATTAACGTGAGGTTTTGCTGAGGAAGACTGGCCATCAGGAAAATACCCGCATACAACGAATTCAGCAGGCAATGTGTTTTCCGTGTCAGTCCTGTGTGACTGCACTCTAAGCGCATGAGTGAAGTCTGCTCTGTAGAGATATCTTTTGCTGAGTGTCGGGAGCTCATTTGTGAGGCCATTAACGTGAGGTTTTGCTGAGGAAGCCTGGCTGTCAGGAAAATACCCGCATACAACGAATTCAGCTCGCAATGTGGTTTCCGAGTCTTATAAATTCTCTTGTTTGTTGTTATGTGCTGTGTTCTGGGTGGTGTGAGTGCTGCCTTTAGGCTTTCTGTGTGTGACATACTGGGTAGATGTTGCGTGGGCTGTGTCATTTCAGCATTGTGTGTAATGATGGGTTCGCCTTGTGTCGGGTGTGTTGTGTGCATGTGTATGTTGTGTGTGGGTGTGTTTTCGTTCGTGCTGTGTGCGCGTGGGGATGCATGTGTTCTCTATGATTAGATTGTGGTTGTGCGTGTTGTGTGCAGTGTGCTATGTGTGTTGCACGCGTTTCGTCAGTTTTGTGTGCATTTGTATGTGTTGTGTCAGTTTTGTGTGTGTGGTTGTGTTTTGTGTGTTGTGTGAGAGAGGCTGTGTGTGTGTTTGGCTGTTGGAGTTATGCACATGATGTAAGATGTGTTGACTGTGTGTGGCTGTGCTTGTTTTGTACATCTCTTGCATACAGTATGTGGTCTGTGCAATGGTTTTCGTGTGCATTGTGAGCAGTACTTATGTGCCTTCAAGGGTGTGGTGTGTTTATTGTGTCTGTTGTGTTGCGTGTTTCTGTGTTGCGTGTGTGTAGTGCGTTGTGCTCCTGTGTGAGGATGTATGTGTGGTGTGTCTGTGCGTGATTGTGTGTGCAGTGGGTAGTGTGTGAAATGTGTGCCACTTGTCTTTGTTGGTTATATGTGTTTTGCCTATGGATTTGGGAGTGTTGTGTGTGTTATGAGTTGTGATACTTTCTGTGCGGGATGCTTGTGTGTGTCGTGTGATGTGTGGTTCTGTGAGTTGTGTTTGTGTTGTGTGTATTGTACTCTGTGTGTTCTGTGGTCTGTGTGTTTTGCTTGTTGAGTGAGACACTGTGTGTTAGGACTGATATCTTTGTGTATATGTTGTGTGTTTGGCATTGTGCATTCTGTGAGGCTGTGTGTGCTGTCTGTTTTATGTGTGTTTGGAGTGATTGTGTGTAGTGTGTGAAATGTGTGTTGCATAATTTTTGTGTTCTTTCTGTTGTGGACGGTGTGTGTTTTGCATGTTGGTTTCTATGTTCGCGGTTGTGTTTGACAGGTTGTGTGTGTGCCTGGGTCTTTGAGTAAGGAGTGTAATTTGTGATGTGTGTACTGTGTGTGGTCAAGCTTGGTCAGTGTGCCTCACTGGGTGTGTTGTGTTCACTCTGAGAACCGTGGTTCATGTGTATGGTGGGCAGTTATGTTCTCGGTGTGATGTGCTGTGTGTTGAGGGACTTCTGCATTCAAGTGCACAGAAGACAGCCTCTCGTTGTTGGCGGTTTTCTCCACAGGTTTGTAATACTCCAGGAGGGCCTTGTTTCCTGAGGGCGCAGAGAGCCACCTCATCTCTTTACTAGCAAGGCCCTGAAGACGCCTTTGTTGTAAAGTGTCAGAAACTGCTGCAGGAGAGCCTCATGACAAACTCTGCCGCAGAAACAATCCACCATGCACTGAGGAGACACTCCGTGAGGGAATACGAGGCTGCTTTCATTTTGCACGCAATTTGCTCCTATGTGATAAGGAAAACAGCAAACATTGCAGTAGAACGCGGTCTTCTCTGTATGCCCTCTATCTCAAAGATGTGGGTGGGCTGCGAATAGGCCTTTGCTCTAGCGACACTGGAAGTTGCAGAAGATGATGCATTGTAGTGACAGCAGTGGAGGCAAGTCAGCTTTGGATTCAGCTTATGTGACTGAAAGAAAGCACTGCAGGATGGCCCACTCAAGGAATCATTGAAGCCCTGGCAGTGGAGGCTGAAACAGAGCTTTCAATGTGCTTTCAACCATGTCTGTGTGGCCATGAACGTGAGGCTTTGCTGAGGAAGCCTGGCCGTCCGGCACTATGCCCGCATACAACGAATTTAGCTCGCAATGTGGTTTCCGTGTCTGTCCTGTGTGCCTGCACTCTAAGCACCTGGAAGAGGTTTTGCCCTGCAGAGCTCTCTTTAGCTGAGTGTTGTGTGCTCATTTGGGTGACCATTAACGTGAGGCTTTGTTGAGGAAGCCTGGCCATCAGGAAAATGCCCGCATACAACGAATTCAGCTCGCAATGTGGTTTCCGTGTCTGTAATGTGTGCCTGCTCTCTAAGCGCCTGAAAGTGGTCTGCCGTGTGGAGCTCTCCTTTGCTGAGTGTCGGGTGCTCATTTGCGTTGCCATTAACGTGAAGTGTTACTGAGGAAGACTGGTCATCAGGAAAATACCCGCATACAAAGAATTTAGCTCGCAATGTAGTTACCGTGTCTGTCCTGTGTGACTGCACTCTAAGTGCATGAGTGAAGTCTGCTCGGTGTAGATGTCTTTTGCTGAGAGCCGGGTGCTCATTTGTGTGGCCAGAAACGTGAGGCCTTGCTGAGGAAGCCTGGCCGTCAGGAAAAGAACCGCATACACCGAATTCAGCTCGCAATGTGGTTTCCGTGTCTGTCCTGTGTGACTGCACTCTAAGTGCATGAGTGAAGTCTGCTCTGTAGAGATGTCTTTTGCTCAGTGTCGGGTGCTCATTCTTGTGGCCATTCACGTGAGGTTATGCTGAGGAATCCTGGCCATCAGGAAAATACCCGCATACAACGAATTGAACTTGCAATGTGGTTTCCGTGTCTGCCCTGTGTGCCTGCACTCTAAGCACCTGAAAGAGGATTTCTGTGTAGAGCTCTCTTTTGCTGAGTGTCGTGTGCTCATTTAGGTGAACATTAACGTGAGGCTTTGTTGACGAAGCCTGGCCATCAGGAAAATGCCCGCATACAACGAATTCAGCTCGCATTGTGGTTTCTGTGTCTGTAATGTGTGCCTGCTCTCTAAGCGCCGGAAAGAGGATTTCTGTGTACAGCTCTCTTTTGCTGAGTGTCGTGTGCTCATTTAGGTGAACATTAACGTGAGGCTTTGTTGACGAAGCCTGGCCATCAGGAAAATGCCCGCATACACCGAATTCAGCTCGCAATGTGGTTTCCGTGTCTGGAATGTGTGCCTGCTCTCTAAGCGCCTGAAAGAGGTCTGCTGCGTAGAGCTCTCTTTTGCTAGGTGTTGGGTGCTCATTTGTGTGGCCATTAACGTGAGGTTTTGCTGAGGAAGACTGGCCATCAGGAAAATACCCGCATACAACGAATTCAGCAGGCAATGTGTTTTCCGTGTCAGTCCTGTGTGACTGCACTCTAAGCGCATGAGTGAAGTCTGCTCTGTAGAGATATCTTTTGCTGAGTGTCGGGAGCTCATTTGTGAGGCCATTAACGTGAGGTTTTGCTGAGGAAGCCTGGCTGTCAGGAAAATACCCGCATACAACGAATTCAGCTCGCAATGTGGTTTCCGAGTCTTATAAATTCTCTTGTTTGTTGTTATGTGCTGTGTTCTGGGTGGTGTGAGTGCTGCCTTTAGGCTTTCTGTGTGTGACATACTGGGTAGATGTTGCGTGGGCTGTGTCATTTCAGCATTGTGTGTAATGATGGGTTCGCCTTGTGTCGGGTGTGTTGTGTGCATGTGTATGTTGTGTGTGGGTGTGTTTTCGTTCGTGCTGTGTGCGCGTGGGGATGCATGTGTTCTCTATGATTAGATTGTGGTTGTGCGTGTTGTGTGCAGTGTGCTATGTGTGTTGCACGCGTTTCGTCAGTTTTGTGTGCATTTGTATGTGTTGTGTCAGTTTTGTGTGTGTGGTTGTGTTTTGTGTGTTGTGTGAGAGAGGCTGTGTGTGTGTTTGGCTGTTGGAGTTATGCACATGATGTAAGATGTGTTGACTGTGTGTGGCTGTGCTTGTTTTGTACATCTCTTGCATACAGTATGTGGTCTGTGCAATGGTTTTCGTGTGCATTGTGAGCAGTACTTATGTGCCTTCAAGGGTGTGGTGTGTTTATTGTGTCTGTTGTGTTGCGTGTTTCTGTGTTGCGTGTGTGTAGTGCGTTGTGCTCCTGTGTGAGGATGTATGTGTGGTGTGTCTGTGCGTGATTGTGTGTGCAGTGGGTAGTGTGTGAAATGTGTGCCACTTGTCTTTGTTGGTTATATGTGTTTTGCCTATGGATTTGGGAGTGTTGTGTGTGTTATGAGTTGTGATACTTTCTGTGCGGGATGCTTGTGTGTGTCGTGTGATGTGTGGTTCTGTGAGTTGTGTTTGTGTTGTGTGTATTGTACTCTGTGTGTTCTGTGGTCTGTGTGTTTTGCTTGTTGAGTGAGACACTGTGTGTTAGGACTGATATCTTTGTGTATATGTTGTGTGTTTGGCATTGTGCATTCTGTGAGGCTGTGTGTGCTGTCTGTTTTATGTGTGTTTGGAGTGATTGTGTGTAGTGTGTGAAATGTGTGTTGCATAATTTTTGTGTTCTTTCTGTTGTGGACGGTGTGTGTTTTGCATGTTGGTTTCTATGTTCGCGGTTGTGTTTGACAGGTTGTGTGTGTGCCTGGGTCTTTGAGTAAGGAGTGTAATTTGTGATGTGTGTACTGTGTGTGGTCAAGCTTGGTCAGTGTGCCTCACTGGGTGTGTTGTGTTCACTCTGAGAACCGTGGTTCATGTGTATGGTGGGCAGTTATGTTCTCGGTGTGATGTGCTGTGTGTTGAGGGACTTCTGCATTCAAGTGCACAGAAGACAGCCTCTCGTTGTTGGCGGTTTTCTCCACAGGTTTGTAATACTCCAGGAGGGCCTTGTTTCCTGAGGGCGCAGAGAGCCACCTCATCTCTTTACTAGCAAGGCCCTGAAGACGCCTTTGTTGTAAAGTGTCAGAAACTGCTGCAGGAGAGCCTCATGACAAACTCTGCCGCAGAAACAATCCACCATGCACTGAGGAGACACTCCGTGAGGGAATACGAGGCTGCTTTCATTTTGCACGCAATTTGCTCCTATGTGATAAGGAAAACAGCAAACATTGCAGTAGAACGCGGTCTTCTCTGTATGCCCTCTATCTCAAAGATGTGGGTGGGCTGCGAATAGGCCTTTGCTCTAGCGACACTGGAAGTTGCAGAAGATGATGCATTGTAGTGACAGCAGTGGAGGCAAGTCAGCTTTGGATTCAGCTTATGTGACTGAAAGAAAGCACTGCAGGATGGCCCACTCAAGGAATCATTGAAGCCCTGGCAGTGGAGGCTGAAACAGAGCTTTCAATGTGCTTTCAACCATGTCTGTGTGGCCATGAACGTGAGGCTTTGCTGAGGAAGCCTGGCCGTCCGGCACTATGCCCGCATACAACGAATTTAGCTCGCAATGTGGTTTCCGTGTCTGTCCTGTGTGCCTGCACTCTAAGCACCTGGAAGAGGTTTTGCCCTGCAGAGCTCTCTTTAGCTGAGTGTTGTGTGCTCATTTGGGTGACCATTAACGTGAGGCTTTGTTGAGGAAGCCTGGCCATCAGGAAAATGCCCGCATACAACGAATTCAGCTCGCAATGTGGTTTCCGTGTCTGTAATGTGTGCCTGCTCTCTAAGCGCCTGAAAGTGGTCTGCCGTGTGGAGCTCTCCTCTGCTGAGTGTCGGGTGCTCATTTGCGTTGCCATTAACGTGAAGTGTTACTGAGGAAGACTGGTCATCAGGAAAATACCCGCATACAAAGAATTTAGCTCGCAATGTAGTTACCGTGTCTGTCCTGTGTGACTGCACTCTAAGTGCATGAGTGAAGTCTGCTCGGTGTAGATGTCTTTTGCTGAGAGCCGGGTGCTCATTTGTGTGGCCAGAAACGTGAGGCCTTGCTGAGGAAGCCTGGCCGTCAGGAAAAGAACCGCATACACCGAATTCAGCTCGCAATGTGGTTTCCGTGTCTGTCCTGTGTGACTGCACTCTAAGTGCATGAGTGAAGTCTGCTCTGTAGAGATGTCTTTTGCTCAGTGTCGGGTGCTCATTCTTGTGGCCATTCACGTGAGGTTATGCTGAGGAATCCTGGCCATCAGGAAAATACCCGCATACAACGAATTGAACTTGCAATGTGGTTTCCGTGTCTGCCCTGTGTGCCTGCACTCTAAGCACCTGAAAGAGGATTTCTGTGTAGAGCTCTCTTTTGCTGAGTGTCGTGTGCTCATTTAGGTGAACATTAACGTGAGGCTTTGTTGACGAAGCCTGGCCATCAGGAAAATGCCCGCATACAACGAATTCAGCTCGCATTGTGGTTTCTGTGTCTGTAATGTGTGCCTGCTCTCTAAGCGCCGGAAAGAGGATTTCTGTGTACAGCTCTCTTTTGCTGAGTGTCGTGTGCTCATTTAGGTGAACATTAACGTGAGGCTTTGTTGACGAAGCCTGGCCATCAGGAAAATGCCCGCATACACCGAATTCAGCTCGCAATGTGGTTTCCGTGTCTGGAATGTGTGCCTGCTCTCTAAGCGCCTGAAAGAGGTCTGCTGCGTAGAGCTCTCTTTTGCTAGGTGTTGGGTGCTCATTTGTGTGGCCATTAACGTGAGGTTTTGCTGAGGAAGACTGGCCATCAGGAAAATACCCGCATACAACGAATTCAGCAGGCAATGTGTTTTCCGTGTCAGTCCTGTGTGACTGCACTCTAAGCGCATGAGTGAAGTCTGCTCTGTAGAGATATCTTTTGCTGAGTGTCGGGAGCTCATTTGTGAGGCCATTAACGTGAGGTTTTGCTGAGGAAGCCTGGCTGTCAGGAAAATACCCGCATACAACGAATTCAGCTCGCAATGTGGTTTCCGAGTCTTATAAATTCTCTTGTTTGTTGTTATGTGCTGTGTTCTGGGTGGTGTGAGTGCTGCCTTTAGGCTTTCTGTGTGTGACATACTGGGTAGATGTTGCGTGGGCTGTGTCATTTCAGCATTGTGTGTAATGATGGGTTCGCCTTGTGTCGGGTGTGTTGTGTGCATGTGTATGTTGTGTGTGGGTGTGTTTTCGTTCGTGCTGTGTGCGCGTGGGGATGCATGTGTTCTCTATGATTAGATTGTGGTTGTGCGTGTTGTGTGCAGTGTGCTATGTGTGTTGCACGCGTTTCGTCAGTTTTGTGTGCATTTGTATGTGTTGTGTCAGTTTTGTGTGTGTGGTTGTGTTTTGTGTGTTGTGTGAGAGAGGCTGTGTGTGTGTTTGGCTGTTGGAGTTATGCACATGATGTAAGATGTGTTGACTGTGTGTGGCTGTGCTTGTTTTGTACATCTCTTGCATACAGTATGTGGTCTGTGCAATGGTTTTCGTGTGCATTGTGAGCAGTACTTATGTGCCTTCAAGGGTGTGGTGTGTTTATTGTGTCTGTTGTGTTGCGTGTTTCTGTGTTGCGTGTGTGTAGTGCGTTGTGCTCCTGTGTGAGGATGTATGTGTGGTGTGTCTGTGCGTGATTGTGTGTGCAGTGGGTAGTGTGTGAAATGTGTGCCACTTGTCTTTGTTGGTTATATGTGTTTTGCCTATGGATTTGGGAGTGTTGTGTGTGTTATGAGTTGTGATACTTTCTGTGCGGGATGCTTGTGTGTGTCGTGTGATGTGTGGTTCTGTGAGTTGTGTTTGTGTTGTGTGTATTGTACTCTGTGTGTTCTGTGGTCTGTGTGTTTTGCTTGTTGAGTGAGACACTGTGTGTTAGGACTGATATCTTTGTGTATATGTTGTGTGTTTGGCATTGTGCATTCTGTGAGGCTGTGTGTGCTGTCTGTTTTATGTGTGTTTGGAGTGATTGTGTGTAGTGTGTGAAATGTGTGTTGCATAATTTTTGTGTTCTTTCTGTTGTGGACGGTGTGTGTTTTGCATGTTGGTTTCTATGTTCGCGGTTGTGTTTGACAGGTTGTGTGTGTGCCTGGGTCTTTGAGTAAGGAGTGTAATTTGTGATGTGTGTACTGTGTGTGGTCAAGCTTGGTCAGTGTGCCTCACTGGGTGTGTTGTGTTCACTCTGAGAACCGTGGTTCATGTGTATGGTGGGCAGTTATGTTCTCGGTGTGATGTGCTGTGTGTTGAGGGACTTCTGCATTCAAGTGCACAGAAGACAGCCTCTCGTTGTTGGCGGTTTTCTCCACAGGTTTGTAATACTCCAGGAGGGCCTTGTTTCCTGAGGGCGCAGAGAGCCACCTCATCTCTTTACTAGCAAGGCCCTGAAGACGCCTTTGTTGTAAAGTGTCAGAAACTGCTGCAGGAGAGCCTCATGACAAACTCTGCCGCAGAAACAATCCACCATGCACTGAGGAGACACTCCGTGAGGGAATACGAGGCTGCTTTCATTTTGCACGCAATTTGCTCCTATGTGATAAGGAAAACAGCAAACATTGCAGTAGAACGCGGTCTTCTCTGTATGCCCTCTATCTCAAAGATGTGGGTGGGCTGCGAATAGGCCTTTGCTCTAGCGACACTGGAAGTTGCAGAAGATGATGCATTGTAGTGACAGCAGTGGAGGCAAGTCAGCTTTGGATTCAGCTTATGTGACTGAAAGAAAGCACTGCAGGATGGCCCACTCAAGGAATCATTGAAGCCCTGGCAGTGGAGGCTGAAACAGAGCTTTCAATGTGCTTTCAACCATGTCTGTGTGGCCATGAACGTGAGGCTTTGCTGAGGAAGCCTGGCCGTCCGGCACTATGCCCGCATACAACGAATTTAGCTCGCAATGTGGTTTCCGTGTCTGTCCTGTGTGCCTGCACTCTAAGCACCTGGAAGAGGTTTTGCCCTGCAGAGCTCTCTTTAGCTGAGTGTTGTGTGCTCATTTGGGTGACCATTAACGTGAGGCTTTGTTGAGGAAGCCTGGCCATCAGGAAAATGCCCGCATACAACGAATTCAGCTCGCAATGTGGTTTCCGTGTCTGTAATGTGTGCCTGCTCTCTAAGCGCCTGAAAGTGGTCTGCCGTGTGGAGCTCTCCTCTGCTGAGTGTCGGGTGCTCATTTGCGTTGCCATTAACGTGAAGTGTTACTGAGGAAGACTGGTCATCAGGAAAATACCCGCATACAAAGAATTTAGCTCGCAATGTAGTTACCGTGTCTGTCCTGTGTGACTGCACTCTAAGTGCATGAGTGAAGTCTGCTCGGTGTAGATGTCTTTTGCTGAGAGCCGGGTGCTCATTTGTGTGGCCAGAAACGTGAGGCCTTGCTGAGGAAGCCTGGCCGTCAGGAAAAGAACCGCATACACCGAATTCAGCTCGCAATGTGGTTTCCGTGTCTGTCCTGTGTGACTGCACTCTAAGTGCATGAGTGAAGTCTGCTCTGTAGAGATGTCTTTTGCTCAGTGTCGGGTGCTCATTCTTGTGGCCATTCACGTGAGGTTATGCTGAGGAATCCTGGCCATCAGGAAAATACCCGCATACAACGAATTGAACTTGCAATGTGGTTTCCGTGTCTGCCCTGTGTGCCTGCACTCTAAGCACCTGAAAGAGGATTTCTGTGTAGAGCTCTCTTTTGCTGAGTGTCGTGTGCTCATTTAGGTGAACATTAACGTGAGGCTTTGTTGACGAAGCCTGGCCATCAGGAAAATGCCCGCATACAACGAATTCAGCTCGCATTGTGGTTTCTGTGTCTGTAATGTGTGCCTGCTCTCTAAGCGCCGGAAAGAGGATTTCTGTGTACAGCTCTCTTTTGCTGAGTGTCGTGTGCTCATTTAGGTGAACATTAACGTGAGGCTTTGTTGACGAAGCCTGGCCATCAGGAAAATGCCCGCATACACCGAATTCAGCTCGCAATGTGGTTTCCGTGTCTGGAATGTGTGCCTGCTCTCTAAGCGCCTGAAAGAGGTCTGCTGCGTAGAGCTCTCTTTTGCTAGGTGTTGGGTGCTCATTTGTGTGGCCATTAACGTGAGGTTTTGCTGAGGAAGACTGGCCATCAGGAAAATACCCGCATACAACGAATTCAGCAGGCAATGTGTTTTCCGTGTCAGTCCTGTGTGACTGCACTCTAAGCGCATGAGTGAAGTCTGCTCTGTAGAGATATCTTTTGCTGAGTGTCGGGAGCTCATTTGTGAGGCCATTAACGTGAGGTTTTGCTGAGGAAGCCTGGCTGTCAGGAAAATACCCGCATACAACGAATTCAGCTCGCAATGTGGTTTCCGAGTCTTATAAATTCTCTTGTTTGTTGTTATGTGCTGTGTTCTGGGTGGTGTGAGTGCTGCCTTTAGGCTTTCTGTGTGTGACATACTGGGTAGATGTTGCGTGGGCTGTGTCATTTCAGCATTGTGTGTAATGATGGGTTCGCCTTGTGTCGGGTGTGTTGTGTGCATGTGTATGTTGTGTGTGGGTGTGTTTTCGTTCGTGCTGTGTGCGCGTGGGGATGCATGTGTTCTCTATGATTAGATTGTGGTTGTGCGTGTTGTGTGCAGTGTGCTATGTGTGTTGCACGCGTTTCGTCAGTTTTGTGTGCATTTGTATGTGTTGTGTCAGTTTTGTGTGTGTGGTTGTGTTTTGTGTGTTGTGTGAGAGAGGCTGTGTGTGTGTTTGGCTGTTGGAGTTATGCACATGATGTAAGATGTGTTGACTGTGTGTGGCTGTGCTTGTTTTGTACATCTCTTGCATACAGTATGTGGTCTGTGCAATGGTTTTCGTGTGCATTGTGAGCAGTACTTATGTGCCTTCAAGGGTGTGGTGTGTTTATTGTGTCTGTTGTGTTGCGTGTTTCTGTGTTGCGTGTGTGTAGTGCGTTGTGCTCCTGTGTGAGGATGTATGTGTGGTGTGTCTGTGCGTGATTGTGTGTGCAGTGGGTAGTGTGTGAAATGTGTGCCACTTGTCTTTGTTGGTTATATGTGTTTTGCCTATGGATTTGGGAGTGTTGTGTGTGTTATGAGTTGTGATACTTTCTGTGCGGGATGCTTGTGTGTGTCGTGTGATGTGTGGTTCTGTGAGTTGTGTTTGTGTTGTGTGTATTGTACTCTGTGTGTTCTGTGGTCTGTGTGTTTTGCTTGTTGAGTGAGACACTGTGTGTTAGGACTGATATCTTTGTGTATATGTTGTGTGTTTGGCATTGTGCATTCTGTGAGGCTGTGTGTGCTGTCTGTTTTATGTGTGTTTGGAGTGATTGTGTGTAGTGTGTGAAATGTGTGTTGCATAATTTTTGTGTTCTTTCTGTTGTGGACGGTGTGTGTTTTGCATGTTGGTTTCTATGTTCGCGGTTGTGTTTGACAGGTTGTGTGTGTGCCTGGGTCTTTGAGTAAGGAGTGTAATTTGTGATGTGTGTACTGTGTGTGGTCAAGCTTGGTCAGTGTGCCTCACTGGGTGTGTTGTGTTCACTCTGAGAACCGTGGTTCATGTGTATGGTGGGCAGTTATGTTCTCGGTGTGATGTGCTGTGTGTTGAGGGACTTCTGCATTCAAGTGCACAGAAGACAGCCTCTCGTTGTTGGCGGTTTTCTCCACAGGTTTGTAATACTCCAGGAGGGCCTTGTTTCCTGAGGGCGCAGAGAGCCACCTCATCTCTTTACTAGCAAGGCCCTGAAGACGCCTTTGTTGTAAAGTGTCAGAAACTGCTGCAGGAGAGCCTCATGACAAACTCTGCCGCAGAAACAATCCACCATGCACTGAGGAGACACTCCGTGAGGGAATACGAGGCTGCTTTCATTTTGCACGCAATTTGCTCCTATGTGATAAGGAAAACAGCAAACATTGCAGTAGAACGCGGTCTTCTCTGTATGCCCTCTATCTCAAAGATGTGGGTGGGCTGCGAATAGGCCTTTGCTCTAGCGACACTGGAAGTTGCAGAAGATGATGCATTGTAGTGACAGCAGTGGAGGCAAGTCAGCTTTGGATTCAGCTTATGTGACTGAAAGAAAGCACTGCAGGATGGCCCACTCAAGGAATCATTGAAGCCCTGGCAGTGGAGGCTGAAACAGAGCTTTCAATGTGCTTTCAACCATGTCTGTGTGGCCATGAACGTGAGGCTTTGCTGAGGAAGCCTGGCCGTCCGGCACTATGCCCGCATACAACGAATTTAGCTCGCAATGTGGTTTCCGTGTCTGTCCTGTGTGCCTGCACTCTAAGCACCTGGAAGAGGTTTTGCCCTGCAGAGCTCTCTTTAGCTGAGTGTTGTGTGCTCATTTGGGTGACCATTAACGTGAGGCTTTGTTGAGGAAGCCTGGCCATCAGGAAAATGCCCGCATACAACGAATTCAGCTCGCAATGTGGTTTCCGTGTCTGTAATGTGTGCCTGCTCTCTAAGCGCCTGAAAGTGGTCTGCCGTGTGGAGCTCTCCTCTGCTGAGTGTCGGGTGCTCATTTGCGTTGCCATTAACGTGAAGTGTTACTGAGGAAGACTGGTCATCAGGAAAATACCCGCATACAAAGAATTTAGCTCGCAATGTAGTTACCGTGTCTGTCCTGTGTGACTGCACTCTAAGTGCATGAGTGAAGTCTGCTCGGTGTAGATGTCTTTTGCTGAGAGCCGGGTGCTCATTTGTGTGGCCAGAAACGTGAGGCCTTGCTGAGGAAGCCTGGCCGTCAGGAAAAGAACCGCATACACCGAATTCAGCTCGCAATGTGGTTTCCGTGTCTGTCCTGTGTGACTGCACTCTAAGTGCATGAGTGAAGTCTGCTCTGTAGAGATGTCTTTTGCTCAGTGTCGGGTGCTCATTCTTGTGGCCATTCACGTGAGGTTATGCTGAGGAATCCTGGCCATCAGGAAAATACCCGCATACAACGAATTGAACTTGCAATGTGGTTTCCGTGTCTGCCCTGTGTGCCTGCACTCTAAGCACCTGAAAGAGGATTTCTGTGTAGAGCTCTCTTTTGCTGAGTGTCGTGTGCTCATTTAGGTGAACATTAACGTGAGGCTTTGTTGACGAAGCCTGGCCATCAGGAAAATGCCCGCATACAACGAATTCAGCTCGCATTGTGGTTTCTGTGTCTGTAATGTGTGCCTGCTCTCTAAGCGCCGGAAAGAGGATTTCTGTGTACAGCTCTCTTTTGCTGAGTGTCGTGTGCTCATTTAGGTGAACATTAACGTGAGGCTTTGTTGACGAAGCCTGGCCATCAGGAAAATGCCCGCATACACCGAATTCAGCTCGCAATGTGGTTTCCGTGTCTGGAATGTGTGCCTGCTCTCTAAGCGCCTGAAAGAGGTCTGCTGCGTAGAGCTCTCTTTTGCTAGGTGTTGGGTGCTCATTTGTGTGGCCATTAACGTGAGGTTTTGCTGAGGAAGACTGGCCATCAGGAAAATACCCGCATACAACGAATTCAGCAGGCAATGTGTTTTCCGTGTCAGTCCTGTGTGACTGCACTCTAAGCGCATGAGTGAAGTCTGCTCTGTAGAGATATCTTTTGCTGAGTGTCGGGAGCTCATTTGTGAGGCCATTAACGTGAGGTTTTGCTGAGGAAGCCTGGCTGTCAGGAAAATACCCGCATACAACGAATTCAGCTCGCAATGTGGTTTCCGAGTCTTATAAATTCTCTTGTTTGTTGTTATGTGCTGTGTTCTGGGTGGTGTGAGTGCTGCCTTTAGGCTTTCTGTGTGTGACATACTGGGTAGATGTTGCGTGGGCTGTGTCATTTCAGCATTGTGTGTAATGATGGGTTCGCCTTGTGTCGGGTGTGTTGTGTGCATGTGTATGTTGTGTGTGGGTGTGTTTTCGTTCGTGCTGTGTGCGCGTGGGGATGCATGTGTTCTCTATGATTAGATTGTGGTTGTGCGTGTTGTGTGCAGTGTGCTATGTGTGTTGCACGCGTTTCGTCAGTTTTGTGTGCATTTGTATGTGTTGTGTCAGTTTTGTGTGTGTGGTTGTGTTTTGTGTGTTGTGTGAGAGAGGCTGTGTGTGTGTTTGGCTGTTGGAGTTATGCACATGATGTAAGATGTGTTGACTGTGTGTGGCTGTGCTTGTTTTGTACATCTCTTGCATACAGTATGTGGTCTGTGCAATGGTTTTCGTGTGCATTGTGAGCAGTACTTATGTGCCTTCAAGGGTGTGGTGTGTTTATTGTGTCTGTTGTGTTGCGTGTTTCTGTGTTGCGTGTGTGTAGTGCGTTGTGCTCCTGTGTGAGGATGTATGTGTGGTGTGTCTGTGCGTGATTGTGTGTGCAGTGGGTAGTGTGTGAAATGTGTGCCACTTGTCTTTGTTGGTTATATGTGTTTTGCCTATGGATTTGGGAGTGTTGTGTGTGTTATGAGTTGTGATACTTTCTGTGCGGGATGCTTGTGTGTGTCGTGTGATGTGTGGTTCTGTGAGTTGTGTTTGTGTTGTGTGTATTGTACTCTGTGTGTTCTGTGGTCTGTGTGTTTTGCTTGTTGAGTGAGACACTGTGTGTTAGGACTGATATCTTTGTGTATATGTTGTGTGTTTGGCATTGTGCATTCTGTGAGGCTGTGTGTGCTGTCTGTTTTATGTGTGTTTGGAGTGATTGTGTGTAGTGTGTGAAATGTGTGTTGCATAATTTTTGTGTTCTTTCTGTTGTGGACGGTGTGTGTTTTGCATGTTGGTTTCTATGTTCGCGGTTGTGTTTGACAGGTTGTGTGTGTGCCTGGGTCTTTGAGTAAGGAGTGTAATTTGTGATGTGTGTACTGTGTGTGGTCAAGCTTGGTCAGTGTGCCTCACTGGGTGTGTTGTGTTCACTCTGAGAACCGTGGTTCATGTGTATGGTGGGCAGTTATGTTCTCGGTGTGATGTGCTGTGTGTTGAGGGACTTCTGCATTCAAGTGCACAGAAGACAGCCTCTCGTTGTTGGCGGTTTTCTCCACAGGTTTGTAATACTCCAGGAGGGCCTTGTTTCCTGAGGGCGCAGAGAGCCACCTCATCTCTTTACTAGCAAGGCCCTGAAGACGCCTTTGTTGTAAAGTGTCAGAAACTGCTGCAGGAGAGCCTCATGACAAACTCTGCCGCAGAAACAATCCACCATGCACTGAGGAGACACTCCGTGAGGGAATACGAGGCTGCTTTCATTTTGCACGCAATTTGCTCCTATGTGATAAGGAAAACAGCAAACATTGCAGTAGAACGCGGTCTTCTCTGTATGCCCTCTATCTCAAAGATGTGGGTGGGCTGCGAATAGGCCTTTGCTCTAGCGACACTGGAAGTTGCAGAAGATGATGCATTGTAGTGACAGCAGTGGAGGCAAGTCAGCTTTGGATTCAGCTTATGTGACTGAAAGAAAGCACTGCAGGATGGCCCACTCAAGGAATCATTGAAGCCCTGGCAGTGGAGGCTGAAACAGAGCTTTCAATGTGCTTTCAACCATGTCTGTGTGGCCATGAACGTGAGGCTTTGCTGAGGAAGCCTGGCCGTCCGGCACTATGCCCGCATACAACGAATTTAGCTCGCAATGTGGTTTCCGTGTCTGTCCTGTGTGCCTGCACTCTAAGCACCTGGAAGAGGTTTTGCCCTGCAGAGCTCTCTTTAGCTGAGTGTTGTGTGCTCATTTGGGTGACCATTAACGTGAGGCTTTGTTGAGGAAGCCTGGCCATCAGGAAAATGCCCGCATACAACGAATTCAGCTCGCAATGTGGTTTCCGTGTCTGTAATGTGTGCCTGCTCTCTAAGCGCCTGAAAGTGGTCTGCCGTGTGGAGCTCTCCTCTGCTGAGTGTCGGGTGCTCATTTGCGTTGCCATTAACGTGAAGTGTTACTGAGGAAGACTGGTCATCAGGAAAATACCCGCATACAAAGAATTTAGCTCGCAATGTAGTTACCGTGTCTGTCCTGTGTGACTGCACTCTAAGTGCATGAGTGAAGTCTGCTCGGTGTAGATGTCTTTTGCTGAGAGCCGGGTGCTCATTTGTGTGGCCAGAAACGTGAGGCCTTGCTGAGGAAGCCTGGCCGTCAGGAAAAGAACCGCATACACCGAATTCAGCTCGCAATGTGGTTTCCGTGTCTGTCCTGTGTGACTGCACTCTAAGTGCATGAGTGAAGTCTGCTCTGTAGAGATGTCTTTTGCTCAGTGTCGGGTGCTCATTCTTGTGGCCATTCACGTGAGGTTATGCTGAGGAATCCTGGCCATCAGGAAAATACCCGCAGACAACGAATTGAACTTGCAATGTGGTTTCCGTGTCTGCCCTGTGTGCCTGCACTCTAAGCACCTGAAAGAGGATTTCTGTGTAGAGCTCTCTTTTGCTGAGTGTCGTGTGCTCATTTAGGTGAACATTAACGTGAGGCTTTGTTGACGAAGCCTGGCCATCAGGAAAATGCCCGCATACAACGAATTCAGCTCGCATTGTGGTTTCTGTGTCTGTAATGTGTGCCTGCTCTCTAAGCGCCGGAAAGAGGATTTCTGTGTACAGCTCTCTTTTGCTGAGTGTCGTGTGCTCATTTAGGTGAACATTAACGTGAGGCTTTGTTGACGAAGCCTGGCCATCAGGAAAATGCCCGCATACACCGAATTCAGCTCGCAATGTGGTTTCCGTGTCTGGAATGTGTGCCTGCTCTCTAAGCGCCTGAAAGAGGTCTGCTGCGTAGAGCTCTCTTTTGCTAGGTGTTGGGTGCTCATTTGTGTGGCCATTAACGTGAGGTTTTGCTGAGGAAGACTGGCCATCAGGAAAATACCCGCATACAACGAATTCAGCAGGCAATGTGTTTTCCGTGTCAGTCCTGTGTGACTGCACTCTAAGCGCATGAGTGAAGTCTGCTCTGTAGAGATATCTTTTGCTGAGTGTCGGGAGCTCATTTGTGAGGCCATTAACGTGAGGTTTTGCTGAGGAAGCCTGGCTGTCAGGAAAATACCCGCATACAACGAATTCAGCTCGCAATGTGGTTTCCGAGTCTTATAAATTCTCTTGTTTGTTGTTATGTGCTGTGTTCTGGGTGGTGTGAGTGCTGCCTTTAGGCTTTCTGTGTGTGACATACTGGGTAGATGTTGCGTGGGCTGTGTCATTTCAGCATTGTGTGTAATGATGGGTTCGCCTTGTGTCGGGTGTGTTGTGTGCATGTGTATGTTGTGTGTGGGTGTGTTTTCGTTCGTGCTGTGTGCGCGTGGGGATGCATGTGTTCTCTATGATTAGATTGTGGTTGTGCGTGTTGTGTGCAGTGTGCTATGTGTGTTGCACGCGTTTCGTCAGTTTTGTGTGCATTTGTATGTGTTGTGTCAGTTTTGTGTGTGTGGTTGTGTTTTGTGTGTTGTGTGAGAGAGGCTGTGTGTGTGTTTGGCTGTTGGAGTTATGCACATGATGTAAGATGTGTTGACTGTGTGTGGCTGTGCTTGTTTTGTACATCTCTTGCATACAGTATGTGGTCTGTGCAATGGTTTTCGTGTGCATTGTGAGCAGTACTTATGTGCCTTCAAGGGTGTGGTGTGTTTATTGTGTCTGTTGTGTTGCGTGTTTCTGTGTTGCGTGTGTGTAGTGCGTTGTGCTCCTGTGTGAGGATGTATGTGTGGTGTGTCTGTGCGTGATTGTGTGTGCAGTGGGTAGTGTGTGAAATGTGTGCCACTTGTCTTTGTTGGTTATATGTGTTTTGCCTATGGATTTGGGAGTGTTGTGTGTGTTATGAGTTGTGATACTTTCTGTGCGGGATGCTTGTGTGTGTCGTGTGATGTGTGGTTCTGTGAGTTGTGTTTGTGTTGTGTGTATTGTACTCTGTGTGTTCTGTGGTCTGTGTGTTTTGCTTGTTGAGTGAGACACTGTGTGTTAGGACTGATATCTTTGTGTATATGTTGTGTGTTTGGCATTGTGCATTCTGTGAGGCTGTGTGTGCTGTCTGTTTTATGTGTGTTTGGAGTGATTGTGTGTAGTGTGTGAAATGTGTGTTGCATAATTTTTGTGTTCTTTCTGTTGTGGACGGTGTGTGTTTTGCATGTTGGTTTCTATGTTCGCGGTTGTGTTTGACAGGTTGTGTGTGTGCCTGGGTCTTTGAGTAAGGAGTGTAATTTGTGATGTGTGTACTGTGTGTGGTCAAGCTTGGTCAGTGTGCCTCACTGGGTGTGTTGTGTTCACTCTGAGAACCGTGGTTCATGTGTATGGTGGGCAGTTATGTTCTCGGTGTGATGTGCTGTGTGTTGAGGGACTTCTGCATTCAAGTGCACAGAAGACAGCCTCTCGTTGTTGGCGGTTTTCTCCACAGGTTTGTAATACTCCAGGAGGGCCTTGTTTCCTGAGGGCGCAGAGAGCCACCTCATCTCTTTACTAGCAAGGCCCTGAAGACGCCTTTGTTGTAAAGTGTCAGAAACTGCTGCAGGAGAGCCTCATGACAAACTCTGCCGCAGAAACAATCCACCATGCACTGAGGAGACACTCCGTGAGGGAATACGAGGCTGCTTTCATTTTGCACGCAATTTGCTCCTATGTGATAAGGAAAACAGCAAACATTGCAGTAGAACGCGGTCTTCTCTGTATGCCCTCTATCTCAAAGATGTGGGTGGGCTGCGAATAGGCCTTTGCTCTAGCGACACTGGAAGTTGCAGAAGATGATGCATTGTAGTGACAGCAGTGGAGGCAAGTCAGCTTTGGATTCAGCTTATGTGACTGAAAGAAAGCACTGCAGGATGGCCCACTCAAGGAATCATTGAAGCCCTGGCAGTGGAGGCTGAAACAGAGCTTTCAATGTGCTTTCAACCATGTCTGTGTGGCCATGAACGTGAGGCTTTGCTGAGGAAGCCTGGCCGTCCGGCACTATGCCCGCATACAACGAATTTAGCTCGCAATGTGGTTTCCGTGTCTGTCCTGTGTGCCTGCACTCTAAGCACCTGGAAGAGGTTTTGCCCTGCAGAGCTCTCTTTAGCTGAGTGTTGTGTGCTCATTTGGGTGACCATTAACGTGAGGCTTTGTTGAGGAAGCCTGGCCATCAGGAAAATGCCCGCATACAACGAATTCAGCTCGCAATGTGGTTTCCGTGTCTGTAATGTGTGCCTGCTCTCTAAGCGCCTGAAAGTGGTCTGCCGTGTGGAGCTCTCCTCTGCTGAGTGTCGGGTGCTCATTTGCGTTGCCATTAACGTGAAGTGTTACTGAGGAAGACTGGTCATCAGGAAAATACCCGCATACAAAGAATTTAGCTCGCAATGTAGTTACCGTGTCTGTCCTGTGTGACTGCACTCTAAGTGCATGAGTGAAGTCTGCTCGGTGTAGATGTCTTTTGCTGAGAGCCGGGTGCTCATTTGTGTGGCCAGAAACGTGAGGCCTTGCTGAGGAAGCCTGGCCGTCAGGAAAAGAACCGCATACACCGAATTCAGCTCGCAATGTGGTTTCCGTGTCTGTCCTGTGTGACTGCACTCTAAGTGCATGAGTGAAGTCTGCTCTGTAGAGATGTCTTTTGCTCAGTGTCGGGTGCTCATTCTTGTGGCCATTCACGTGAGGTTATGCTGAGGAATCCTGGCCATCAGGAAAATACCCGCAGACAACGAATTGAACTTGCAATGTGGTTTCCGTGTCTGTGTGTGCCTGCACTCTAAGCACCTGAAAGAGGATTTCTGTGTAGAGCTCTCTTTTGCTGAGTGTCGTGTGCTCATTTAGGTGAACATTAACGCCGAAGCCTGGCCAAGGAAAATGCCCGCAGGATTTCTGTGTACAGCTCTCTTTTGCTGAGTGTCGTGTGCTCATTTAGGTGAACATTAACGTGAGGCTTTGTTGACGAAGCCTGGCCATCAGGAAAATGCCCGCATACACCGAATTCAGCTCGCAATGTGGTTTCCGTGTCTGGAATGTGTGCCTGCTCTCTAAGCGCCTGAAAGAGGTCTGCTGCGTAGAGCTCTCTTTTGCTAGGTGTTGGGTGCTCATTTGTGTGGCCATTAACGTGAGGTTTTGCTGAGGAAGACTGGCCATCAGGAAAATACCCGCATACAACGAATTCAGCAGGCAATGTGTTTTCCGTGTCAGTCCTGTGTGACTGCACTCTAAGCGCATGAGTGAAGTCTGCTCTGTAGAGATATCTTTTGCTGAGTGTCGGGAGCTCATTTGTGAGGCCATTAACGTGAGGTTTTGCTGAGGAAGCCTGGCTGTCAGGAAAATACCCGCATACAACGAATTCAGCTCGCAATGTGGTTTCCGAGTCTTATAAATTCTCTTGTTTGTTGTTATGTGCTGTGTTCTGGGTGGTGTGAGTGCTGCCTTTAGGCTTTCTGTGTGTGACATACTGGGTAGATGTTGCGTGGGCTGTGTCATTTCAGCATTGTGTGTAATGATGGGTTCGCCTTGTGTCGGGTGTGTTGTGTGCATGTGTATGTTGTGTGTGGGTGTGTTTTCGTTCGTGCTGTGTGCGCGTGGGGATGCATGTGTTCTCTATGATTAGATTGTGGTTGTGCGTGTTGTGTGCAGTGTGCTATGTGTGTTGCACGCGTTTCGTCAGTTTTGTGTGCATTTGTATGTGTTGTGTCAGTTTTGTGTGTGTGGTTGTGTTTTGTGTGTTGTGTGAGAGAGGCTGTGTGTGTGTTTGGCTGTTGGAGTTATGCACATGATGTAAGATGTGTTGACTGTGTGTGGCTGTGCTTGTTTTGTACATCTCTTGCATACAGTATGTGGTCTGTGCAATGGTTTTCGTGTGCATTGTGAGCAGTACTTATGTGCCTTCAAGGGTGTGGTGTGTTTATTGTGTCTGTTGTGTTGCGTGTTTCTGTGTTGCGTGTGTGTAGTGCGTTGTGCTCCTGTGTGAGGATGTATGTGTGGTGTGTCTGTGCGTGATTGTGTGTGCAGTGGGTAGTGTGTGAAATGTGTGCCACTTGTCTTTGTTGGTTATATGTGTTTTGCCTATGGATTTGGGAGTGTTGTGTGTGTTATGAGTTGTGATACTTTCTGTGCGGGATGCTTGTGTGTGTCGTGTGATGTGTGGTTCTGTGAGTTGTGTTTGTGTTGTGTGTATTGTACTCTGTGTGTTCTGTGGTCTGTGTGTTTTGCTTGTTGAGTGAGACACTGTGTGTTAGGACTGATATCTTTGTGTATATGTTGTGTGTTTGGCATTGTGCATTCTGTGAGGCTGTGTGTGCTGTCTGTTTTATGTGTGTTTGGAGTGATTGTGTGTAGTGTGTGAAATGTGTGTTGCATAATTTTTGTGTTCTTTCTGTTGTGGACGGTGTGTGTTTTGCATGTTGGTTTCTATGTTCGCGGTTGTGTTTGACAGGTTGTGTGTGTGCCTGGGTCTTTGAGTAAGGAGTGTAATTTGTGATGTGTGTACTGTGTGTGGTCAAGCTTGGTCAGTGTGCCTCACTGGGTGTGTTGTGTTCACTCTGAGAACCGTGGTTCATGTGTATGGTGGGCAGTTATGTTCTCGGTGTGATGTGCTGTGTGTTGAGGGACTTCTGCATTCAAGTGCACAGAAGACAGCCTCTCGTTGTTGGCGGTTTTCTCCACAGGTTTGTAATACTCCAGGAGGGCCTTGTTTCCTGAGGGCGCAGAGAGCCACCTCATCTCTTTACTAGCAAGGCCCTGAAGACGCCTTTGTTGTAAAGTGTCAGAAACTGCTGCAGGAGAGCCTCATGACAAACTCTGCCGCAGAAACAATCCACCATGCACTGAGGAGACACTCCGTGAGGGAATACGAGGCTGCTTTCATTTTGCACGCAATTTGCTCCTATGTGATAAGGAAAACAGCAAACATTGCAGTAGAACGCGGTCTTCTCTGTATGCCCTCTATCTCAAAGATGTGGGTGGGCTGCGAATAGGCCTTTGCTCTAGCGACACTGGAAGTTGCAGAAGATGATGCATTGTAGTGACAGCAGTGGAGGCAAGTCAGCTTTGGATTCAGCTTATGTGACTGAAAGAAAGCACTGCAGGATGGCCCACTCAAGGAATCATTGAAGCCCTGGCAGTGGAGGCTGAAACAGAGCTTTCAATGTGCTTTCAACCATGTCTGTGTGGCCATGAACGTGAGGCTTTGCTGAGGAAGCCTGGCCGTCCGGCACTATGCCCGCATACAACGAATTTAGCTCGCAATGTGGTTTCCGTGTCTGTCCTGTGTGCCTGCACTCTAAGCACCTGGAAGAGGTTTTGCCCTGCAGAGCTCTCTTTAGCTGAGTGTTGTGTGCTCATTTGGGTGACCATTAACGTGAGGCTTTGTTGAGGAAGCCTGGCCATCAGGAAAATGCCCGCATACAACGAATTCAGCTCGCAATGTGGTTTCCGTGTCTGTAATGTGTGCCTGCTCTCTAAGCGCCTGAAAGTGGTCTGCCGTGTGGAGCTCTCCTCTGCTGAGTGTCGGGTGCTCATTTGCGTTGCCATTAACGTGAAGTGTTACTGAGGAAGACTGGTCATCAGGAAAATACCCGCATACAAAGAATTTAGCTCGCAATGTAGTTACCGTGTCTGTCCTGTGTGACTGCACTCTAAGTGCATGAGTGAAGTCTGCTCGGTGTAGATGTCTTTTGCTGAGAGCCGGGTGCTCATTTGTGTGGCCAGAAACGTGAGGCCTTGCTGAGGAAGCCTGGCCGTCAGGAAAAGAACCGCATACACCGAATTCAGCTCGCAATGTGGTTTCCGTGTCTGTCCTGTGTGACTGCACCCTAAGTGCATGAGTGAAGTCTGCTCTGTAGAGATGTCTTTTGCTCAGTGTCGGGTGCTCATTCTTGTGGCCATTCACGTGAGGTTTTGCTGAGGAATCCTGGCCATCAGGAAAATACCCGCAGACAACGAATTGAACTTGCAATGTGGTTTCCGTGTCTGTCCTGTGTGCCTGCACTCTAAGCGCCGGAAAGAGGATTTCTGTGTACAGCTCTCTTTTGCTGAGTGTCGTGTGCTCATTTAGGTGAACATTAACGTGAGGCTTTGTTGACGAAGCCTGGCCATCAGGAAAATGCCCGCATACACCGAATTCAGCTCGCAATGTGGTTTCCGTGTCTGGAATGTGTGCCTGCTCTCTAAGCGCCTGAAAGAGGTCTGCTGCGTAGAGCTCTCTTTTGCTAGGTGTTGGGTGCTCATTTGTGTGGCCATTAACGTGAGGTTTTGCTGAGGAAGACTGGCCATCAGGAAAATACCCGCATACAACGAATTCAGCAGGCAATGTGTTTTCCGTGTCAGTCCTGTGTGACTGCACTCTAAGCGCATGAGTGAAGTCTGCTCTGTAGAGATATCTTTTGCTGAGTGTCGGGAGCTCATTTGTGAGGCCATTAACGTGAGGTTTTGCTGAGGAAGCCTGGCTGTCAGGAAAATACCCGCATACAACGAATTCAGCTCGCAATGTGGTTTCCGAGTCTTATAAATTCTCTTGTTTGTTGTTATGTGCTGTGTTCTGGGTGGTGTGAGTGCTGCCTTTAGGCTTTCTGTGTGTGACATACTGGGTAGATGTTGCGTGGGCTGTGTCATTTCAGCATTGTGTGTAATGATGGGTTCGCCTTGTGTCGGGTGTGTTGTGTGCATGTGTATGTTGTGTGTGGGTGTGTTTTCGTTCGTGCTGTGTGCGCGTGGGGATGCATGTGTTCTCTATGATTAGATTGTGGTTGTGCGTGTTGTGTGCAGTGTGCTATGTGTGTTGCACGCGTTTCGTCAGTTTTGTGTGCATTTGTATGTGTTGTGTCAGTTTTGTGTGTGTGGTTGTGTTTTGTGTGTTGTGTGAGAGAGGCTGTGTGTGTGTTTGGCTGTTGGAGTTATGCACATGATGTAAGATGTGTTGACTGTGTGTGGCTGTGCTTGTTTTGTACATCTCTTGCATACAGTATGTGGTCTGTGCAATGGTTTTCGTGTGCATTGTGAGCAGTACTTATGTGCCTTCAAGGGTGTGGTGTGTTTATTGTGTCTGTTGTGTTGCGTGTTTCTGTGTTGCGTGTGTGTAGTGCGTTGTGCTCCTGTGTGAGGATGTATGTGTGGTGTGTCTGTGCGTGATTGTGTGTGCAGTGGGTAGTGTGTGAAATGTGTGCCACTTGTCTTTGTTGGTTATATGTGTTTTGCCTATGGATTTGGGAGTGTTGTGTGTGTTATGAGTTGTGATACTTTCTGTGCGGGATGCTTGTGTGTGTCGTGTGATGTGTGGTTCTGTGAGTTGTGTTTGTGTTGTGTGTATTGTACTCTGTGTGTTCTGTGGTCTGTGTGTTTTGCTTGTTGAGTGAGACACTGTGTGTTAGGACTGATATCTTTGTGTATATGTTGTGTGTTTGGCATTGTGCATTCTGTGAGGCTGTGTGTGCTGTCTGTTTTATGTGTGTTTGGAGTGATTGTGTGTAGTGTGTGAAATGTGTGTTGCATAATTTTTGTGTTCTTTCTGTTGTGGACGGTGTGTGTTTTGCATGTTGGTTTCTATGTTCGCGGTTGTGTTTGACAGGTTGTGTGTGTGCCTGGGTCTTTGAGTAAGGAGTGTAATTTGTGATGTGTGTACTGTGTGTGGTCAAGCTTGGTCAGTGTGCCTCACTGGGTGTGTTGTGTTCACTCTGAGAACCGTGGTTCATGTGTATGGTGGGCAGTTATGTTCTCGGTGTGATGTGCTGTGTGTTGAGGGACTTCTGCATTCAAGTGCACAGAAGACAGCCTCTCGTTGTTGGCGGTTTTCTCCACAGGTTTGTAATACTCCAGGAGGGCCTTGTTTCCTGAGGGCGCAGAGAGCCACCTCATCTCTTTACTAGCAAGGCCCTGAAGACGCCTTTGTTGTAAAGTGTCAGAAACTGCTGCAGGAGAGCCTCATGACAAACTCTGCCGCAGAAACAATCCACCATGCACTGAGGAGACACTCCGTGAGGGAATACGAGGCTGCTTTCATTTTGCACGCAATTTGCTCCTATGTGATAAGGAAAACAGCAAACATTGCAGTAGAACGCGGTCTTCTCTGTATGCCCTCTATCTCAAAGATGTGGGTGGGCTGCGAATAGGCCTTTGCTCTAGCGACACTGGAAGTTGCAGAAGATGATGCATTGTAGTGACAGCAGTGGAGGCAAGTCAGCTTTGGATTCAGCTTATGTGACTGAAAGAAAGCACTGCAGGATGGCCCACTCAAGGAATCATTGAAGCCCTGGCAGTGGAGGCTGAAACAGAGCTTTCAATGTGCTTTCAACCATGTCTGTGTGGCCATGAACGTGAGGCTTTGCTGAGGAAGCCTGGCCGTCCGGCACTATGCCCGCATACAACGAATTTAGCTCGCAATGTGGTTTCCGTGTCTGTCCTGTGTGCCTGCACTCTAAGCACCTGGAAGAGGTTTTGCCCTGCAGAGCTCTCTTTAGCTGAGTGTTGTGTGCTCATTTGGGTGACCATTAACGTGAGGCTTTGTTGAGGAAGCCTGGCCATCAGGAAAATGCCCGCATACAACGAATTCAGCTCGCAATGTGGTTTCCGTGTCTGTAATGTGTGCCTGCTCTCTAAGCGCCTGAAAGTGGTCTGCCGTGTGGAGCTCTCCTCTGCTGAGTGTCGGGTGCTCATTTGCGTTGCCATTAACGTGAAGTGTTACTGAGGAAGACTGGTCATCAGGAAAATACCCGCATACAAAGAATTTAGCTCGCAATGTAGTTACCGTGTCTGTCCTGTGTGACTGCACTCTAAGTGCATGAGTGAAGTCTGCTCGGTGTAGATGTCTTTTGCTGAGAGCCGGGTGCTCATTTGTGTGGCCAGAAACGTGAGGCCTTGCTGAGGAAGCCTGGCCGTCAGGAAAAGAACCGCATACACCGAATTCAGCTCGCAATGTGGTTTCCGTGTCTGTCCTGTGTGACTGCACCCTAAGTGCATGAGTGAAGTCTGCTCTGTAGAGATGTCTTTTGCTCAGTGTCGGGTGCTCATTCTTGTGGCCATTCACGTGAGGTTTTGCTGAGGAATCCTGGCCATCAGGAAAATACCCGCAGACAACGAATTGAACTTGCAATGTGGTTTCCGTGTCTGTCCTGTGTGCCTGCACTCTAAGCGCCGGAAAGAGGATTTCTGTGTACAGCTCTCTTTTGCTGAGTGTCGTGTGCTCATTTAGGTGAACATTAACGCGAGGCTTTGTTGACGAAGCCTGGCCATCAGGAAAATGCCCGCATACAGCCGGAAAGAGGATTTCTGTGTACAGCTCTCTTTTGCTGAGTGTCATGTGCTCATTTAGGTGAACATTAACGTGAGGCTTTGTTGACGAAGCCTGGCCATCAGGAAAATGCCCGCATACACCGAATTCAGCTCGCAATGTGGTTTCCGTGTCTGGAATGTGTGCCTGCTCTCTAAGCGCCTGAAAGAGGTCTGCTGCGTAGAGCTCTCTTTTGCTAGGTGTTGGGTGCTCATTTGTGTGGCCATTAACGTGAGGTTTTGCTGAGGAAGACTGGCCATCAGGAAAATACCCGCATACAACGAATTCAGCAGGCAATGTGTTTTCCGTGTCAGTCCTGTGTGACTGCACTCTAAGCGCATGAGTGAAGTCTGCTCTGTAGAGATATCTTTTGCTGAGTGTCGGGAGCTCATTTGTGAGGCCATTAACGTGAGGTTTTGCTGAGGAAGCCTGGCTGTCAGGAAAATACCCGCATACAACGAATTCAGCTCGCAATGTGGTTTCCGAGTCTTATAAATTCTCTTGTTTGTTGTTATGTGCTGTGTTCTGGGTGGTGTGAGTGCTGCCTTTAGGCTTTCTGTGTGTGACATACTGGGTAGATGTTGCGTGGGCTGTGTCATTTCAGCATTGTGTGTAATGATGGGTTCGCCTTGTGTCGGGTGTGTTGTGTGCATGTGTATGTTGTGTGTGGGTGTGTTTTCGTTCGTGCTGTGTGCGCGTGGGGATGCATGTGTTCTCTATGATTAGATTGTGGTTGTGCGTGTTGTGTGCAGTGTGCTATGTGTGTTGCACGCGTTTCGTCAGTTTTGTGTGCATTTGTATGTGTTGTGTCAGTTTTGTGTGTGTGGTTGTGTTTTGTGTGTTGTGTGAGAGAGGCTGTGTGTGTGTTTGGCTGTTGGAGTTATGCACATGATGTAAGATGTGTTGACTGTGTGTGGCTGTGCTTGTTTTGTACATCTCTTGCATACAGTATGTGGTCTGTGCAATGGTTTTCGTGTGCATTGTGAGCAGTACTTATGTGCCTTCAAGGGTGTGGTGTGTTTATTGTGTCTGTTGTGTTGCGTGTTTCTGTGTTGCGTGTGTGTAGTGCGTTGTGCTCCTGTGTGAGGATGTATGTGTGGTGTGTCTGTGCGTGATTGTGTGTGCAGTGGGTAGTGTGTGAAATGTGTGCCACTTGTCTTTGTTGGTTATATGTGTTTTGCCTATGGATTTGGGAGTGTTGTGTGTGTTATGAGTTGTGATACTTTCTGTGCGGGATGCTTGTGTGTGTCGTGTGATGTGTGGTTCTGTGAGTTGTGTTTGTGTTGTGTGTATTGTACTCTGTGTGTTCTGTGGTCTGTGTGTTTTGCTTGTTGAGTGAGACACTGTGTGTTAGGACTGATATCTTTGTGTATATGTTGTGTGTTTGGCATTGTGCATTCTGTGAGGCTGTGTGTGCTGTCTGTTTTATGTGTGTTTGGAGTGATTGTGTGTAGTGTGTGAAATGTGTGTTGCATAATTTTTGTGTTCTTTCTGTTGTGGACGGTGTGTGTTTTGCATGTTGGTTTCTATGTTCGCGGTTGTGTTTGACAGGTTGTGTGTGTGCCTGGGTCTTTGAGTAAGGAGTGTAATTTGTGATGTGTGTACTGTGTGTGGTCAAGCTTGGTCAGTGTGCCTCACTGGGTGTGTTGTGTTCACTCTGAGAACCGTGGTTCATGTGTATGGTGGGCAGTTATGTTCTCGGTGTGATGTGCTGTGTGTTGAGGGACTTCTGCATTCAAGTGCACAGAAGACAGCCTCTCGTTGTTGGCGGTTTTCTCCACAGGTTTGTAATACTCCAGGAGGGCCTTGTTTCCTGAGGGCGCAGAGAGCCACCTCATCTCTTTACTAGCAAGGCCCTGAAGACGCCTTTGTTGTAAAGTGTCAGAAACTGCTGCAGGAGAGCCTCATGACAAACTCTGCCGCAGAAACAATCCACCATGCACTGAGGAGACACTCCGTGAGGGAATACGAGGCTGCTTTCATTTTGCACGCAATTTGCTCCTATGTGATAAGGAAAACAGCAAACATTGCAGTAGAACGCGGTCTTCTCTGTATGCCCTCTATCTCAAAGATGTGGGTGGGCTGCGAATAGGCCTTTGCTCTAGCGACACTGGAAGTTGCAGAAGATGATGCATTGTAGTGACAGCAGTGGAGGCAAGTCAGCTTTGGATTCAGCTTATGTGACTGAAAGAAAGCACTGCAGGATGGCCCACTCAAGGAATCATTGAAGCCCTGGCAGTGGAGGCTGAAACAGAGCTTTCAATGTGCTTTCAACCATGTCTGTGTGGCCATGAACGTGAGGCTTTGCTGAGGAAGCCTGGCCGTCCGGCACTATGCCCGCATACAACGAATTTAGCTCGCAATGTGGTTTCCGTGTCTGTCCTGTGTGCCTGCACTCTAAGCACCTGGAAGAGGTTTTGCCCTGCAGAGCTCTCTTTAGCTGAGTGTTGTGTGCTCATTTGGGTGACCATTAACGTGAGGCTTTGTTGAGGAAGCCTGGCCATCAGGAAAATGCCCGCATACAACGAATTCAGCTCGCAATGTGGTTTCCGTGTCTGTAATGTGTGCCTGCTCTCTAAGCGCCTGAAAGTGGTCTGCCGTGTGGAGCTCTCCTCTGCTGAGTGTCGGGTGCTCATTTGCGTTGCCATTAACGTGAAGTGTTACTGAGGAAGACTGGTCATCAGGAAAATACCCGCATACAAAGAATTTAGCTCGCAATGTAGTTACCGTGTCTGTCCTGTGTGACTGCACTCTAAGTGCATGAGTGAAGTCTGCTCGGTGTAGATGTCTTTTGCTGAGAGCCGGGTGCTCATTTGTGTGGCCAGAAACGTGAGGCCTTGCTGAGGAAGCCTGGCCGTCAGGAAAAGAACCGCATACACCGAATTCAGCTCGCAATGTGGTTTCCGTGTCTGTCCTGTGTGACTGCACTCTAAGTGCATGAGTGAAGTCTGCTCTGTAGAGATGTCTTTTGCTCAGTGTCGGGTGCTCATTCTTGTGGCCATTCACGTGAGGTTATGCTGAGGAATCCTGGCCATCAGGAAAATACCCGCAGACAACGAATTGAACTTGCAATGTGGTTTCCGTGTCTGCCCTGTGTGCCTGCACTCTAAGCACCTGAAAGAGGATTTCTGTGTAGAGCTCTCTTTTGCTGAGTGTCGTGTGCTCATTTAGGTGAACATTAACGTGAGGCTTTGTTGACGAAGCCTGGCCATCCCGCATACAACGAATTCAGCTCGCAAATGTGTGCCTGCTCTCTAAGCGCCGGAAAGAGGATTTCTGTGTACAGCTCTCTTTTGCTGAGTGTCGTGTGCTCATTTAGGTGAACATTAACGTGAGGCTTTGTTGACGAAGCCTGGCCATCAGGAAAATGCCCGCATACACCGAATTCAGCTCGCAATGTGGTTTCCGTGTCTGGAATGTGTGCCTGCTCTCTAAGCGCCTGAAAGAGGTCTGCTGCGTAGAGCTCTCTTTTGCTAGGTGTTGGGTGCTCATTTGTGTGGCCATTAACGTGAGGTTTTGCTGAGGAAGACTGGCCATCAGGAAAATACCCGCATACAACGAATTCAGCAGGCAATGTGTTTTCCGTGTCAGTCCTGTGTGACTGCACTCTAAGCGCATGAGTGAAGTCTGCTCTGTAGAGATATCTTTTGCTGAGTGTCGGGAGCTCATTTGTGAGGCCATTAACGTGAGGTTTTGCTGAGGAAGCCTGGCTGTCAGGAAAATACCCGCATACAACGAATTCAGCTCGCAATGTGGTTTCCGAGTCTTATAAATTCTCTTGTTTGTTGTTATGTGCTGTGTTCTGGGTGGTGTGAGTGCTGCCTTTAGGCTTTCTGTGTGTGACATACTGGGTAGATGTTGCGTGGGCTGTGTCATTTCAGCATTGTGTGTAATGATGGGTTCGCCTTGTGTCGGGTGTGTTGTGTGCATGTGTATGTTGTGTGTGGGTGTGTTTTCGTTCGTGCTGTGTGCGCGTGGGGATGCATGTGTTCTCTATGATTAGATTGTGGTTGTGCGTGTTGTGTGCAGTGTGCTATGTGTGTTGCACGCGTTTCGTCAGTTTTGTGTGCATTTGTATGTGTTGTGTCAGTTTTGTGTGTGTGGTTGTGTTTTGTGTGTTGTGTGAGAGAGGCTGTGTGTGTGTTTGGCTGTTGGAGTTATGCACATGATGTAAGATGTGTTGACTGTGTGTGGCTGTGCTTGTTTTGTACATCTCTTGCATACAGTATGTGGTCTGTGCAATGGTTTTCGTGTGCATTGTGAGCAGTACTTATGTGCCTTCAAGGGTGTGGTGTGTTTATTGTGTCTGTTGTGTTGCGTGTTTCTGTGTTGCGTGTGTGTAGTGCGTTGTGCTCCTGTGTGAGGATGTATGTGTGGTGTGTCTGTGCGTGATTGTGTGTGCAGTGGGTAGTGTGTGAAATGTGTGCCACTTGTCTTTGTTGGTTATATGTGTTTTGCCTATGGATTTGGGAGTGTTGTGTGTGTTATGAGTTGTGATACTTTCTGTGCGGGATGCTTGTGTGTGTCGTGTGATGTGTGGTTCTGTGAGTTGTGTTTGTGTTGTGTGTATTGTACTCTGTGTGTTCTGTGGTCTGTGTGTTTTGCTTGTTGAGTGAGACACTGTGTGTTAGGACTGATATCTTTGTGTATATGTTGTGTGTTTGGCATTGTGCATTCTGTGAGGCTGTGTGTGCTGTCTGTTTTATGTGTGTTTGGAGTGATTGTGTGTAGTGTGTGAAATGTGTGTTGCATAATTTTTGTGTTCTTTCTGTTGTGGACGGTGTGTGTTTTGCATGTTGGTTTCTATGTTCGCGGTTGTGTTTGACAGGTTGTGTGTGTGCCTGGGTCTTTGAGTAAGGAGTGTAATTTGTGATGTGTGTACTGTGTGTGGTCAAGCTTGGTCAGTGTGCCTCACTGGGTGTGTTGTGTTCACTCTGAGAACCGTGGTTCATGTGTATGGTGGGCAGTTATGTTCTCGGTGTGATGTGCTGTGTGTTGAGGGACTTCTGCATTCAAGTGCACAGAAGACAGCCTCTCGTTGTTGGCGGTTTTCTCCACAGGTTTGTAATACTCCAGGAGGGCCTTGTTTCCTGAGGGCGCAGAGAGCCACCTCATCTCTTTACTAGCAAGGCCCTGAAGACGCCTTTGTTGTAAAGTGTCAGAAACTGCTGCAGGAGAGCCTCATGACAAACTCTGCCGCAGAAACAATCCACCATGCACTGAGGAGACACTCCGTGAGGGAATACGAGGCTGCTTTCATTTTGCACGCAATTTGCTCCTATGTGATAAGGAAAACAGCAAACATTGCAGTAGAACGCGGTCTTCTCTGTATGCCCTCTATCTCAAAGATGTGGGTGGGCTGCGAATAGGCCTTTGCTCTAGCGACACTGGAAGTTGCAGAAGATGATGCATTGTAGTGACAGCAGTGGAGGCAAGTCAGCTTTGGATTCAGCTTATGTGACTGAAAGAAAGCACTGCAGGATGGCCCACTCAAGGAATCATTGAAGCCCTGGCAGTGGAGGCTGAAACAGAGCTTTCAATGTGCTTTCAACCATGTCTGTGTGGCCATGAACGTGAGGCTTTGCTGAGGAAGCCTGGCCGTCCGGCACTATGCCCGCATACAACGAATTTAGCTCGCAATGTGGTTTCCGTGTCTGTCCTGTGTGCCTGCACTCTAAGCACCTGGAAGAGGTTTTGCCCTGCAGAGCTCTCTTTAGCTGAGTGTTGTGTGCTCATTTGGGTGACCATTAACGTGAGGCTTTGTTGAGGAAGCCTGGCCATCAGGAAAATGCCCGCATACAACGAATTCAGCTCGCAATGTGGTTTCCGTGTCTGTAATGTGTGCCTGCTCTCTAAGCGCCTGAAAGTGGTCTGCCGTGTGGAGCTCTCCTCTGCTGAGTGTCGGGTGCTCATTTGCGTTGCCATTAACGTGAAGTGTTACTGAGGAAGACTGGTCATCAGGAAAATACCCGCATACAAAGAATTTAGCTCGCAATGTAGTTACCGTGTCTGTCCTGTGTGACTGCACTCTAAGTGCATGAGTGAAGTCTGCTCGGTGTAGATGTCTTTTGCTGAGAGCCGGGTGCTCTTTTGTGTGGCCAGAAACGTGAGGCCTTGCTGAGGAAGCCTGGCCGTCAGGAAAAGAACCGCATACACCGAATTCAGCTCGCAATGTGGTTTCCGTGTCTGTCCTGTGTGACTGCACTCTAAGTGCATGAGTGAAGTCTGCTCTGTAGAGATGTCTTTTGCTCAGTGTCGGGTGCTCATTCTTGTGGCCATTCACGTGAGGTTATGCTGAGGAATCCTGGCCATCAGGAAAATACCCGCAGACAACGAATTGAACTTGCAATGTGGTTTCCGTGTCTGCCCTGTGTGCCTGCACTCTAAGCACCTGAAAGAGGATTTCTGTGTAGAGCTCTCTTTTGCTGAGTGTCGTGTGCTCATTTAGGTGAACATTAACGTGAGGCTTTGTTGACGAAGCCTGGCCATCAGGAAAATGCCCGCATACACCGAATTCAGCTCGCAATGTGGTTTCCGTGTCTGGAATGTGTGCCTGCTCTCTAAGCGCCTGAAAGAGGTCTGCTGCGTAGAGCTCTCTTTTGCTAGGTGTTGGGTGCTCATTTGTGTGGCCATTAACGTGAGGTTTTGCTGAGGAAGACTGGCCATCAGGAAAATACCCGCATATAACGAATTCAGCAGGCAATGTGTTTTCCGTGTCAGTCCTGTGTGACTGCACTCTAAGCGCATGAGTGAAGTCTGCTCTGTAGAGATATCTTTTGCTGAGTGTCGGGAGCTCATTTGTGAGGCCATTAACGTGAGGTTTTGCTGAGGAAGCCTGGCTTTCAGGAAAATACCCGCATACAACGAATTCAGCTCGCAATGTGGTTTCCGAGTCTTATAAATTCTCTTGTTTGTTGTTATGTGCTGTGTTCTGGGTGGTGTGAGTGCTGCCTTTAGGCTTTCTGTGTGTGACATACTGGGTAGATGTTGCGTGGGCTGTGTCATTTCAGCATTGTGTGTAATGATGGGTTCGCCTTGTGTCGGGTGTGTTGTGTGCATGTGTATGTTGTGTGTGGGTGTGTTTTCGTTCGTGCTGTGTGCGCGTGGGGATGCATGTGTTCTCTATGATTAGATTGTGGTTGTGCGTGTTGTGTGCAGTGTGCTATGTGTGTTGCACGCGTTTCGTCAGTTTTGTGTGCATTTGTATGTGTTGTGTCAGTTTTGTGTGTGTGGTTGTGTTTTGTGTGTTGTGTGAGAGAGGCTGTGTGTGTGTTTGGCTGTTGGAGTTATGCACATGATGTAAGATGTGTTGACTGTGTGTGGCTGTGCTTGTTTTGTACATCTCTTGCATACAGTATGTGGTCTGTGCAATGGTTTTCGTGTGCATTGTGAGCAGTACTTATGTGCCTTCAAGGGTGTGGTGTGTTTATTGTGTCTGTTGTGTTGCGTGTTTCTGTGTTGCGTGTGTGTAGTGCGTTGTGCTCCTGTGTGAGGATGTATGTGTGGTGTGTCTGTGCGTGATTGTGTGTGCAGTGGGTAGTGTGTGAAATGTGTGCCACTTGTCTTTGTTGGTTATATGTGTTTAGCCTATGGATTTGGGAGTGTTGTGTGTGTTATGAGTTGTGATACTTTCTGTGCGGGATGCTTGTGTGTGTCGTGTGATGTGTGGTTCTGTGAGTTGTGTTTGTGTTGTGTGTATTGTACTCTGTGTGTTCTGTGGTCTGTGTGTTTTGCTTGTTGAGTGAGACACTGTGTGTTAGGACTGATATCTTTGTGTATATGTTGTGTGTTTGGCATTGTGCATTCTGTGAGGCTGTGTGTGCTGTCTGTTTTATGTGTGTTTGGAGTGATTGTGTGTAGTGTGTGAAATGTGTGTTGCATAATTTTTGTGTTCTTTCTGTTGTGGACGGTGTGTGTTTTGCATGTTGGTTTCTATGTTCGCGGTTGTGTTTGACAGGTTGTGTGTGTGCCTGGGTCTTTGAGTAAGGAGTGTAATTTGTGATGTGTGTACTGTGTGTGGTCAAGCTTGGTCAGTGTGCCTCACTGGGTGTGTTGTGTTCACTCTGAGAACCGTGGTTCATGTGTATGGTGGGCAGTTATGTTCTCGGTGTGATGTGCTGTGTGTTGAGGGACTTCTGCATTCAAGTGCACAGAAGACAGCCTCTCGTTGTTGGCGGTTTTCTCCACAGGTTTGTAATACTCCAGGAGGGCCTTGTTTCCTGAGGGCGCAGAGAGCCACCTCATCTCTTTACTAGCAAGGCCCTGAAGACGCCTTTGTTGTAAAGTGTCAGAAACTGCTGCAGGAGAGCCTCATGACAAACTCTGCCGCAGAAACAATCCACCATGCACTGAGGAGACACTCCGTGAGGGAATACGAGGCTGCTTTCATTTTGCACGCAATTTGCTCCTATGTGATAAGGAAAACAGCAAACATTGCAGTAGAACGCGGTCTTCTCTGTATGCCCTCTATCTCAAAGATGTGGGTGGGCTGCGAATAGGCCTTTGCTCTAGCGACACTGGAAGTTGCAGAAGATGATGCATTGTAGTGACAGCAGTGGAGGCAAGTCAGCTTTGGATTCAGCTTATGTGACTGAAAGAAAGCACTGCAGGATGGCCCACTCAAGGAATCATTGAAGCCCTGGCAGTGGAGGCTGAAACAGAGCTTTCAATGTGCTTTCAACCATGTCTGTGTGGCCATGAACGTGAGGCTTTGCTGAGGAAGCCTGGCCGTCCGGCACTATGCCCGCATACAACGAATTTAGCTCGCAATGTGGTTTCCGTGTCTGTCCTGTGTGCCTGCACTCTAAGCACCTGGAAGAGGTTTTGCCCTGCAGAGCTCTCTTTAGCTGAGTGTTGTGTGCTCATTTGGGTGACCATTAACGTGAGGCTTTGTTGAGGAAGCCTGGCCATCAGGAAAATGCCCGCATACAACGAATTCAGCTCGCAATGTGGTTTCCGTGTCTGTAATGTGTGCCTGCTCTCTAAGCGCCTGAAAGTGGTCTGCCGTGTGGAGCTCTCCTCTGCTGAGTGTCGGGTGCTCATTTGCGTTGCCATTAACGTGAAGTGTTACTGAGGAAGACTGGTCATCAGGAAAATACCCGCATACAAAGAATTTAGCTCGCAATGTAGTTACCGTGTCTGTCCTGTGTGACTGCACTCTAAGTGCATGAGTGAAGTCTGCTCGGTGTAGATGTCTTTTGCTGAGAGCCGGGTGCTCATTTGTGTGGCCAGAAACGTGAGGCCTTGCTGAGGAAGCCTGGCCGTCAGGAAAAGAACCGCATACACCGAATTCAGCTCGCAATGTGGTTTCCGTGTCTGTCCTGTGTGACTGCACTCTAAGTGCATGAGTGAAGTCTGCTCTGTAGAGATGTCTTTTGCTCAGTGTCGGGTGCTCATTCTTGTGGCCATTCACGTGAGGTTATGCTGAGGAATCCTGGCCATCAGGAAAATACCCGCAGACAACGAATTGAACTTGCAATGTGGTTTCCGTGTCTGCCCTGTGTGCCTGCACTCTAAGCACCTGAAAGAGGATTTCTGTGTAGAGCTCTCTTTTGCTGAGTGTCGTGTGCTCATTTAGGTGAACATTAACGTGAGGCTTTGTTGACGAAGCCTGGCCATCAGGAAAATGCCCGCATACAACGAATTCAGCTCGCATTGTGGTTTCTGTGTCTCTAATGTGTGCCTGCTCTCTAAGCGCCGGAAAGAGGATTTCTGTGTACAGCTCTCTTTTGCTGAGTGTCGTGTGCTCATTTAGGTGAACATTAACGCGAGGCTTTGTTGACGAAGCCTGGCCATCAGGAAAATGCCCGCATACACCGAATTCAGCTCGCAATGTGGTTTCCGTGTCTGGAATGTGTGCCTGCTCTCTAAGCGCCTGAAAGAGGTCTGCTGCATAGAGCTCTCTTTTGCTAGGTGTTGGGTGCTCATTTGTGTGGCCATTAACGTGAGGTTTTGCTGAGGAAGACTGGCCATCAGGAAAATACCCGCATACAACGAATTCAGCAGGCAATGTGTTTTCCGTGTCAGTCCTGTGTGACTGCACTCTAAGCGCATGAGTGAAGTCTGCTCTGTAGAGATGTCTTTTGCTGAGTGTCGGGAGCTCATTTGTGAGGCCATTAACGTGAGGTTTTGCTGAGGAAGCCTGGCTGTCAGGAAAATACCCGCATACAACGAATTCAGCTCGCAATGTGGTTTCCGAGTCTTATAAATTCTCTTGTTTGTTGTTATGTGCTGTGTTCTGGGTGGTGTGAGTGCTGCCTTTAGGCTTTCTGTGTGTGACATACTGGGTAGATGTTGCGTGGGCTGTGTCATTTCAGCATTGTGTGTAATGATGGGTTCGCCTTGTGTCGGGTGTGTTGTGTGCATGTGTATGTTGTGTGTGGGTGTGTTTTCGTTCGTGCTGTGTGCGCGTGGGGATGCATGTGTTCTCTATGATTAGATTGTGGTTGTGCGTGTTGTGTGCAGTGTGCTATGTGTGTTGCACGCGTTTCGTCAGTTTTGTGTGCATTTGTATGTGTTGTGTCAGTTTTGTGTGTGTGGTTGTGTTTTGTGTGTTGTGTGAGAGAGGCTGTGTGTGTGTTTGGCTGTTGGAGTTATGCACATGATGTAAGATGTGTTGACTGTGTGTGGCTGTGCTTGTTTTGTACATCTCTTGCATACAGTATGTGGTCTGTGCAATGGTTTTCGTGTGCATTGTGAGCAGTACTTATGTGCCTTCAAGGGTGTGGTGTGTTTATTGTGTCTGTTGTGTTGCGTGTTTCTGTGTTGCGTGTGTGTAGTGCGTTGTGCTCCTGTGTGAGGATGTATGTGTGGTGTGTCTGTGCGTGATTGTGTGTGCAGTGGGTAGTGTGTGAAATGTGTGCCACTTGTCTTTGTTGGTTATATGTGTTTTGCCTATGGATTTGGGAGTGTTGTGTGTGTTATGAGTTGTGATACTTTCTGTGCGGGATGCTTGTGTGTGTCGTGTGATGTGTGGTTCTGTGAGTTGTGTTTGTGTTGTGTGTATTCTACTCTGTGTGTTCTGTGGTCTGTGTGTTTTGCTTGTTGAGTGAGACACTGTGTGTTAGGACTGATATCTTTGTGTATATGTTGTGTGTTTGGCATTGTGCATTCTGTGAGGCTGTGTGTGCTGTCTGTTTTATGTGTGTTTGGAGTGATTGTGTGTAGTGTGTGAAATGTGTGTTGCATAATTTTTGTGTTCTTTCTGTTGTGGACGGTGTGTGTTTTGCATGTTGGTTTCTATGTTCGCGGTTGTGTTTGACAGGTTGTGTGTGTGCCTGGGTCTTTGAGTAATGAGTGCAATTTGTGGTGTGTGTACTGGGTATGGTCAAGCTCGGTCAGTGTGCCTCACTGTGGGTGTTGTGTTCACTCTGAGAACCGTGGTTCATGTGCATTGTGTGCAGTTATGTTCTCGGTGTGATGTGCTGTGTGTTGAGGGACTTCTGCATTCAAGTGCACGGAAGACAGCCTCTCATGCTTGTCCGTTTTCTCCACAGGTTTGTAATCCTCCCGGAGGGCCTTGTTCCCTGAGGGCGCAAAGACCCACCTCATCCCTTTAATAGCAAGGCCCTGAAGATGCCTTTGTAGTAAAGTGTCAGAAACTGCTGCAGGAGAGCCTGATGCCAAACTCTGCTGGGGAAACAATCCACCGTGCACTGAGGGGACCCTCCGTGAGAGAATACTCGGCTGCTTTCGCCTTGCATGCAATTTGCTCGTACGTGGTAAGGAAAACAGTAAACATTGCAGCAGAAGGCGGTCTTCTCTGTACGCCCTCTATCTCAAAGGCATAAGTGGGCTGCGAATAGGCCTTTGCACTAGCCAAACAGGAAGTTGCAGAACAAGATGCTTTGAAATAACAGCAGGGGAGGCAAGTCAGCATGGATTCAGCTCATGTGAGTGAAAGAAACCAGTGCAGGATGGCCCAATCAAGGAATCATTGAAGCCGTTGCAGTGGAGGCTGAAGCTGAGCTTGCAATGTGCTTCCCAAGTCTGTCGTGTGTGCCTGCACTCTAAGCGCCTGAGTGAATTCTGCTGTGTAGAGCTCTCTTTCGCTGAGTGGCGGGCGCTCGCTTGGGTGAAATCATTTAACGTGAGGCCTTGCTGAGGAAGCCTGTCTGAGAAATGCCCGCATACAACGAATTCACCTTGCAGTGTGCTTTCCGCGTCTGTCCTGTGTGCCTGCACTCTTAAGAGCCTGAGTGAAGTCTGCTGCGTAGAGCTCTCTTTCGCTGAGCGGCGGGCGCTCGCTTTGTTGGCCTAATTTAACGTGACGCCTTACTGAGGAAGCCTGTCTGAAAAATGCCCCCAAAGAACGAATTCACCTTGCAGTGTGCTTTCCGTGTCTGACCTGTGTGCCTGCACTCTTAAGAGCCCGAGTGAAGTCTGCTGTGTAGAGCTCTCTTTCGCTGAATGGCGGGCGCTCGTTTGAGTATCCTAATTTAACGTGAGGCCTTGCTGAGGAAGCCTGTCAGAAAAGTGCCCGCATACAACGAATGCAGCTTCCAATGCGCTTTCCGTGTCTGTCCTGTGTGCCTGAACTCTCAGCGCCTGAGAGATGTCCGCTGTGTAGAGCTCTCTATTGCAGTGCGGCGTGCACTCTCTTGGGTGGCCATAAACGTGAGGCCTTGCTGAGGCTGAGCCTGGCTGTCAGAAAAAATGCCCGCATACAACGAATTCAGCTTGCAATGTGCTTCCCGTGTCTGTCCTGTGTTCCTGCACTCTCAGCGCCTGAGTGAATTCTGATGTGTAGAGCTCTCTTTCGCTGAGTGGCGGGCGCTCGCATGGGTGGACTAATTTAATGTGACGCCTTGCTGAGGAAGCCTGTCAGAAAAATGCCCGCATACAACGAATTCACCTTGCACTGTGCTTTCCGTGTCTGTCCTGTGTGCCTGCACTCTAAGCGCATGAGTGACGTCTGCTGTGTAGAGCTCTCTTTCGCTGAGTGGCAGGCGCTCGCTTGAGTGGCCTAATTTATCGTGAGACCTTGCTGAGGAATTCAGCTTGTAAGTTCTAAAAGTCGCTTTTCTGTGCTCTGACGTGGCTGCTTCAGAGAGGCCCAGGTTGGTCTGTGGGGTATGTAAGCCGGTCTCCCATGCCACAGTCTGAGCTTTGAAAACTGAGTGAGTGCCCATTTGCTTCAGTCCCCAACCATCATGTCAGCAAGAGGTGTGTGTGTGTGTGTGTGTGTGTGTGTGTGTGTGTGTGTGTGTGTGTGCAAGCTTCTCCAAAGCCTGTGGCGGATGGGACCTAAGCCTCAGGGCTGTTGTCCTGCAGAGAAGGATCTGAGGTTGTCTCAGTTCAAGTCATTTCCTGCCCAGCCATATCCGGACTGGCAGCTAAACACTGCTGTGTCGAGGCGAGCGAGCTTCTTATATACACTTATACTCCCAGACACAAGGATACTATGAAGAGGTCTTCTGCCCAGCCTCAGGGGAAGAGGCAGGGCAAGTTGCTTTCTGTACAGCATTCATTGGAAGCAGGACGTTTGGAAGTTCTTTTCCACAGGTGAAAAGCAGGCAGCACGTGGAGCCTCCTTCAAGTACGCTCCTCTTTATGGCTAGTGAAGCTTAGTTCAAAGCTGCAATGGGAATTGTTGTGGGGTAACTGCGCTCTAACTTCACGCTCTAACACTTTGAGTTACTTTCTCCTAACTCATACAGAGTGGAATCGCCAAACGTAGGTGTGCATGGTGTCCTCTCTGAATCCTGCTTAAGTCCAAGAGATACGTGTGCTGTGAATAGGACTTGCAACTAGTTAAAAGGAAGATGCTGTTGGGACTCCTTCAGCTGATCATCCTTTCATCAGAACAAAGCTCTTCTCTGGGCCAGAACTCTATCAGCCCGAGAATGAACCATGTGCAGCACAGCTCTCTCTCTTTGGTGATCTGCAGGGAGAAACCATCGCTTGCTGCGATTCAATAGCTAAATGCTTAAGGGCAGTCCTAAGACTTCTGCATTCAAGCACACTGAAGAAGGCCTTTCGTGCTTGGCTGTTTTCTCCACAGGTTTGGAATCATCCCGGAGGTCCTGGTTTCCAGGGGCTCCTAGAAGAGGACGCAGAGAACCGGAGTGTCCTGGTGAGTTAAAGCAATGCCGTGAAGATGCCTTTGTAGTAAAGTGTCAGAAACTGCCGCAGAAGAGCCTCACGCCAAACTCTGCTGGGGAAACAATCCACTGTGCACCGAGGAGACCCTCCTCGAGAGAACGCTATGCTGATTTCCCCTTGCATGCAACTTGCTCCTGTGTGGTACAGAAAACCCTGTAAACATTGCAGTAGAAGGTTATATATACACTTGAACTCTTTTGTGCTTTTTGTGTTGGTTGTGTGTGTAGTGTGCTGTATGTGTGGTTGGTATATGGGAGTGAGTGATTTGTGGGTTATTTTGTGATTTCTGAGCAGTTATGTGCCTTGATGTGCTTAGTACCATTCTCTGTTGTGGCACGCTGTGTGCGCTGTGTTCTTGAGTGTTTTAAGATATATTGCCTATGGCCTGCGGGACTTGCTTGTCTTCTGCGTTGTGTGTATTTTGAATGTAATCTGTGTGGTATATGTTCCTTAATGCTTGATGAGTGCACATTTCTGTGCATTTTCACTCTGTGTTGTGTTATGTGAGATGTTGGTATTTGTGTGCTGTGTGTGTTGAGTGGTGCTTTGTGCATTGTGTATTTCAACTTTTTGAGGAGTTATCTGTTGGCCGTTGCATATGTTGTGTGTTTGGTGTGTGGCTTCCAGTCTAATGTTTAGTGTGAAATGTGTCTGGTCTTTCTGTTGTCTGTAGTGTTATGTATTGTGCTCTGGGTTGTGTGAGTGCTGTCTTTAGGCTTTCTTTGTGTTAGATACTGGGTAGATGCCTGGTGGGCTGTGTAATTTGAGCATCGTGTGTAATGTTCAGTTAGCCTTGTGTTGGACATGCTGTGTGCATGCGTATGTTGTGCGTTTGTGGGTTTTCGTTTGTGCTGTCTGCGTGTGGGTCTGTGTGTGCTCTGTATTGTATGCTTGTGGTTGTGCGTGTTGTGTGTAGTGCGTTCTATGTGTGTTGTATGTGTTTTCGTCAGTTGTGTGTATTCGTATGTGTTGTGTCAGTTTTGTGTGTGTGACTGTGATTTGTTGTTGTGTTAGAGAGACTATGTGTGTGTGTTAGGTGCTTGAGTTATGCATATGATGTGAGATGTGTTGTCTGCATGTGGTTGTGCCTGTTTTGTACGTGTCTTGTGTACAGCATGTTGTCTGTGCAATGTTTTTCGTGTGTACGTATTGTGAGGAGCAGTTATGTGCTTTTCAAGGGTGTGGCATGTCTATTGTGTCTGTTGTGTTGCGTGTTTCTGTGTTCTTTGTGTGTACTTCGTTGTGCTCCTGTGTGAGGATGTATGGGTGGTGTGTCTGTGCGTGACTGTGTGTGTAGTGTGTGAAATGTGTGCTACTTGTCTTCTTTGTTGGTCACATGTGTTTTGCCTATGGATTTGGGAGTGTTGTCTGTGTTGTGAGTCGTGATACTTTCTGTGCGTGTTGCTTGTGTGTGTCGTGTGATGTGTTGTTCTGTGATTTGTGTTTGTGTTGTGTGTGTTCTACTCTGCGTGTTCTGTGGTCTGTGTGTTTTGAAAGTTGAGTGAAATATTGTGTGTTATGACTGATACCTTTGTGTATATGTTGTTTCGCATTGTGCATTGTGTGAGGCGCTGTGTGCTTCAAGCAGACATTACACAGCCACTTAAGTAGGCCATGGTCCTGACAGCAGAAGCCCCAGGCAAAGGTTTCCAGTCTCCAGGTCATGCAAGGGTGCATTAAACTCAATGTAGATGAACACTCTTTAGTGAATATAATAGAATGTCAGACCCCAGAGCACATTATCTGTAAGGGTCTCCATGTTGTTTACTGAGGCTTTTCGTTTGTGTGGGCTTTCTGTACACTGGTTGCAAAGTAAAATGTATTTCTCACTTGAGATTCCAACAAATCGGAAAGTTACTCTGCGTAGTGACCACCAAGAAGCTTCTAGCACTCTGTGAGGGTCTGGGCTGTATGTCAGGAGACCCAGGCCCTCCCTTAGCCCCATAGTCATGACTAATTATCCATCTCAACTTCAGTTTCCCCATTTGGGTAATGTGGCTCAAAGCCATTTAGAACTTTAGAGTGGTCCAACACTACTCTAGAATTTTCGACCCTATGAGCATTCTTTTATTCAGCACATACTGCTTGAGCAGGGCCTTCTATATGTCAGCCACTGTTCTAGGCATGGGGACACAGATCACACTGAACAAAACAGACCAAAACAAGCTCCTTCCCATAGTGAGGCTTACCGTCTAGTGAGAGTAGACACGAAGGTTAGAAGTGAATCACGGTGTATGTTAGCAACGTGTGCCAGGTGCTAAGGAAGAAACAGGCAGGGAAGAGGGCTATGAAGTATTGGATAGAGGGCTGAGATTTTAGGTTAGGTGGCTGTGGAGTCTGACCACAAAAGGTGACTTTTGTGTACCTGGTAGGAAAGAGGATGCTAGCCATATGGATATATGGAGAAGAGGGTCCAGGGAGAAGGAAAGAGCAGTGTGAAGGCTGTAAGCTGTAAATGTCCCTGGCATGTCCTGGAACAGCAGGGCACCCATTGTGGCTGGAGGACAGGGAGGAAAGTAGTAGAAGAAGCCAGAGAGGCACAAGAAGCACATGGCAAGCTGTGTGGGACAGAGCAGGGTTCTTCAGATCCGCCTCCAGTTCCTTTTGTTGCTCGGTATTACCTATCCCTTCGCTGTTTCAGGACAAGTGGGTGCTGTCATAACTGAGATCCTGTGCAGGCACGACATTACCAGCATTTGGTGGATCAACACGCGTGGAACAGGTCGACAGCCCTCAGCCTGGCAGTTCCCAGCACCGCCTGCCCTTGGGCCTCGCTTTGCTCGAGCAGGAGTTGCTCTAATGCCGAGCCTATGTTTCTCACTTTTGATTTAGAAATTCCATCACCCAAAGTTAAGTAGTCTCCATCGGGAGAACTTCATCTGGAATCTGAAAAATGTACCTCTTCTGGAGAAATATCTGCATGTCTTGGGCCCAAGTCGAAATACATTGTCAAACAGGTCCTTCAGCTGTTCAAGAATGAAGTAATGACCAAATTCAGTCATTTTCGAGAATGTGAGTATTCCCCCACTCAAGAAAGTATTTTTATTGATACATAAATTGTCAAACCTTGAACTGTCAGAAAAGTGTGAAGGTTCACCGAGCTTTATGAAATCTTAAAATTTTTCCTTATTTGCTTCTGTTGCTTTTTAGAGAATAATTCCTTCCCCAAAACTGATATATTCAAAACCAACTCTACACTTCACATGATTCCACACTCCCTTCTACATGCATGTTTTAATATTATTACTACAAATGTAGAGTAATATTTTACATATTGTCAAGCCTCAGATAAATATCACACTCTGTAATATTCTACAACTTGCCATTTTTTATTCATTATGTTTCTCAGATTGATCCGTTACATATATATAGTTCCAGTTCATTTAGTCCATTAGTTATAAATGGTGAAACTGTTCCATACTATGTATATGCCATAATTTATCTGAACATGCTATAATTTTGTTGTTCCATTCTCTTAGTGGAATTTTAGGTTGGCTCCCAGATTCTGCTATATACATACTATGCTCCACGGGAATCCTAGTGCCTGTCTCCTTATTTACAGTGACAACAGTTTTCTAGGGTGTAACTAGCATGGAGTTTGGTCAAAGAAAAGGAACTGAGGCACAGTTTTAGAAGGCCTGTCATGGACAGTGTGTGTCCCTGTCTTAGTGTGCTCAGGCTGCCATAACAAAATACCACAGACTGGGTGGCTTGAAGAACAGAAAACAATTTTCCCCCAGTTATGGGAGTGTAGAGTCCAAGCTCAGGGCGCCAGCTTGGTCAGGTTCTGATAATTCTCTTCGTGGCTCACAGACGGCCACCCTCCCTGTCCTTACATGAGGCAGACAAAGCGAGCAAGCTCTCTGGTGTCTCTGATCCCATCATGAGGGCCCCACCCTCGTGCCCTTGTCTGAACCTGATCATCTCCCAAAGACCCAGCACCAAACACCAGCACACTGGGAGGTAGGGCTTCAAGGCATTCGTTTTGGGGAACATAGCACAGTTGAGCTGATAGTACTTAGTGTGAACAAATATAAGGTGGTAGCATAAAAGCATATTTATTCCTTTTTCCTCTTCAAACCTATGTCTGCCCCCCTTCCCCTAGCCCAGTTGTTTTCATTTAAATGGTATCCACCATTCATCTAGTTGATTTGGTAAAAAACCTAGGGGTCATCAGCTTTGATTTTGTTCTTTCTCTCACACCTAATACCCAAACTCTATAGATTCTAACTTCAAAAGACACCCTACATCTCTCCACTTACCTCATATGTGATACTACCACTAAGTCCAGCTGCCACTGGTTCTCACCAGGATTATTGTAGTAGCCTCCTATCTGGTTCCTGCTCCCATCTGTCTCCCTATAGCACATATACACTTGTGCGCTGCCACCACCTTTTTTCTATACTTTATATTACTTTTGTAAGATTCTCCATGTGTTGCATGTGGTTCTAGTTTGTTAACTTTTATAACTAGAGTATTCTATTCATAAATATACTACACTTTAGTTAGTCTACTCTTACAAGGTATTTGAGGTGTTTCCCATTTTGATCTATGTAGAACAGTGCTGCTATGAATATTCTTGTCCCTTGGTATATATGTTCATGTGTTCTTTGTGTGTATGACTTCATGAGTTCTGGGTTAGGAATGCTCTGTCATAGGACATCTCTATATTCAATGTTACTGAGTCAAGCCAAATAGGTTTCCAAGGTAGTTGTGTGACATTATACTACTGCTAGCAGAATATTGTTTTCATTGCTCTACACCCTTGGTGTTATCAGACTTTTAAATGTTTGCCAATCTTATGTGTGACTAATGGTTTCTCTCTGTGGCTTTAATATACATTTCCCTATTTATTAGCTGTTGGTTTAAATTCTTTCACGAAGTGTCAGCTTTTCTTTGGGGATTTTTTTCTCATTGATTTTAGAAGTTGAAAATACTTTCTTGATACAAGTCCTTTGTTGGTTATATGTGTTACAGATAGTTTGTCCCATTCTGTGGCTTCTCTTTTCACTCTATGATGTGTTTTGGTGAACAATCCTTAATTTATTGGTATCGAATATATCAACCATTTGCTGTGTGGTTGTTGTTTTGTGCCTTGTGTAGAATATTTTCCATACCTTGTGGTCATGAAGATATTCCCCTATAGTATGTTTCTAAAGTTTTATAATTTTTGTCTTTCATAGTAGATCTATAATCCATCTAAAATTTATTTATATATTTGTTGTGTATTTTTCATATGGCTGATAAATCTTCTTGATTATCAAAAAGACAGGCTTTCTCCCTTTGTTCTGTAGTGCCCCCATTATTGTGAATAATGTGATGCTTTTGGACTCTGTTGTTCTGCTGGTCTGTCTATCTCTGTATCCATACCTGTGTATCAGCTGGGCTAGATTATGCTGCAGTAACAAATAACCCTCAAAGTCTTGTGGAATGAAATGAAGGCTCACTTCCCATGTCAAGCTGTGTGATTATCATGGATTTTCCAGGGTTCTGTTCTATGTAGTCTTGCTTTGGGATTTAGATGGATGGAACTTCCACCAACTGGAGTATTCCTATGCTTTGGAGAAAGAATATAATAAATTATACACTAGCTCTTAAAACTCAGCCATGAAGTGATGTCACTCCTCTTCATATGTCAATTACAAAATAAGTCACACACAACTTTCTGAGGAACAGAGAAGTGTAACACAGCATGTTCATGGAAAAAGATAATTGGAATATTTGTTAGTATCCCTAAATTTTACCATACTATCTTATTCTCTCTCTTTCAGTCCTCATATCTGGAAGACATGTCCTGGCACCTTCGTGCTCTTTTATAAGAGAGTCTTGACTGTCTTTGGTCCTTTACTTTTCCATATTAACTTTGAAATCAGGTATGGCATGTTCAAAAAAATTTTTGAGATTTGGCTGCATTTGGATTGAATTTGTGTATATCTAAATTTGGTGAAAATGGATATTAATTATAGTATATTTATGTTTGTTTATATTATGTTTGAATAATCTAATCCATGAACATTGGTTTATCTCTCCATTAATAGAGCTCTATACAAGATACATATGGTGAAATGTTTAATCACCTTTATGATTGATTTATATTGTACTTACATTATGAGCAGAGAACATACGTTATGTCAGTGGTGTTTTCTTCAATGATGGAAATGTTCTATTTCTGCACTGCCCAGTACATTAGCTTCTATGTGGCTACTGAGCACTCGAAATCTGACTAGTGCATCTAAGGAACTGGATTTTCTATTTTATTTAATCTTAATAATTTTAAATGGTAACGTGGCTACCTTATAGGGCAGTCAGATCTTTATAACTTCAGTACTTTGAAATTTCTTAAAATTTACTTTTAATGCAGCATCTGGTAGAAATTTTTTTCCATTCTTCAATTTTTTTATTAGACATCATTGATATTCATTCTTGTAAAGGTTTCACACGAAAAACATTGTGATTACTACAGTGACCCATATCATCAAGTACCTCCAACACACTATTGTAGTCACTGTCTATCAGTGTAGTAAGATGCCACAGAGTCATACTTGTCTTCTCTGTGCTACTCTGTTTTCCCCGTGACCCCCCCCATGCACAATGTACACTAGTCATGAAACCCCTCAATACCCTTCTCCCTTCCTCCCCACCCACCCTCACCCACCCCTCCCCTTAGGTAACCACTAGTCCCTTCTTGGAGTCTGTGAGTCTGCTGCTGTTTTATTCCTTCAATTTTGCTTTGTTGTTATACTCCACAAATGTGAGAAATCACTTGGTACTTGTCTTTCTCCGCCTGGCTTATTTCACTGAGCACAATACCTTCTAGCTCCATCCATGTTGTTGCAAATGGTAGGATTTGTTTTCTTCTTATGGCTGAATAATATTCCATTGTGTGTATGTGCCACATCTTCTTTATCCATTCATCTATGATGGACACTTAGGTTGTTTCTATATCTTGGCTATTGGAAATAGTGCTGTGACAAATACAGGGGTGCATATGTCTTTTTGAATCTGGGATCTTGTTTTCTTTGGGTTAATTCCTAGGAGTGGAATTCCCAGGTCAAATGGTATTTCTATTTTTAGTTTTCTGAGGAACCTCCATATTGCTTTCCACAATGGTTGAATTAATTAACATTCCCACCAGCAGTGTAGGAGGGTTCCCCTTTCTCTGCATCCTCGCCAGCATTTGTTGTTCCTTTTTTTTTTTGATGTTGGCCTTCCTAACTGGTGTGAGGTGATATCTTATTGTGGTTTTAATTTACATTTCCCTCATAATTATCCATGTGGAGCATCTTTTCATATACCTATTGGCTATCTGAATTTCTTCTTTGTAGAAGTGTCTGTTCAGATCCTCTGCAGCATCTGGTAAAATTTTAAATTGGTTCATATATGCTTAAAAATCTAGCTTATTCTGTAGTTGTAGGCTGCAGAGTCATATGTATATACTAATAAGTCAAGTTTGTTACCCTGTTTAGGTTTTATATGTTATTGACATTTTTTTTGGATGCTAATTCTAACAATTACTTAAAAGCTCTCTTAAATCTCCTCCCACTATGTTCCTGGACTATCTATTTTTCACTTTTGTTTCTGTAAAGTTTTGTTTTCTTTTTTTTGAGACAATGTGCACATAAAATTAGAATTGTTGTATTACTAGCAAATTTAGCCTTTTGTCATTATGAAGTTTCCCTCTTTATCTTTTTTTTGCCTGGATTCTTTTTGCTTTAGTTTCTATTACACTTGATGATATATACCTTTCCTATTTATTTTTTTATTTTTGAATTTTTCCAGTTTCAACATTTTTCTTTTCTTTGCCCCCTCTTCTTTCAAGCTGACTATTTTTCAGTTAACTTTTTTTGTCATTCTATTTCTTTTCTCTACAGAAGTTTGGAAAGTATATACGCTCTTTCTGTTCTTTGAGTGATTACCTGAGAAATTCTAATATGCAATTTTAACTATCAGAGCCTAATATTATTCAAGATGATAAAATGACCTTACAATACTTACATTTATATTTTCCCTGACTCATATGCTTTTGTTTTAGTAAACTTTAATTCTATATTTTTATATCCCCCCAAAACATTATTTCTGTTTTATATGAATTTGTTTAGATTTACTCATGTATTGGCTTCCTATCTTCCAGCACACCCAAAATTCTGTCTGGAATCATTTTCATCATGCCTGAAACACATTCTTTAAAATTTTCTTTAATGCCGTTTTCTAATGATGAATGCTATGATTTTATTTGTCTGAAAATGTTTTTATTTTATCTTCATTCTTGAAAGATATTTTTCACAGCCTGTAGGATTTTAAGTTTGAGGCTTTTAGAATTTTAGAATTCTACTGTCCTCTAGCTGCCATCAGTCTGTTTCTCCTTTGAAGGCAGTCTTTTTCCTATTAGGTTGCTTTTAAGATGTTTTGTTTTTCATAAATGATTTTTTTCCCTTAATTTGCCTGGGTTTCTAAAACCTGTGTGTGGCTATTGTCTTTTATCAGTTACAGAAAATTCTTTCCTTAGCTCCATTCTCTCTGTCTTCTCTTCTTGGAACTCCAATTAAACTGGTGTTAGGCCTTCTTGCTGAGTCCACCATGCCTCTTATCTTCTCATCTGTGTGTGTGTTTCTAAAATCTTTTTCTCTGTCCATGCTATATGTTGGATAATTTTCTAATCTATCCTCTAGTTTATTGATTCTCTTTTTAGGTATGTGTATTCTGTTAAACCCATTCACTGCATTCTTAATTTCATTCATTGTATTTATCAGTTTTTGAAGTTCTTCTTGATTATTGTTCCAGAATAGTTGCCTTGTGGCCAGAGAACATACTATGTATCAGCACACAAGGAAGTAAGATACCATGAGCACGAGTCAGAGGAAACTGACTGGAAACTGAACCAAAGATTTCAACAGCTGGAAGGATTCGAATATATTCGTACAGCAGCCTGGTTTGGCATTTGGTTTCAGGGCTCTGTTTTTGTCCTTCTGTGTCCTTGAATTGATAGAAGATTTTATCATCCTTTTATGGGTTGGGGGACCTTATCACTGCTCCCAGTTTCATGCAGTGAGCCTTTTAACCAACTGGCATTTTTGCACTTCCAGTTCTGGTTCTCCCAGGGGCAAAGTGCTTTGCTGCCCTACAGCGCAGCAGGCAGACCTGTGGCTTAAGTGCTGCCCCCTGCTCGGCACTCATACTCTGTTCTTCAGTGTGTGGATCTGCTTGTTTTTGAGGTTGTTTGTATCTTTGTTATATCTTTTTATTATTATCATTGCTGTGGATATTGAGCATGGAGGTTATCAAAGAATGAATTCACTCTGCCATCTCTGTGAGAAGTCCTTCATTTCTTTCTTTAATTATCAAATTGAACTACTTTTGTCATTTCATGCCAGGCATTAATTAGCTGTGTCACTTCTTTATAGGCCATTGAACATGTGAATAGAAGCAATGAGGTGAGAAAGGAGGAGAGGTATCCATATATACAGATTGCATTCATGAAGTGACATATTTAATAGATTCTAAGCACCACTTGATTGCTTAAGGGGTGCCATTACTTTTTAACCTCTGAGGAAGAAAAAGCATTGACAGTGAAACTATGGCATCAGTTGTATGATGCTTCCAACTTTCAGAAACATTTAGTTGAGAATCTGTAGTTTATGGTAATGTTTTTTGTTTCCTCATGCACCCACTGTACCACTTTAGTTTAGCATGATTTAAACAATCTTAAGTCTTATAGAAGAGATCAGCATTAAACTTAGAAAATAATATTATGGACTTTATATTGCAAGTTTATTATTAAGTACATGACTCACTGCTTCAGCACTTACAGATGTTCCTATCTCCCTCTATCCTTAAAAGTTTAAATCAGTGTTTCTCAAACCTTCTGTGGTGAAAGACAAGTTGGGGTTTCTTTTCCCTGACCTACTGCAGCCTGCTGCATGGTCATACTGTCTCACTGGCTTGCACCACAGGTGACTTACCATGTGAGTTTGACAAGACTCTGACTGGGTAATGCTCTGCTAATGAATTAAAGCCAGTGATCACACTCTTAGGTGATAAAGTACTATAACATTTTCTAAACATGCCTAATTTCTGTTTTAATCTCACAGTCTAGTGAGTCTGTGGTGAACACTGGTCACAGACCCCTACTTCAAGTAGTGCTGACTTAAGATATCACCATCTATTTCCATAATCAAAAGACTGAGGAAATTCAGAATTATTTTGTCATCAGACTTTATTTTTTGAAATCTTACACTGAAGATGTATCTGGTCCGTCCTGGGGCTCTGCTTCTTATAATAATATGAACACATGCCTGTTCATTTTCAATGTTCCTGGTTTGGGGCAGTTGTCCTTTTCCCTTTATTTGGCTGGTGGTCGAAATCTGGGGTTTGCAATGACTGCAGCATCCATTTACTGGTCTTGTATTGTTGAGAAGCAGAAACAAAAACAGCCACTGAAATAAACTGCTTTTACCCTTTTCAGGAGAATTTATTTTATTTCAAGAAAAATAAGGTTTGGCTCTATCTCTGGCTGCTCATGTAATTGAGTGAGTGGCCATGCCTGGGAAAGAGAGAAGGGAAGAGAATGAGCTGGGGTATTAAATAATTTTTCACATGGCTGGATTTTTCTCTTTTCAGGTATCAATCATGGAGATCTTAATGACCATAACATTTTAATGGAGTCCAGCAAGTCAGCATTTGGAGATGTCATACATCAAGTGTCTGGGATTTTAGACTTTGACGACATGAGCTATGGCTACTATGTGTTTGAAGTGGCGATCGCCATCATGTACATGATGATTGAAAGCGAGAATCCTATGCATGTAGAAGGTCATGTCCTTGCAGGGTTTGAAAGTGTAATCCCATTGACACCTGTAGAAAGGGGTGCTTTGTTTTTACTTGTATGCAGTCGCTTCTGTCAGTCACTTGTCATAGCCTTATACTCTTGCCAACTACACCCAGAGAATGAATAATATCTCATGGTTACTGCAAAAACAGGGTGGAAGCACTTACAGCAAATGTTTGACATGGGTCAGAAAGCTGTAGAAGAAATCTGGTTTGAAACTGCAAAGTCCTATGAATCTGGGATCTCCATGTGAGTAGGTAAAAGTTCACGTTAATCGGGATAATTAAAAATCCAATACCTCCTTAGGCAGATTGTTTCTGAGAGCTGTGCCTCTGGTTTCTACAGCAGCCAGGGCCTCCTGAGAGCACCCAGATGTGTTTCCCACAGGCCGTCCATTGATGTCCCAAAGCACAGCCCTGATATTCTCTGGGGTGGCAAGCTTTGGATCTCCATGGGGGAGGGGATTGGAACCCCATTTATTAGGTCTATCTGCAGTCTGTGAAAATTCCACCCACAAGGGAAGTGAGCATGTCAACTACCAGTGCTGAATAGATTGTGTTGGCTATAAATTCTCACTCTGCATATCTGTCTGTGTCTCCTTGTGTCTCTTTCTCTGTGTCTTGCAAACACACATCTCATAAAAGGGACACAGATGCATCTGAAAATCATGTGGGGTAAAAAACCATTTTGAACAATAGGGTTGATTTCAGTAGTTCTTTTCCTTGATTCCTTCCTTCTGCTTGAAGTTACTTCCCTAGTATACTCCTGAAGGAGAGTTTCTGGACCCACTAGATTTCTGCCTATGTTTGCCACATGTATGTGACCAGAGCCTACAAGTAATAAAATAAGTCTTATATTTGCTAATTGAATGTATATATAGGCACATTATATCTGCCTTTCTGCCTATATCTGCAGCCTCCTTCCTATGTCTATAGATCACATCTCTCTGTAGGTGTGTCTAGTCCTAAGTTCCCTCCACATCTCTCTTCCTCTAGGCTCCTTTTCTCCATGTCACTATAAGTAGAGATCTATCAATCTACTTTTACAGAGGGGAAGAGTCTGTTTCAGGGGCCAGACATGGTGATGCATAGCTTCTGAAACAAGCAGCTGGCCTCTCTGGCCTCAGGACAAATGGACTTTAGGTGTGGCAGAGAAAGCCACATGGAAAGATGGCTCTTAATAAGGTGGGCCTGTGGGAATTAGAAAAGTTTAGTTTGCTAAAATATAATTCATTTTGAGATTTCCTGCATTTCAGGGCTTTAGGAGGGAGAACGTCTGAGAGACTGGGACTTGACTGACTTAGGCAGAATACCTGATGCACAGAGAATGTGTTCACCATTTCCTTCCAAATTCAAGAACTGATTCAGGTGGTATGATATTAAACTTCTCTGTTACTCTGATGCATGGGGAAAGTATGGTAAAAGACAATGAAAACCTTTAGATAAAAAGAGTATTATATTTCACTCATATTTTCATGGTTCTGGAGGCCAGTAAAGCACACTGCTAGCAGGTGTCAGAATTTTCAGGAATTCGTGGCACATCTCCAGTGATTGCGCCCTCCTGTTGTTTTTCTCTTTCCCACCTTTGTAGTGACATTCTCTTGTGTTTGGAGATCTCACCATTCAGTTCATTTATTTGTATTTTCCCATTGACCTGGGGGTTTAGGTTAAGGGTTTAGGATGGTCTGGGCCTCATTCCTGACCATGGGCTCCTAAAGCCCTGGGAATTTTCTGGGTAATAGCAGCATTTTTTATTGCAAGTAGGTGGTTCTGGGTGGGCTCTGCTCGGGTGCCTGACAGGCAGAAAGCCCAAGCCATAACTAGAAGATTGGAAATTTCAGCCTCACCCCTCCATTCGCCAGAGAAAGGGGAGTGGATAAAAACAGTTAATAATAGGTCATACCTGTTGTCTCAAAATTTGGAGTTTGGAGAGCTTCAAGTTTGGTGAACACATCTATGTGGTGTACTGGGAGGGCAATGAGTCCCAACCCCACAGGGAAGAATGAAGCCTTTTGCTGGCCCAAAGGCGATCCCTCACATTAACGAAGAAAGTGTTAGAAACCACTTCTCACCTGGGGTAGACATTCTGTAACCTCCATTGATCAAGGCACCATCCTCACTGGGCAAATCGTACAAGTCTTAATGAAATGTGATGGATGTACCCCAGTTTGCTAATGCATTCATCTACTGAAGCACATCCTGATTTCCTTAGGTTTTTAGCCATTATGAATAGAGGTACTGTGTAAATTGCATGGTGGATTTGGTTGAGACATAGTTTTTCAAAACAGTTGTCTAAATACCAGAGATGCAATTCTTGCATCCTAAGGTGAGACTTATCTTTTCAATGGTAAAATAATTTTTAATGGTTCTTTTTTGTTTTATGGATTTTTGTATATATTGAGTACAAATACTTTATGAAATATGTATTTGCCAATATTTTATCCCAGTGTGTAACTTGTGTTTGGGTTTTTTGAACAAGGTTTTTTAGAGTAGAAATCTTAATTCTATAAAGCCCACATTATGTATTATTTTTCTTTTTTGTATAGGTTTTTGGTGTTGGGGGTTAAAAGTCATCAGCAGTAGTGTACAGATTTTCTTGCTTTTACGTAGAATTTTTATAACTTGCACCTAAAAATTGTCTATGGAGAATTTTGAGTGAATTTTTGTGTAAGTTGTAAATCTTGTGCATATCTTCATTGCATTCTGTATGTTCTCCAACAAATTATAGAAGACACGGGAAATTCCTGCAAATTGCTGTTTGATTTTCTAAAATTTGGTGATTCATCAGTTGAGTCACGAGGGGGCGCCGCTTTCCCTGAGCTGTGAGCGTTCGTCCTATATCACATAAAACTTAGAAATAAGTGGATGTACTCTGCCCACGGTGGCCCGCAGGCGACGCCTTTGCCCTCTCTGTGGACCTGCGTGGCGCATACGCGGTCAGGCCCCGGGACTTCCCCTCTGACGCTGGCGGGAGCCGGGATTCCTCGGGCTCCAGTGCGGCTCCGTCCGGGACACCGCCGGCCGCGGCCACCGTGAAAGCTCGGTTTTCTGTGGAGCCGCGGGACGGAAAGGTGAGGAGAGGCTCCCCGTGCGTCGCCTGCCGAGCGCTCCACCTCAGGGGCTGGGGGAGGAAGGCCTGCAGCGGGGAAAGGGGTCTTGGCAGAATTTGGGGGAGCGGCGGGTGGAGTTCAGGGTGCGGGCGAGTCTGGGATGCGGCTGAGCCCGTGCTGGGGCGCGGCAGGGCCTTGGCGGGTGAGTGGCGCCCAGCGCGTCCCCGGGAGCCCGTGAGGTGGGTGGATTGGCCACACCTGCGGGACGCCCTCAGGGCTTCAGGCGTCCTTCCTGACGAAGCTCTGGGACGGTAATGGGGCGGAGGGGACTTGGCTGCTGAATGGCCCGCTTATCCAGGGCTCAGGCCTTCCAGTGCGCTGAGCACACAGGGTGGGTTCCTGGGAAGGGTCCCCAGTGTGGGGGCCGCCTGGAATGCTCCCCGGAGCGCAGCGCGGCGCTGACCCAGCCCAGCTTCCCCAGGGCGGGGGCGGGGGCCGGGGCGGCGGGCCCCCCCTTTGGCCTGTGCCTGGGGCCTTGTGAGCCTCCGCCCCGGGCAGAGTCGGTTTGGGGAGGCAGAGGGCTCCCCGTGTCCTGTTTCCACACCCGCGTCTACTTGGGCGCCACGCGGGGTCTCGGTTGCTGCAGCCCCGCAGTGTAATGGGGTGAAAAGGCGCCATGCTCCTGCTCCGCTTTCCCAGGACGGCTGTGCGAATGGGGTCCCCGCGGTCCCATCCAGCCTGTGGGGTGTTTGCTTTGTTTCTGTGAGAAGTGCCATGAAATTTTGGTGAGGGTCGCAGGGGGTCTGCACGTTGCCGTGGGCGGAGGGACTTGTAATGACCTCACTCTTCCCGTCCACGTCTGCAGGGTCCACAGTTTTCAGGCCTCCCGCCTCCTCAGTTAAGTTCTTAGGTATCTGTAACTTCTGGGGAAAATTCCTGTGCTAAATACCTTTGAGCCGAAATCAGTCAAAGGGAGAAATAAAGTGGGAGAAACCCGTTTGTTACTTACTAGCAGTCATCCACTTCAGCTTGCCCGTGTCTGTCACAACCAGGCTTCAGAAGAACGGGCCCCACCGAACTTCTCCAGTCCAGATATGCCCTCGCTCGCCCTTGTAATGACCTGTTGATAGAGAGATGGACTACTTCTCTCCACTTCTTGGAAGCACCTACTGATGTGGAGATGCACGAAGGCCAGGCGAGATATTTTTGGAAATACTACAGTTTTACCCACAGCACTTTAGTCTTCTTTATTTATTTTTTTGGTATCATTAATCTACAATGACATGAGCAACATTATGGTTACCAGACTCCCCCCATCATCAAGTCCTCAGCACGCACCCCATTATAGTCACTGTCCATCAGCGTAGTAAGATGCTGTAGAATCACCAGTCTTCTCTGTGTTGAACAGCCCTCCCCGTGCCCCTCCCACTCCATTATGTGTGATAATCATAATGCCTTTACCCCCTTACCCTCCCTTCCCTCCCATCCCCCCCATCCCCCCCAGTCCCTTTCCCTTTGGTAACTGTTAGTCCATTCTTGGGTTCTGTGAGTGAGTCTGCTGCTGTTTTGTTTCTTCAGTTTTTTTCTTCTTATACGCCACATATGAGTGAAATCATTTGGTACTTGACTTTTTCCGCCTAGCTTATTTCACTGAGCATAATACCCTGTAGCTCCATCCAAGTTGTTGCAAATGGTAGGAATTGTTTTCTTCTTACACAACACTTTCTTCTTTATGATGCACTTGTAAAGGGCATTGTAAGAAAAATCTCTCTGATGGTCGGTTATTAGTGAATATAAGCAACCGACTTTTGTAAGTTGGTTTGGTTATCTTATGAGTTTATTGAATTCATTTTTAGTTCTAACAGGTCTTTGGTGAAATTGGAATTTTAAAATCCCACTGTTTGTACCTCAGGTTCTCCCAATGTCCAAGAACCAGTGGCTACAGGGGATCCTCCCACATGCCTTCTAATGAGTCCTGGACCACCCTTGCAAGGTGCCCTTTATTCAGACTGGATGGGGAGGGCTTGGCCTCTCTTGACAGTGTGTTATGTCTGCTCTGCTTTTCTTATGGTTGTTTTGCAAAGTAATTTACTTTTCAGCAATTCCAAACATACAGAAATCTTGCAGTGTCAGTACAAATTCTCATTATACTGAATTTCCTAGCATCTCACTTTACCACAGTTGCCAATTCACACAAAATTCTGGAGTGTCTACCCCAAACACTGACATGCTTCCAGGGAACCACCACGTGAGTGCAAATGAGGGAAGTCTTAGGGTCTCCACATGATAATCCATTGCACAGACCCACCGCAGCTGTCACCACCCGCCCCAGCTGTGTGCACACATCTTTCTATCCTGATGCAGTTTCCTTTTTCTGGAACTATTCCCGAGACTTTACCTCAGTTGGGCTCCCCAGGACCTCACATAAGTGGGATCACATAATGTATATTTGTTCTTCTTTGAGGGGCGCATTTCACTGAGCATAATGGTTTTAGGGCCCATCTGTGCAGCATGTTCTAGCCTTGTTTACTCTGTTGTATAGAGGCCACATTTTTTTCATGTGTCTCTGGACACCTGGGTCATCTCCACCTTTTGGCTGTTGTGAATCATGCAGCTGTGAACATGGGTGTGCAAATATCTAAGTCCCTGCTTTCATGTCATTTGAGCAAATGCCCTGAAATGGAATTGCTAATTATGTTAATTCTATGCTCGAGTTTCTGGGGATGCCCCCTCCACACTTTGTTTTTTTTTAATCAATCAATTTATTTTTATTAAGTCATGATTGATATACACACTTATGAAGGTTTCAGATGAAAGACCAATGTGGTCACTACATTTACCCATATTATCAAGTCCCCACCCACACCCCAATGCAGTCACTGTCCATCAGTGTAGTAAGATGCCACAGATCCACTATGTGCCTTCTCTGTGCTATACTTTTCTCCCTGTGATCTCACGCACCATGTTTACTAAACATAATACCCCTCAATCCCCTTCTCCCTCCCCACCTGCCCTCCCACACCCCTCCCCTTTGGTAACCACTACTTCATTCTTGGAGTCTCCCAGTCTGCTGCTATTTTGTTCCCTCAGTTTTGCTTCATTGTTGTACTCCACAAATGAGGGAAAACATTTGGCATTTGTCTTTCTCCACCTGGCTTATTTCACTGAGAATAATGTCCTCCAACTCCATGCATGTTGTTGCAAATGGTACCCACACACTGTTTACAAAGCAGCCTTGGACCATTTCTTTTATTTCTATATTTGGCAGAATAATGCAGTTTATGGGTCAACCCTCCTTTGTTCATCTGTTCAACCCTTGAAGGGCATTTGAGTTATTTCTACCTTTTTGCTGTGATGAGCAGTGCTGCCAAGAACTCATGGGCCAGTTTCTGTTTGAACAGTTTTTTCATTTCTTTGGGGTATTTATCTAGGAGTGGGTGTTTACCCACAACTAGGTAATTGTATTGTATATTATAAGGAAATGCCAAGCTGTTGTACACAAGCTGCATGTTTTATATTTCCACAAGTAAAGGTTAGGGGCTCCAATTCCTCTACATCCTTGGCAACATGTGATTTTGAATTTTCCTGAGTACGGTCATTGCTGTGTGCTTGCAGGGGGTGGTCACTGTGGTTTAATTTGCATTTCCATAGCAAGTAATGCTGTGTTCATGTGCTTGTTGAATGTTTGTATGTCTTGCTTGGAATTTTTCATCTGCTTTAAACATTTGGGTGTTGTCTTGTTGCCTTGTACAAGTTTTTGGTGTTTTCTGGGTTACAGGCTCTTGTCAGATGTACAATGTGGAGATATTTTCTTCCATTCTGTGGCTGCTTTTCACTTTCTGGTTGGTGAATTTTGATGCAGAAAGTTTTTAATTTGGGGGAACTCTATGCTTTCTTCTGTTGCTTGTCCTTTGGTGTCAGATCTGAGAAACCATGGCTAAATCCAAGGTCATGAATGTTTATTGTCACGTTTTCTTCTAGAGTCTATACTTTTACCTATTATGTAAGCCCTTTGTTTTGAGTTAATTTTTTTATGTGACATGAGTTAAGGGTTCAGTTTCATTCCTCCGTACGTGGAGAGTCATTTTCCCATCACCGTTTGCTGAAAAGACCATTCTTTCCCTAATTTAATGTTGTCCACCCTTGTTAGAAAACAATTGACTGTAGATGGTTGAGGTCACATCTGGGCTTTCCACTCAGTTTTTTTGATCTATACATACAGTTGACCTTTGACAACATGGGTTTTGTGTAGCTGACATCCCACAGAGTCAGAATCCACATAAAATATCTCAATCCCCCAAACTTCAGTATTATCTGATTGCCTATTTTGACTGAAAGACTTACTAATAATATAACGTCACTTAACACATATTTTGTACATGATACATGTTTTGTGCTGTATTCTAACAGTAAGGTAAGCTAGAAAAAAGCAAATGTTTCAAATAGTCTTAAGCCTTTAAACATTTTTTCTATATATTTGTGGAAAAAAATCCCCTCAAGTGAACCTGGGCAGTTCACACCCCTGCTGTCCATGGGCCAACTGTGTATGTTTATGCCAGTGTCACAGTGTTTTATTTACTGTTACTTTGTACTAAGATTAGATATTGGGGGCTATGAGCCTTCAGCCTCGATTTTCTTTGTCAAGATTGTTTTCAAGGGCTCTTTGGGTTCCCTTGAAATGCCACATGTCAGGATCAGTTGTTACATTAAAGCCTGTGAATTTTCAAAGAAATCACGTTGACTCTGTAGGTTGCATTTGTGTCATTGCCACCTTCACAGTATTTAAGTCTTTCCATCAACATGAGTAGACTTTACATGTATTAAATCTTTCTTAGTTTTTAAATTATCAATGTTTTATAATTTTCAATATACAACATTTGCACCTTAAGTCTATTCTTGATATTTTATTAATGTTCACATTATTCAATGTGGAATTTTAAAAAAGATAGGCTTCTCCTCTGAGCACAAGGCTCTTTCTGTCACCCTGGGGGAGTGGCCTTCACTCCCCACCCAGAGCTGCAAATGGACAGTTAGAGATACAGCCTGTCAGACCCTCAAATAGCCGTGGAAGCTGATACTTGTCACTATAGCTAAATCGGCCTTTTATTTGGAATCTCAGTCTGTACATCTTGGGGTCACACGTTATGCATTATATTTTTTGTATAACAACTTAGTTTCTGTTTTAAATCCTCCTTCTCCTGGGATAGTGGAAACACGACTTCCCAACCCTCTCCCTGGGATTAGCCACCATGAACATGGAAGTACAGTAGAAAAAAATGTATGTTGGTCTGTGCCTCATTCCTGACACTGGGGATTTCCCGAGTAAATGTGGCATCTTTTGTTCTAAGTAGGTGGTTCTGGATGGGTTCTTCTGGGTGTCTGACAGGCAGAAATCTCAAGCCATGATTAGAAACTTGAGATTTTTAACCTCACCCCTCCATTCTCCAGAGAAAGGTGAGGGGATAAAAATGGAGTTAATAATACATCATACCAGTGTCTCAAAATATGGATTTTGGAGAGCTTCCAGGTTGGTGAACGCATCCATGTCATGTACTGGGAGGGCGATGCGTTCCAACCCCACAGGGAAGAATGAAGCCTTCTGCTGGCCCAAGGCCGATGCCTTCATAATCCCAAAGAAGCTGTTAGAAACCATTTCTCATGTGGGGTAGACCTGTAACCTCCAGTGATCAAGGCACCAGCTTCACTGGGCAAATCACTGTGCAGTTCACTGCACAAGTTGTAGTGAAATGTAATGGATGTACCCCAATTTGCCAAAGCATTCATCTGCTGAAACACATCCTGATTTCTTTAAGTTTTTAGCCTTTATGAACATAGCTATTGTGTAAAATTGCATGGTGGCTTTTGTTGGGCATGGTTTTTCAAAGCAGTTGTCTAAATACTGGCAATGTAATTCTTGGATGTTAAGGTGAGACCTTTTTTTAAGTTGTAAAGTATTTTTAATGGCTCATTTTTTAATGGATTTTTGTATATCTTGAGTACAAATCCTTTATCAAATATGTATTTTAAAAATATTTTCTTTCAGTTTGTATCTTGTGTTTGGGTTCTCTGAGCAAGGTCTTTTAGAGTAGAAAATATAATTCTATGAAGCCCATGTGATTATTTTTCTACTGTGGATAGGCCTTTGGTTTTGGGTGTTGAAAGTCTTCAAGGTCGTGTAGATTTTGCTTTTACCTACAAATCTTATAATTTTGCATAAAAAATTTGCCTATGGAGAATTTTTTTAATGAGTGTCCCATTAAAAATTTTAAAAAAAATTAAGGTATTATTGATATACACTCTTATGAAGGTTTCACATGAAAAATCAGTGCGGTTACTACATTCACCTGTATTATCGAGTCCCTTCTGTACCCCATTGCAGTCACTGTCCATCAGTGTAGTAAGATGCCACAGAGGCACTACTTGTCTTCTCTGTTCTACACTGTCTTCCCCGTGATCCCCCACATCATGTGTGCCAATCATAATACCCCTCAATCCCCTCCTCCCTCCCTCCTCACCTGCCCTCCCCCACCCTCACCTTTCGTTAACTGCTAGTGCCTTCATGGAGTCTGTGAGTCTGCTTCTGTTTTGGTCCTTCAGTTTTACTTTGCTGTTATACTCCACAAATGAGGGAAATCATTTGGTATTTGGCTTTCTCCACCTGGCGTATTTCACTGAGCATAATATCTTCCAGCTCCATCCATGTTATTGCAAATGGTAGGATTTGTTTTTTTCTTATGGCTGAGTAGTATTCCATTTTCGATGGGAGCCATGCTACTCAAGCTGTGTAGCAAAGTTCAGGCTGGAGAAAGACCCCCCACAAATCAAGGGCCTTCACAGCTGGCTCCCTCTATTACCCACCTTGATTTTGTTATTCTCCATTATACTATTCCCTTTGTGTTTGCTTGCATTGTTGCCAAGGGCTAAGCTAACCTTTGCTAAGCAGCACAGAAAGGAGGAGAACATAAACTTAACAGAAGGTTTTCAGGATAGTGGTTCTGAAAAATAGAACATGCAGAGGCCAGATGGCAATCTTGGCATAGAATACCAAAACCTGCAGGAAGCTAGTCAAACACTGACTACCCCATCTCCACCTAAGTGGGAATGCCCCTCTTTTTCGTAATGCTAGTGAAATTAGTGATGAAGAGTTTTATAGGAAACTTAGAGAAATAGAGTTAGAGGGGAATACTGAATGGAATAACCCTGTTTGACACTTAATCAATCTCATATTTTCTTCCATCTGCTACTTCTATAGTTTTTCTTCTTCCTTCCTAATTACAGCCCTTTACTAGAATTTGTGCCTCATACATGAAATTACCAAGTACCATAATTCTTCCAAGTGATAAGAATACCTCAAGACAAGTGCTGGGCATAGAAGCCATGGGGCATAAATATGCAAAGAAGTGAAAAGCTAATATTTTCAAAGAACATTACTTCTCTCTCACTTACCAGCTTTACATTTCCCTGTATGGCCCCTGAAGATGGCTGGTTAGCCAGAGACAGGTAAGATTCCTCAAGGGAGGAACAACCTAAGACAGGCACAGTCACATGGGGGCCATCAGGTGAGAAAATGGGGGCCAACAGAGGTGAGGTTTAGAACCTCACCCCCCAGTTTTGAGAGAAATAGTCTACACCTGTGGATGTTTTGTTGCTCTTGTCTGGCTTGGATTAATACCTGGTCTATAGGCACAAACCTCATCATCTACACTTGCCTTCTTACAGTTCTAAATCATGCTTTCTATCTTTATCTTGCATCTACCTATGATAGAATAAATATTCTGAGAAGATAAAGTGTACCCTTTGCATTAACAATATAGACGATGATACCTGCCTAGCTAACTGTGGTAGTGAGAGACCTGTATTTCACCCTGAGCTGATAGACTCCATAGTCACTGCTATATTCTGCATGCTCCTGTGGTCACATGAACTACCTAGAAACTGCATAGCATAGAAACATAAAACAATAGAGTGCACGCTGCCAGGAAAAGTTTTGGTCAAGGAACAGAAAACGATCACCTAACACCTGACCAACCACGAATAGATTAGAAAGAAGAGGAAAGAATAAAACTTGCCTATACCTATTAATAAACTGCCTATACCAATTAATCAACGGAACAATAAAAAACAATCATATCCTTGTGCAAAATGGTATAAATAAAGCTGTCATCAGCACTTTGTTGAGAGACCACCTCCATCTGACTGTGTCCTGTCTCTCCATTCACTGACTTCGTCTCATCCTTTTTAGATTCACACCCCTCTGCTGGAGCTGGACTGTGGCACATTGTGTTTATGTACCACACCTTCTTTATCCATTCATCTACTGATGGACACTTAGGTTGCTTCCATATCTTGGCTATTATAAATAGTGCTGCAACAAATATAGGGGTGCATATGTCTTTTTGAATCTGAGAAGTTATATTCTTTGGGTAAATTCCTAAGAATGATATTCCCGGGTCAATTGGTATCTCTATTTTTAGTTTTCTAAGGAACATGCCTATGGGGGAATTTTGAGTTAATTTTGGTGTAAGTTGTAAAGCCTGTGTCTACTTCATTTCATTCCTTTCATTCTCAAAGTGGAGAATACACAGGAAATTTGTGCCGATTGAGGCTTGAATTTCCAAAGATTTGTGGTTCATCAGTTTAGCCACAAGGGGTCACCACCTTCCCTGAGCTGTGAGCGCTGTCCTGCCCCACTCACCGTGACCCACAAGCAGTGACTCTGCCCTCTTTGTGGACTAGTGGGGCGCATGCTTGGTCAGGACAGAGGCCTTTTCTCCTGGCTCTGATCAGTGTTGAAATTGCTCCGGCTCCCCTGCGGCTCCGTGACACCGTGGGTAGTGTCGATAGTGACAGCTCGTTTTCTGAGGACCTGCAGTAGGGAAAGGTAAGGAGAGGCTTTCCGTGCATCGCCTGCTGAGCGCTCCTCTTCAGGGGCCAGGGGAGGAAGGCCTGCGATGGGGAACGGGGTCTTTGCGGAGTCTGGGCCGAGAAGGGTGTGGTTGAGCTGAGGGTGCGGCGGGCAGCACTCAGGGCATGTTCGGGCCTGGGCTGAGAAAGGGCCCGGGCAGGTGTGTGGCGTCCAACGCTTCCCTGGGAGCCTGTGTCCCCGTGCTGTGCACCTCAGGCCCTCTGCAGTGGGTGGACTGGCCACACCTGTGGGGCACCCTCCAGGCTGCAGGTGTCCTTCCTAATGAGGTTCTGAGATGGGAATGGGGATGGAGGGGAATTGGCTGCTTAAACAGCCCACTTACCTGGGCTGCAGCCCTTGCTGTGCGCCCAGCATATGAGTCAGTTTCCTGGTAGGTTCTCCAAGGTGGGATCTGCCTGGGAGGCCCCCTCCTGGCACAGAATGGCACTGACCCAGCCTGGCTCTCTGAGGGTGGCCCCCACCCGTGGGCTGTGCTGGGGGCCTCGTTGAGCCGGTTCTTCAGGCCGAGCAGGTTGGGGGATGAAGGGCACCAGGTGTCCTGTTTCCACACCTGCTTCTGCTTTGGCGCCACATGGGGTCTTGGTTGCTACAGGTCCACAGTGTAGTGGGAGGTCAGGACATGATGCCTGGGCTGTACTTTCTCAGGACGGCTGTGGGGATGGGGGTCCTGTGCAGTTCCATTCAGCCTGTTGGGTGTTTGCTTCTGTGTGAAGTGTGGTGGAATTTCGGTGGGGGGTCCCACGGAATCTGCAGGTTGCTGTGGGTGGACGGGACTTGTAATAACCTCACTCCTTCCGTCCAGGTCTTCAGTGTCCACAGTGTTCAGAGCTCAGGCCTCAAGCCTCCCACCTCATTGGTTAGGCTTGTCCTTAGGTACTTTATTCTTTATGATGCAGTTGTAAAGGGCATTGTTTTCTTAATCTCTCTTTCTGATGGTTATTGGTGAACAGAAGCAAACAACTTCTGTATATTGATTTTGTATCCTGTAAGATTATTGATTTTATTTTTAGCTGTAACAGGTTTTTGGTGGAGTGGTGTGGATATTGGATTAAAAAATCCCACTGTTCCACTCCAGGTTGTCCCAACAACTACACCCAGTGTCTGCAAGGGAATTTTACCACGTGTCTTGTAGTGACTCAAGGCTGAGTAGCAGTCCACTTTGGGTGAACCGAATGGGGAGGGCTTGGCCTCTGTGACTGGGTTTGATGTCTGCTCTGCTTTTCTGGTGCAGGACTGACATGGTTGTTCTGCAAAGTAATTTATTTTACATCAATTTCAAGCACACAGAAAACTTGCAGTGTCTGTACAAACACTCTTTACACTAAATGCCCCATGGTCCCACTTTACCACACCCACCACTTCACACAAAATTCTCTTGGCCTCTACCCCAAATAGGGAGCCACCACCTGACCCTAAATGAGGGAAGTATTAGGGTCTCCACATGATAATGCAGTGTGTAGACCGCACACAGCTGTTTCCACCTACCCCAGCTGTGTGCAAATGTCTTTCCATTCTGATCCCATTTCCTTTTCCTGGAACTGTTCCAGAGACTTTAGCTCAGATGGGCTCCACCAGATCTCACATAAGTGGGATCACATAGTATTCGTCCTTCTGTGACTGGTGCATTTCCCTGAGCAAAATGGCTTTAGGGTCCATCCATGCAGCAGGTGCCAGGACTCCCTTGTTCACTGTGTGGAGACCACACTTTGTTCATCCATTTGTCTGTGGACACGTGGGTCTTTTCCACCTTTTAATCATTGTGAGTCATGCAGTTGTGAACATGGGTGTCCAAATATCCAAGTCCCTGCTTTCATGTGGTTTGGGCAGATGCCCTGAAATGAAATTGCTGCTCATACATTAACTGTATGTTTAAGTTTCTGGGACGCCCTCCCCCATCTCCATACTGTTTTCAAGAAGGCTGTGGACCATTTTCCTTTGTTTCTTTATATGGCAGAAAAACGCAGTTTATGGATCCACCCAATTTTATCCATCCATTCATTCCTTGATGGGCATTTGAGTTGTTCCTGACTTTTTGCTGTCATGAACAATGCTGCCATGAACTTGTGGGCCAGTTTCTGTTTGAACATCATTGTCATTTCTTTGGGATATTATCTAGGAATGTGTGTTTACTCACAATTAGGTAATTGTATTATATATTATGAGGAGATGCCAGGCTGTTGTACACAGACTGCACATTTTACATTTCCACAAGCAAAGGTTAGGGGCTCCAATTCCTCTGCATCCTTGGCAACATGTGATTTTCAGTTTTCCTGATTATAGCCATTCCCATGTATGCACAGGGAATTCTGTGTGACACCTTTCCATGTGCTTGTTGAGCATTTGTATGTCTTGAAGTCTCTCATCCATTTAAAAAATTGGGATGTTGTCTTGTTGCACTGTACAAGTTCGTGGTGTATTCTGGATAACAGGCTCTTGTCAGATGTACAATGTGCAGATATTTTCTTTTCTGTGACTGGCTTTTCACTTCTTGGTATCTTTTGTTGCAGAAAAGATATTAATTTGGAGGAAATTAATTTATTCTTTTTCTGGTTGCTCATACTTTGGTTTCACCTCTGAGAAACCATAGCTACATCCAAGGTCATGAACATTTATCCCCATGTTTTACATATTACACATATGCCCTTATGTATTTTGAGTTAATTTTTGTATGTGATATGAGTTAGGGTTCATTATCATTCTTCGGCATGTGGACAGCTGGTTGCCAAGCACCATTTACTGGAAACACTTTTTCTCCATAATTTAATGTTTTCCACCCTTGTCAGATATCAACTGGCCATTCGTGGTTAGGGCCATTTCTGGACTTTCCATTCAGGTACGTTGATCTGTATATACAGTTGACCCTTGAACAACACGGTGGCTAGTGTTGTTGACACCCCGCAGAGTCCCAATATACATAAAACATTTGAGTCTGCCAAAACTTTGTTGTCCTAAAACTGATTGCCTATTTTGACTGGAAGACTTACCAATAATATAAATACTCGATTAACAATATTTTGTACATTATACATATTATTTGCTGTATTCTTACAGAAAAGTAAACTAGAGAAAAGGAAATGTTTCAAATTGTTGAATTAACATTTTTCCAATATATTTGTGGGGAAAAATCTGTTTAAGTGGTCCTGTGGAGTTAACATGCATACTACCAAGGGTCAACTGTGTATCTTTATGACAGTGTCACGGTGTTTCATTTACTGTTAACTTTGTGCTAAGATTTGATTTTGGGAAACCTGTGCCTCCAGCTTTGATTTTCTTTTTCAAGATTCCTTACAAGGGCTCATTGGTGTCCCTTGCAATTTCATATGTGACAGGATCAGCTGGCACATTTCTTACCAAAACGCTTTGGGAATTTTCATAGGAACCACATTGAGTCTGTAGGTTGCATTTGTGCCATTGCCATCTTAGAGATACTAAGTCTGCCATCACCACAGCAGGATCTTACATTTATTTAGCTCTTCTTTATTTTTCCTAATATCACTGTTTTATAATTTTCAGTGTGTAATACTTGCACTTTAATTAAGTCTGTTTCCAAGTATTTTAACAATGTTGATATTATTTAGTAGAGAATTAAAAATTTCCTTTAGTGAGTGTTCATTGCTAATGTATACAAAGAAAACATGTTTGCGTAATGTTCTTTTTTCTTGTAACGTTGCTTAGTTAATTTAGAAGCTTACATTTGAAATTTAAGTGTTCAGAGCTTTGGGATATTATAATGTAGATATCTAGGATTCAAATAATGCCTAATATTTAAGAGATGGAGGATTAGAACACAGTGAAGAGTAGGTTCAATCATAGGGGTTTGTTTGAAATCAGACAAAAGGAAGAGAAGGGGTTAGAACTATGCATAGAGTATGGGAACGGGGAAGGGAAAGGGGTGGGGAATGGGTTAGGAAATGGCTTAGGGAATGGGATAGGGAACGCGTTAGGGAATGGGTTGGGGAACGGGTTAGGGTTAGGGAACGGGTTAGGGAACGGGTTAGGATTAGGGTTGGGCTTGGGCTTGGGCTTGGGGTTAGGGTTAGGGTACGGGTTAGGCTTAGGGAACGGGTTAGGGAAAGGGTCCGGGTTAGCATTAGGGAACGGGTTAGGGTTAGGGAACGGGTCGGGGTTAGGGAACAGGTTAAGATAAGGGAACGGGTTAGGGTAAGGGAACGGTTTAGGGAACGGGTTATGGAACGGGTTAGGGATTGGAGTGATGTGTGTAATGTGTGAAATGTGTGTTGCATAAATTGGGTGTTCTTTTTGTTGTGGTTTGTGTGTTTTGCGTGTGGGTTTCTATGTCTGTGGTTGTGTTTGACTGGTTGTGTGTGTGTGTGGTTGACTCTTTGAGTAATGAGTGCAATTTGTGGTGTGTGTACTGGGTATGGTCAAGCTTGGTTATGTGCCTCACTGTGTGTGTTGTGTTCACTCTGAGAACTGTGTTTCATGTGCATTGTGTGCAGTTATGTTCTCGGTGTGATGTGCTGTGTGTTGAGGGACTTCTGCATTCAAGTGCACAGAAGACAGCCTCTCATGCTTGTCCGTTTTCTCCACAGGTTTGTAATCCTCCAGGAGGGCCTTGTACCCTGAGGGCAGAAAGAGCCAGCTCATCCCTTTAATAGCAAGGCCCTGAAGATGCCTTCGTAGTAAAGTGTCAGAAACTGCTGCAGGAGAGCCTCATGCCAAACTCTGCTGGGGAAACTATCCACCGTGAAATGAGGGGACCCTCCATGAGAGAATACTTGGCTGCTTTCGCCTTGCCTGCACTTTGCTCCTATGTGGTAAGGAAAACAGTATACATTGCATCAGAAGGCAGTCTTCTCTGTATGCCCACTATCTCTAAGGTGTAAGTGGGCTGCGAATAGGCCTTCACACAAGCCACACAGGAAGTTGCAGAACAAGATGCTTTGAAATAACAGCACTGGAGGCAAGTCAGCTTTGGATTCATCTTATGTGAGTGAAAGAAACCAGTGTAGGATGTCCCATTCAAGGAATCATTGAAGCCGTTGCAGTGGGGGCTGAAACTGAGCTTACAATGTGCTTTCCAAGTCTGTCATGTCTACCTGCACTCTAAGCGCCGGAGTGAAGTCTGCTGTGTAGAGCTCTCTATTGCTGAGCGGCGGGCGCTCGCTTGGGTGGCCATTAACGTGAGGCCTTGCTGAGGCTGAGCCTGGCGGTCGGAAAAATGCCCGCATACAACGAATTCAGCTTGCAATGTGCTTTCCGTGTCTGTCCTGTGTGCCTCCACTCAAAGTGCCTGAGTGATGTCTGCTGTGTAGAGCTCTCTTCCGCTGAGTCGCGGGCGCTCGCTTGGGTGGCCTAATTTAATGTGAGGCCTTGCTGAGGAAGCCTGTCAAAAATGCCTGCATACAACGAATTCAGCCTGCAATGTGCTTTCCTTGTCTGTCCTGTGTGCCTGCACTCTATGCTCCTGAGTGACGTCTGCTGTGTAGATCTCTCTTTCGCTGAGTGACGTGCGCTCACTTGGTTGGCCATTAACCGGAGGCCTTGCTGAGGCTGAACCTTGCTCTCAGAAAAATGCTCGCATACAACGAATTCAGCTTGGAAGTTTTAAAAGTCGCTTTCCTGTGCTACGACGTGGCTGTTTCAGAGAGGCCCAGGTTGGTCTGTGGGGTATGTAAGCCGGTCTCCCATGCCACAGTCTGAGCTTTGAAAAGTAAGTGCCCATTGGCTTCAGTCCCCAACCATCATGTCAGCAAGAGGTGTTTGTGTGTGTGCAAGCTTCTCCAAAGCCTGTGGCGTATGGGCCCTAAGCCTCAGGGCTGTGGTCCTGCAGAGAACGATCTGAGGCTGTCTCAGTTCAAGTGATTTCCTGCTCAGCCATATCCGGACTGGCAGCTAAACACTGCTGTGTCAAGGCGTGCGAGCTTCTTATATACACTTATACTCCCAGACACAAGGATACTATGAACAGGTCTTCTGCCCAGCCTCAGGAGAAGAGGCAGGGGAAGTTTCTTTCTGTACAGCATTCATTGGAAGCAGGACGTTTGAAGGTTCTGTTCCACAGGCGAAAAGCAGGCAGCATGTGGAGCCTGTGTCAAGTAAGCTTCTCTTTATGGCTAGTGAAGCTTAATTCAAACCTGCAATGGGAATTGTTGTGGGGTAACTGAGGTGTAACTTCACAGTCATCACTTTCATTTATTTTCTCCTACCTCATACAGAGTGGAATCGCCAAACGTAGGTGTGCATGGTGTCCTCTCTGAATCCAGCTTAAGTCCAAGAGATACGTGTGCTGTGAATAGGACTTGCAACTAGTTAAAAGGAAGATGCTGTTGGGACTCCTTCAGCTGATCATCCTTTCATCAGAACAAAGCTCTTCTCTGGGCCAGAACTCTATCAGCCCGAGAATGAACCATGTGCAGCACAGCTCTCTCTCTTTTGTGATCTGCAGGGAGAAACCATCGCTTGCTGCGATTCAATAGCTAAATGCTTAAGAGCAGTCCTAAGACTTCTGCATTCAAGCACACTGAAGAAGGCCTTTCGTGCTCGGCTGTTTTCTCCACAGGTTTGGAATCATCCCGGAGGTCCTGGTTTCCAGGGGCTGCTAGAAGAGGACGCACATAACCGGAGGGTCCTGGTGAGTAAAAGCAATTCCCTGAAGATGCCTTTGTAGTAAAGTGTCAGAAACTGCTGCAGAAGAGAATTATGCCAATCTCTGCTTGGGAAACAATCCACCGTGCACTGTGTGGACCCTCCTTGAGAGAATACTAGAGTGCTTTTGCCTTGCATAAAATTTGCTCCTATGTGATAAGGAAAACAGTAAAGATTGCAGCAGAAGGCAGTCTTCTCTGTACGCCCTGTATCTCAAAGGCGTAAGTGGGCTGCGATTAGGCCTTCGCACTAGCCACACAGGAAGTTGCAGAACAAGATGCTTTGAAATAGCAGCAGTGGAGGCAGGTCAGCTTTGGATTCAGCCTATATGATTGAAAGAAACCAGTGCAGGATGGCCCATTCAAGGAATCAATGAAGCCGTTGCCGTGGATGTTGAAACTGAGTTTGCAACATTCTTTCCAAGTCTTTTGTGTGTGCCTGCACACTAAGCACCTGTGTGAACTCTACTGTATAGAGCTCTCTATTGCTGAGTGACGGGCGCTCGCTTGTGTGGCCATTATTGTGAGGCCTTGCTGAGGAAGCCTGGCTGTCAGAAAAATGCCGGCATACAACGAATTTAGATTTCAATGTGGTTTCTGTGTCTTTCCTGTGTGCCTGCACGCTAAGCGCCTGAGTGAAGTCTGCATAATTCCTAAAATATTCAAAGCATGTATGATCAGACTCCAAGTGACTTCAGAGAGTTACACTTTCTTGTTTGAAGGAAGTATACCTCACCTTGCATTGGTGGCTCCATCAGAGATTACTGATGTGATTCATCTGCTAAATTTCTAAAAAAAGTCAAAGAATGAGTGATCAGACTACAAGTGACTTCAGAGTAGTACAGGTTTTGCTTGAAACTCTTAGAACTCACTTTGAATTAGCGGCTCCATCAAAAACTACTGATGTCACTACATCTGTAGCGTTCCTAAAAAATTCTAAACACGGATGATCAGACCCCAAGTGACATCAAAGAGTTACAATTTTTTACTTGAAATTAGTATAAATCACCTTGCATTGCAGGTCCATGAGAGATTCTTTACCTCAATTCTCCTGCACCATTCCTAAAATTTTCAAATCATATGTGATGGGGGTCCAAGTTATTTCAGGGACGTACACCATTTGCTTGAAATTAGTACATCTAACAATGCATTGGTGGATTCATGTGAGATTACAGATGTTAATGCATTTCCAACATTCCTGAAAAATTGAAAATATGTATGAACAGTCTCCAAGTGACTTCAGAGAGTAAAATATGTATTTGGTTGAAGTTAGTCACCCTGACACTGAATTGATGGGTCCTTGAGATATTTCTCACATCAGTTCATGTCCAGGGTTTCTAAAAAATTCAAAGCACATAAGGTCAGACACCAAATGACTTCAGAGAGTTATACATTCTTACTTGAAAATCGTGTGCCACACCTTGCATTGGTGGCAACATGAAACAATACTGACTTTAAATCATCTGCAGCATTCCTAAAATATTCTAAACATGCATGATGAGACTCCAAGTGACTTCAGAGCATTACACTTTTTTGCTTGAAAATAGTATACCTCTACTTGTATTGGCAGTTCCATTGTAGATTACTGATATCAATTCATCAGCTGAATTTGTAGAAAAGTCAAAGAACGTGTCATCAGACTCCAAGTGACTTCAGAGAGTAACAATATTTTGATTGAGAGCAGTATACCTCTCCTTGTATTGGCGGTTCCATCAGAGATTATTGATGACGATTCATCTGCCTAATTTTTAAAAAAGTCAAAGAATGTGTGATCAGACTTCAGGTGATGTCAGAGTGTTACACTTTTTGCTTGAATCTCATACACTTCACTTTGCATTTGCAGCTCCATTCCAGATTACTGATGTCAAATCATCTGCCACATTCCTAAAATATTCATAACATGTGTGATCAGTCTCCAAGTGACTTCAGAGAAAAACGCACTTTTGCTTGACTCGGATTGCTCATGTCAGTTCATCTGCAGCATTCCTTAAAAAGTCAAAAAAAAAGAATGATCAACCTCTAAGTAACTTCAGAGAGAAACACATTTTTGCTTCAAAGTCATACACATCACCTTGCATTGTTCTCTCCATAAGGTATTACTGATGACAATTCATCTGCAGCATTCCTAAAAAATTGATAACATGTATAATCAGACTCCAAGTGACATCAGAGAGTTACACGTTTTTGATTGAAATGAGAATACCTCACCTTGACCTGGCGGATCCATCAGAGATTACTGATGTCCATTCATCTGCTGCATTCCTCAAAACGTGTATGATCAGAGTTCAAGTGACTTCAGAGTATTACACATTTTTCTTGAAATTAGTATACATCACCTTGCATTGGCAGCTCCATCAGAGATTAATGATATCAATTTCTCTGCAACATTCCTAAAACATTCAAATCATGTATGATCAGACTCCAAGTGACTTCAGAGAGTTACACATTTTTGAATGAAATGAGTACACCTCACCTTGCACTGGCGGATCCATCAGAGAGTACTGATGTAAGTTCATCTGCAGGATTCCTAAAAACCTCAAAACTTGTATGATCAGACTCCAAGTGACTTCAGGGAGGTATACTTTTGGCTTAAAATTAGTGTACCTCACCTTGTGTTGGCAGATTCATATGAGATTACTGATGTCAATCCATTTGCATAATTCCTAAATAATTGAAAACATGTATCTTCAGTTTCCAAGTGACTTCAGAGAGTAAAACATGATTTTTGCTTGAAATTAGTATACCTCACCATGCACTGGTTGTTCCATCAGATATTTCTGCCAATTCATCTGCAGTATTACTAAAAAATTCAAAACACTTATGTTCAGACTCCAAGTGACTTCAGAGATTTACCCTTTTTTGTTTGAAAGTAGTATACTTTACCTTGCTCTGGCCGCATCATCAAGGATTGCTGATGTCAATTCATCTGCATCATTCCTAAGAAAGTCAAAACATGTATGATCAGCCTCCAAGTATCTTCAGAGAGAAGTACATTTTTGCTTGAAACTCGTATTATGCACCTTGAATTATCCACTGCAGAAGGGATTACTGATGACAATTCATCGGCAACATTCTTAAAAATGCAAAACATGTCTGATGAGACTCCAAGCGACTTCAGAGAGTTACACATTTTCGATTGAAATGAGTACACCTCACCTTGCACGGGCAGATTCATCATAGATTACTGATGTCAGTTCATCTACAGCATTCCTAAAAAACTCAAAACTTGTAAGATTACACTCCAGGTGACTACAGAGTGTTACACATTTTTTTCTTGAAATTAGTATACATCACCTTGCATTTGCAGCTCCATCAGAGATTAATTATCTCACTTCACCTGCAACATTCCTAAAATCAAATCATGTATGATCAGAATCCAAGTGACTTCAGTGAGGTATACTTTTGGCTTGAAATTAGTATACATCCCATTGCATTGGCAGATTCATATGAGGTCACTCCAGTCAATTTATTTGCAACATTCCTAAATAATTGAAAACATGTATGATCAGTCTCCAAGTGACTTCAGAGAGTAAAACATGTTTTTGCTTGTAATTAGTATACCTCACCATGCACTGGTGCGTCCATCAGAGATTTCTGCCAATTCATCTGCAGTATTCCTAAAAAATTCCAAACACTTATGGTCAGACTCCAAGTGACTTCAGAGATTTACACTTTCTTGTTTGAAAGTATTATACCTTACCTTAATCTGGCCGCATAATCAGGGATTTCTGAAGTCAGTTCATCTGCAGCATTCCTAAAAATATCAAAAACAAGTATGATCAACCTCCAAGTAACTTCAGAAACACATTTTTGCTTGAAAGTCGTATGCATCACCTTGCCTTGACCGCTCCATAAGGTATTACTGACGACAATTCATCTGCAGCATTCCTAAAAAATTGATAACATGTATAATCAGACTCCAAGTGACATCAGATTTACATGTTTTTGATTGAAATGAGAACACCTCACCTTGCCCTGGAGGATCCATCAGAGATTACTGATGTCAGTTCATCTGCTGTATTCCTCAAAAACTCAAAACTTGTATGATCAGACTCCAAGTGACTTCAGAGTATTACACTTTTTTCTTGAAATTAGCATACATGACCTTGCATTGGCAGCTCCATCAGAGATTAATGATATCAATTTCTATGCAACATTCCTGAAAAATTCAAATCATGTATGATCAGACTCCAAGTGACTTCAGGGAGGTATACTTTTGGCTTGAAATTAGTACACATCACCTTGCATTGGCAGATTCATATGAGATTACTGATGTCAATTCATTCGCAATAGTCCAAAATAATTGAAAACATGTATGGTCAGTCTACAAGGGACTTCAGAGAGTAAAACATGTTTTTGCTTGAAGTTAGTATACCTCACCATGCACTATTAGGTCTATCACAGATTTCTACCAATTCATCTGCAGTATTCCTAAAAAATTCAAAACACGGTCAGACTCCAAGTGACTTCAGAGATTTACACTTTTTTGTTTGAAAGTAGTATACCTTACCTTAATCTGGCCGCATCATCATGGAGTGATGATGTCAGTTCATCTGCAGCATTCCTAAAAAAGTCAAAAAATAGTATGATCAACCTCTAAGTAACTTCAGAGAGAAACACATTTTTCATTGAAACTTGTATGCATCACCTTGCTTTGTCTGCTCCATAAGGTATTACTGATGATAATTCATCTGCAGCATTCCTAAAAAATTGATAATATGTATAATCAGACTCCAAGTGACATCAGAGAGTTACACGTTTTTGATTGAAATGAGAACACCTCACCTTGCCCTGAAGGATCCATCAGAGATTACTGATGTCTGTTCATCTGCTGCATTCCTTAAAAAACAAAACTTGTATGATCAGACTCCAAGAGACTTCAGAGTATTACATTTTGTTTCTTGAAATTAGTATACATCACTTTGCATTGGCAGCTCCATCAGAGATTAATGATATAAATTTCTCTGCAACATTCCTAAAAAATTCAAACCATGTATGGTCAGACTCCAGGTGACTTCAGGGAGGTATACTTTTGGCTTGAAATTAGTATACCTCACCTTGCAGTGGCAGATTCATATGAGATTACTGATGCTAATTTATTTGCGATATTCCTAAATAATTGAAAACACGTATGATCAGTCTCCAAGTGAGTTCAGAGAGTAAAACATGATTTTTGCTTGAAATTAGTATACCTCACCATGCACTGTTGTGTCCATCAGAGATTTTTGCCAAATCATCTGCAGTATTCCTAAAGAATTCTAAACAATTATGGTCAAAATCCAAGTGACTTCAAAGATATACACTTTTTTGTTTGAAAGTAGTATACCTTACCTTAATCGTGCCGCAGCATCAGGGATTGCTGATGTCAATTCATCTGCAGCATTCCTAAGAAAGTCAAAACATGTATAATCAGCCTCCAAGTAGGCTTGAAACATTTTTGCTTGAAACTCGTATGACTCGCCTAGAATTATCCGCTGCAGAAGGTATTACTTATGACAGTTCATCTGCAGCATTTCTAAAATATTCAAAACATGTATGATCAGACTCCAAGTGACTTCAGAGAGTTACACGTTTTTGATTGAAATGAGTACCCCTCACCTTGCACGGTCGGATCCATCATATATTACTGATGTCAGTTCATCTACAGCATTCCTAAAAAACTCAAAACTTGTAAGATTAGATTTCAAGTAACCACAGAGTGTTACACGTTTTTTCTTGAAATTAGTATACATCACCTTGCATTGGCAGCTCCATCAGAGATTAATGATGTCAATTACTCTGCAACATTCCTAAAAATTTCAAATCATGTATGATCAGACTCCAAGTGACTTCAGCGAGGTATACTTTTGGCTTGAAATTAGTACACATCACCTTGCATTGGCAGATTCATATGAGGTCACTGGTGTCAATTCATTCGCAATATTCCTAAATAATTGAAAATATGTATGATCAGTATCCAAGAGTCTTCAGAGAGTAAAACATGTTTTTGCTTAAAATTAGTATACCTCACCATGCACTGGTGGGTCCATCAGAGATTTCTCTTGTCAACTCATCTGCAGTATTCCCCAAAAATTCCAAAACATATATGGTCAGACTCCAAGTGCCTTCAGAGTGTTACACTTTTTTGTTTCAACGTAGTGTACCTCACCTTACACTGGCTGCATCATCAGGGATTGCTGATGTCCATTCATCTTCAGCATTCCTTCAAAGTCAAAACATGTGTGAGCAGAGTACAAGTGCCTTCAGAGGGTTACCCGTTTTTGATTGAAGCAACTCACCTTGCACTGGCAGGTCCATCAGTGATTAGATATCTCAATTCATCTGCAGCATTTCTTAATAATTCAAAACGTGTATGATTAGTCTCCAAATGACATCTAATCCTTACAAATTTTTGCTTGAAACTCAACTGCTTCAACTTGCATTGGCCGCTACATAAAATATAACCCATGTCTATTCATCTGCAGCATTCCTAGAAAAGTCAAAACATGTATGATCAGTCTCCAAGTGACTTCAGAGATAAACGCATTTTTGCTTGAAATTCATGTGCCTCATGTTGCATTGCCGGCACCATAAAATATTCTCATGTCAAATCATCTGCAGCATTCCTAAAAAATTCAAAACATGTATGATCACACTCCAAGTGACTTCAGAGAGTTACACATTTTCACTTGAAATTAGTATAGCTAACCTTGCATTGGCGGATTCATGTGAGATTACTGATGTCAGTTCATTTGCAATATTTCTAAAAAATTGAAAACATGTATGATCAGTCTCCAAGTGACTTCAGAGATAAATGCATTTTTCTTGAAACCTGCATGCCTCATCTTGCATTGGCGGCACCATCAAATATTTCTGATGCCAAATCATCTGCAGCATTCCTAAAAAATTCAAAACATGTATGATCACACTCCAAGTGACTTCAGAGTTACACTCTTTTGCCTGAAATTAGTATACCTAACCTTGCATTGGCAGATTCATGTGAGATTGCTGATGTCAATTCATTTTCAACATTCTTAAAAAATTGAAAACATGTATGATCAGACTCCAAGAGACTTCAGAGAGAAAAATATTTTTTTGCTTGAAATTAGTATACCTCACCTTACACTGGTGGGTCCATCAGAGATTTCTCATGTCAATTCATGTACAGTATTCCTCAAAAATTCAAAACACATATCATCAGACGCCAAGTGACTTCAGAGAGTTACACTTTTTTGCTTGAAATTAGTATACCTCTCCTTCCATTGGCAGCTCCACCCGAGATTATTTATCTGCAACATTCCTAAAAAGTTCAAATCATGTATAATCAGACTCCAAGTGACTTCAGGGAGGTATACTTTTTGCTTGAAATTAGTATAGCTAAACTTGCATTGGTGGATACATGTGAGATTACTGATGTCAATTCATTTGCAGCAATCATAAAAAATTGAAAACATGTATGATCAGTCTCCAAGAGACTTGAGAGAGTAAAATATTTTTTTGCTTGAAATTATTATATCTCACCTTGCACTGGTGGGTCCATCAGAGATCTCTCATGTCAATTCATCTGCAGTATAGCTAAAAAATTCTAAACACATATGGTCAGACTCCAAGTGACTACACAGATTTACACTTTTTGTTTGAATGCAGTATACCTCACCTTTCACTGGCCGCATCATCAGTAATTGCTGATGTCAACTTCATCTGCCGCATTCCTAAAAATGTCAAAACATCTATGATCAGCGTCCAAGTAACTTCAGAGAGTAACACATTTTTGCTTGAAACTCGTATGCCTCACTTTGCATTGGCCGCTCCATAAGGTATTACTCATGTCAATTCTTCTGCAGCATTCCTTAAAAATTCAAATCATGTATGATCAGACTGCACGTGAGTTCAGGGAGGTATACTTTTGGCTTGAAATTGGTATACATCACCTTGCATTGGCAGATTCATATGAGATTACTGAAGTCAATTCATTTGCAACACTCTTAAAAAATTTAAAACATGTATGATCAGACTCCAAGAGAATTCAGAGTATAACGCATTTTTTCTGGCCACACCCACAGCAACCGTGGAGCTCCATACTGGCCGGGCAAGAATTAGAAACTCTGCCTGCACACAGCTACCCAGCACAAGCCACTAGGATTCGCTGTTCTCCCCGGAGACAAAGGTCACAAACCAGCAAGAAGGTACTTTCTCTTAGGCAACACACTGCCAGTTCCCCTCAAATAGCTCTACCTCCATGAAAAGGCAGAAGAATTTGATACAGACTAAGATCACAGAGGCAAACTCTGAGAAGGAGATAGACCTCACCAATATCCCTGAAAAATAATTAAAAATAAAGCTCATAACCATGCTTATGGAGCTGCAGAGAAATATGCAAGAGCTAAGGGATGATGTCTGGAAGGAAATTACAGAAATGAAACAATCTCTGAAAGGATTTATAAGCAGAATTGATAATATGCAAGAGGTCATTGATGGAATAGAAACCAGAGAACAGAAATGCATAGAAGCTGATGCAGAGGGAGATAAAAGGATCTCCAGGAATGAAACAATATTAAGAGAACTGTGTGACCAATCCAAAAGGAACAATATCCACATTATATGGGTACCAGAAGTAGAAGAGAGATAAAAAGGGATAGAACATGTATTTGAAGGATTAATTGCTGAAAACTTCCCCAAACTGGGGAAGGAAATAATCGATCAGACCATGTAAATACACAGAACCCCCAGCAGAAGGGACCCAAGGAAGACAACACCAAGACACATAATAATTAAAATGACAAAGGTCAAGGACAAGGACAAAGTTTTAAAGGCAGCTACAGATAGAAAAGAAGGTCACCTACAAAGGAAAACCCATCAGGCTATCATCAGACTTCTCAACAGAAACATTACAGCCTGGAAGGGAATGGCATGATATATTAATTGCATTGAAACAGAAGTGCCTTGAACCAGGAATACTGTATCCACCACGATTATCATTTAAATATGAAGGACAGATTAAACAATTCCAAGACAAGCAAAAGTTGAGGGAATTTACCTCCCACAAACCACCTCTACAGGGTATTTTAGAGGGACTGCTCCAGATGGGAGCACTCCTAAGACTAAATAGATGTCACAAGAGAAAATAAAATCACAGCAAAGAAAGCAGATCAACTAAATACTAACTAAAGGCAAAAAATAAAATCAACTACCCACAAAAGCTGTTAAAGGAAACACAAAAGAGCACAGAATAAAACAACCAACATATAAAAAATGGAGGAGAAGGAATAAGAAGAGAGAAAAATAAATAATAACCAGACAGTGTTTAAAATAGCTCAATAAGCAAGTTAAGTTAGACAGTAAGATACTAAAGAAGATAACCTTGAACCTTTGGTAACTACGAATCTAAAGCCTGCAATGGCTATAAGTACATATCTTTCAATAATCACTCTAAATGTAAATGGACTGAATGCACCAATAAAAAGACACAGAGTAATAGAATGGATCAAAAAGCAAGACCCATCCCTATGCTGCTTACAAGACACTCACCTCAAACCCAAAGACATGTGCAGGTTAAAAACCAAGGGATGGAAAAAGATATTTCATGCCAACAAAAGCAGGTGTTGCAGTAGTATCAGACAAAATAGACTTCAAAAAAAGAAAGTAAAAAGATAAAGAAGGACATTACATAATGATAAAGGGCTCAGTCCAACAAGAGGATATGACCATTATAAATATCTATGCACCCAACACAGGTGCATCAACATATGTGAAACAAATACTAACAGAACTAAAGGAGGAAAGAGAACTCAATGCATTCATTTTAGGAGACTTCAACACGCCATTCACTCCAAGGGATAGATCTACCAGACAGAAAGTAAGTAAGGACACAGAGGCACTGAACAACACACTAGAACAGATGGACCTAATAGACATCTATAGACCTCTACATCCAAAAGCCACTATTTACAATAGCCAAGAAATGGAAGCAACCTAAGTGTCCATCAGTAGATGAATGGATAAAGAAGATGTGGTACATATACACAATGGAATATTATTCATCCATAAGAAGAAAACAAATCCTACCATTTGCAACAACATGGATGGAGCTAGAGGGTATAAATAAGCAGGCAGAGAAAGACAAACACCAAATTATTTTACTCATACGTCGAGTATAGGAACAAAGAAAGACTGAAGGAACAAAACAGCAGCAGAATCACAGAACCTAAGAATGATCTAACAGTTACCAAAGGAAAAAGAAACTGGGGAGAATGGGAGGGAAGGGAGGGATAAGGGTGAGGAAAAAGAAAGGGGGTATTACAATTAGCATGTATAATGTGTGTGGGGGGGCATGGGAAGAGCTGTGCAACACAGAGAAGACAAGTAGTGATTAAACAGCATATTACTACGCTGATGGACAGTGACTGTAGTGGGGTTTGTGAGGGGGACTTGGTGAAGGGGAGACCCTAGTAAACATAATGTTCTTCATGTACTTGTAGATTAATGACAACAAAATAAATAAATAAATAAATAAATTAAATAATAAACTTGTATGATCAGACTCCAAGTGACTTCAGAGAGTTACAATATTTTGCCTCAAATTAGTATACCTCACCTTGTGTTGGCAGCTCCATCAGAGATTACTGATGTCAGTTCATCTGCAGCACTCCTAAAAAACTGCAAACATGTATGATCAGTCTCGAAGTGACTTCAGAGAGTAACACATCACTTCATTGAAATTATTATAATCACCTTGCATTGGCGGCTCCATTAGAGATTAATATTGTCTATTCATCTCAACCATTCCTAAAAAATTCAAAGCATGTACGATCAGTCTCCATGTGACTTCTGACCGTTACACTTTTTTGTTTGCAATTAGCATACCTCACCTTGCATTGGCAGCTCCATCAGAGACTACTGATGTCAATTCATCTGCAGCATTCCTAAAAAATTCAAAACATGTATTATCAGACTTCATGTGACTTCAGAGAGTTATACTTTTTTGCTTCAAATTACTATATCTCCTATATCTCACCTTTCATTGGTGGCTCCATCAGATATTACTGATGTCAATACATCTGCAGCATTCCTAAAAACTTCAAAACACTTATGGTGAGACGTTAAGTAACTACAGAGAGTTACACTTTTTTTGCTTTAAATTAGTACACCTCACCTTGCATTGGCAGCTCCATGAGAGATTACTGATGTCAATTCAGCTGGAGCGTTCCTAAAAAATTCAACATGTGTATGATAAGATTCCACTTGACTTCAGGGAGGTATACTTTTTGCTTGAAATTAGTATACCTCACCTTGCATTGGTGGATTCATGCGAGATTACTGATGTCTTTTCATTTGCAACATTCCTAAAAAACTGAAACTTGTATGATCAGTCTCCAAGGGACCTAAGAGAGTAAAACATTTTTGCTTGAAATTAGTATACCTCACCTTGCACTGGCGGGTCCATCAGAGATTACTTATGTCAATTCATCTGCAATATTCCTAAAAATTCAAAACACATATGGTCAGACTCCAAGTTACTTCAGAGGGTTACAGTTTTTTGCTTGAGATTAGTATACCTCACGTTGCACTGGCGGCACCATCAGGACTGCTGATGTCAATTCATCTTCAGCGTTCCTAAGACATTCAAAAGATGTATTATCATACTCCAAGTGACTTCAGAGAGTTATACTTTTTTGTTGAAAATAGTATACCTCACCTTGAATTTGTGTACTCATGTGAGATTACTGATGTCAATTCATTTCCAACATTCCTTTAAAACTAAAAACATGTCTGATCAGTCTCCAAGTGACTTTAGAGAGTAAAACATTTTTGCTTTAAATTAGTACACCTCACCTTGCATTGGCGGGTCCATCAGCGATTGATGATGTCAATTCATCTGCAGCATTCCTAAAAAACTGAAAACGTATGATCAGTCTCAAAGTGACTTCAGGGAGTAACACATTATTTCATTGAAATTAGTATATGTCACCTTGCATTGGCGGCTCCATCCTATATTACTGACATCAATTCATCTGCAGCATTCCTGAAAAATTCAAAACACATATGACCAGTCTTCAAGTGACTTCATAGTTACAATTTTGTTTGAAATTAGTTACAAGTAGTCTGCAGTTTCAAACTGGTTGAACTCTAAAAAACAATCTATACATTATTTGGAATTTGTGAAGCAGTATTCCAGCTTCCCCTAAAAATCAGGCTTTATATAGTTGTAATGATGATCTTAGACCTGTCAAAAGAACTTAATGAAGCAAGAGAAGTACAATTCCTTATTCCTAAACCTCTTATGCACAACTGTATTGAGGCCAAGTTTAGTCCAAAATTCAACTTCTGTTTGTAGATACACATTCTTCCATCCTCTTCCAATTTCCTGATTTTCAAGTCCCTGCATCATATTCTTACTCTCCCTGTATCATGTATGTCTTTTCTGTTTCTTATTCAGGTTAGTGTAACTGCAGGCCTGAGATAGGGGCTCCTTCCAATATGAGGACACAGATACATTGGGGACACCAGCTTTAGGTGACAGCAGAATGTCAGAGGGCATGAGATAGAGCTGAGGTCCATGAGCTACTCTTTTCTGCTGAGAGCTCCACTGCTCCCAGCCCACCGCTGCCTTCTCCTGGCTCCAGATAGGATTCTCTCTTCTCCTGGCCCAATCTAGCAGAGTCTCATACACAGACATCATGAGAGTTTCCTAAGAGTTCTGGCTGGTAGTTACTAAAGGTTACAAACAGACAACGAGTAAGGTCTCCCTCTTATGAACTTTTCCTTTTTCTCCCTAGATCCCAAATGAAAGTTGCCTACAAAGCTTACACTTTCTTATAGTGACCTACTGCCAGCAATGCTCCCTCCCAATGCTTCCCATCAGATCAGGCAAGCCAACTCACCTCTTGTTCTCACTGTTGTCAGAGGACCTTAAAGGAGTGACCATAACTCTGCCAAGGAGTAATACACACAGAAAATAGAGTGAGACATCTGGGAAGACAATCAGATTCTTTCTTCTGGCAGGATTTCAGGACCTAAAAAATAAAATCATGAGGAAACATGACAGAAGCTAGACAGTATAGCATTCAGACCTCTGAGACAGCCTCCAGGCTGTGTATAAATCCCCTGGAAAGAGAAGGAAGGGAGGAGGCACAGAATTCACGATTAAACCTCATTTCTTCTTCCCCATTTTGTCAACCATTGGCATGCTCTGGGATAGATTTGGGAAACATGAAAGAGATCTAAGAATGTATCGACAGAAGATTGTGTGGATTCAGGTAATAGGTAATGAAGGGACACAGGAGAAAGGAAAGAAAATGCCAGCACAATGACTATTCCAATGTCAAGGGCTAGTCCTTGGTGACCACTTCCTAGAGAAGAAACAAGCAGATAGGTCAAGCTTGGCCTAAATGATGTTTAAGGATTTTTTCTAAACTGAAACCAGAGAATACGTTTGGAATAATTTCTTTTTCTCTGACTTCATTTCAAAAAAGATATCTGGTTATATTATCCAAAGTTAAGACATCCAACTTGCCACTACCACCACTGGCTTGGGTAATTTAATCTCACTGCAACTTAATTTACTCATCCATAAAATAAGACACATGCAAAAAGTATTTTCCATCCGTCAACTTCATGAAATCATGCTAAATACTCACTATTTTATAAATATTACTGGTTTTTAGGCAGCCTGCCCTCTTCACCTGAAGTTATGCCAAAAAACAATCAGTATGTGACAATGTATACTGATACATATTTTAAATTTCAAAACACTTGAAGATTCTTATCAAATACACTACCATAATTCCCTGGGAAATCTTGGGCTCCTATCCAAGATGACAAATAGTCTTGTTCCCAAAACTACAGAAGTCAAACCGAAGTATGAATTCCAAGTAGTAATGCCAACACAACCCTGGGAGACTACAGAGCAGGGTGAGCTATTCCTTAACTGGTGGACAGAAGGAGGAAAAAGGCTGCTGGGGGCAGTCCTGAGGGACTCAGTGGGAGGGAGAATTTTAAGTTCTGTTCTTGCCTTTCCTCTGAGTTGCTTGGAGACAATCACTGACTCCTCAGTAGGAACCAGTAACAATTACCCAGTGTAGTAAGGACAAAATCAGAGCAGCATTAGGTTGGCTGATGAAAACAGGACAAGGGCTGAAAAGCAAGCTTTGGGTGTTCACTCCTCTCCTCCTCATCTCCAAAGCCCCTAGGTGACAACCTCCTAAATGCTGGCTGTGCACAGTCTCTCACAGGCGACACACCCTGACCAGAGTTGTTGCTTGAGATTCTATCCCCAGGATCATTACCTTCCCTCATGTCAAATGTATCTGAGAAAGACATATCTCAGGTCCTTGCTTCCACTGAGGGTATCTATATAATACCTCCCCCAAGCCAGGACATTTTCAAAGTTAAAAGGATGTTCTATTAATAATTATGCTAAGACCACAGCCACAGGCTGAGGTTGTCATAAGCAAACCTCAAGTCCTTCCCTAATAAAAGTTACCAGAGGGCCAGTGACCACAGAACATGAGCCTACAGGTCAAAACAATCAGACACCTGGGGAGCACAACTGCTGAGAAGGAAATACAACAAACCGAACAACAGACCATCTGAGGCAAAACTACTGGAACCTACTAACCAAGATTTTAAATAAGTATGAGAAATACACTTTAAGTTATAAGAGACGATGTCAATAACATGAAATGAGAGTAGGAAATCATAAGAAAAATATCTAAGAGGAAATCTTAAGTATAAAAGTGTAGTTGAAATACTTAGTGGAATAATAGTAGTTTGGATCCATGTGAGAGCAAACTGGTTTAGAGTTGGAAGATGAGATCAAGAAACTCTGCAGAAAAGAAAAAAGAAGAAAAGGAAAGAAGAGAGAGAACATACAAAAGAAAAGCCAGTTGATATGGACAATAAAAACAGATCCGTAATATCTGGATTATAGTCATCTGAGAATAAACGGAAAAAGAAAATGTAGAAGTGGCACTATTTAAAAAATAATGACAAATTTTCCCAAAGTTAAAGAATATCACAGAAGTGATATTTCATCTAACAAATGTTTCAATGGTACTTACTAAGTGCCAGGCATTGTCCTGATGCTTCATGATATTACTTAAATTGATTCTCACTAAAATCCTTGAGTTAGTTACTATTACGCATTTTAACCTATTCACAGGCCTTGAAACATTCACATATTTCTAATATCAATCACACTGTTCTGTAAACCACTAATCTCACCAATCACTGTTTGTGATCTTCACTGCAGAAATGGACAATATTTCAGGTCGTTGCTCCGAGATGGGACAGCTGAAGCCCTTGTAGTAGCTGTCTCTGGGAAATGGCCCTACCCATGGGCAGTGCATCCCCCATCAGGGCAAACAGCTGCCCCTAGAGAAGAAGCTTCAAGTGGCCATCACTGGTACATGCACGTTATTACTGGCACACTGCTGAAGCTATTGTGTTTTTAAGGAAGTTGTAGGCTTACAACAAAGTCTTTAAACTGTGCCAAGTTTCATTTGCATATAGCTTATATTTATTATGAAAGAAGGCACCCATGTATTCCTCATTCTATTAACCAAGGCTGTGATTTATGCTTTAAATTCAGTAAATTTGAGTCTTATTACTTACATATTTCTTTTTGGACACATGAACCAGAGATATAAGGGTTCTTTTTTAATCTCTGCATAGTATTGTTTTGTGGCTCAATTTAATCTAGAATTAATCTAAGAAAAAGACAAGCACATATTATTTTATATTCAATGTTTTTAAAACATGTATGACATCCCCCAGTTAGAAAGAAAGTCACACATGGAACTTACTAGATATAGATCAGCATTCTAAACTCTGGAATCCACAAATACAAAATCTACAGTATTGTGGAATTTTATCAATCCTGTGAAACATACATTCTGTATTTGCCCTTAGTATTTTAGTTCAAGAAATAAGGGAAACATTTTTTGAATGTTCAGTAAAATTTAATGAAAACTTAAAATTTTAAATAAAACTTAATAAACTTTAAGTTTAGGTCAAGTATAGGACATTTTAAGAGATTGCTCACTTGCTACACAAAATGCAGACAGAATGAAAAAAAGCCCATTTCAAATCAATTTTATATCATCATAGTAATTTATGATATTTCCATCCTTCACAGAGAATATTTATATCACCCAAGAAAACGATGTCACTGGAGAATAAAAAGACTGTGTTGCCAAGCACATTGCCAAGTTAGCAAGTGTAACATGTCTACACTGAGGCAGCCAGGAACATGCCACAAGCCCCTATTTTAAGTAAGGAGAGAAAAACAAAAGTAAGAGAAAAATACTTGTGATGGAGGGCAGAGACAGGAGACAGGCATCATGAGTAATTTTCCAAACAAGCTGAGATATAAACAGTATAGTAAGAAAAGGAGAGATTCCATCTTAAGGCTAGATTCCATTTTAAGAGCCAGTAAGGAAGTAAGATCCCTAAAATTTTCTTTAGCAGACAATAACTCAGTCCGCCTTGGGGGCAAGGCAGATGGTCTTGACTGATATGTTCCCAGAGGGAAGTCACTATCCTGGGGAGGAACAGGACCAATAAACTTCTTGTGTTAAGTATATTCTTATTACTTTAAGAATTAGCTGGAGGACTGGTAACAGGAGGAGGCATAGTGTCTCTCACCTAAGCGTCTTGACACCACTTGACAACTACACCCCTGGCCCTTTGTCACATTCCTGAAAAATCCTTAAAAGCGGGAACCCCCAACCTTTCAGTGCCTCCTGAGGACATCCACACTTTTTCTCTCTTCAAGTGGGTGTTTAAATAAAGCTTTCTCACTGTTCAACTTAATTGTGTTTTGTCTCTCTGCGCTTTTACAGTGATAAGTGTCTTTGTTTCTTTTCTATTTCATTCTATTTCCAAGTCTCACCTCATCTCCACTTTATTTCTGGTAAGTAGGCAGAGGGGTGGGGGGCTGCTGAGAGCTCAGATTTGGGCCTGGGTGACCCTGATGGAACTGCAGCTGCAGGAGCCCCCTGAAAATCTCCCTTCTTTGGGATGTTTTAAGAATATAATCTCACTCCATCCTGGGCTCTGTGGCTCCCTGAATCCTGGGGTGGTGGGGGCTGGTGCCCATCCTGTGCAGATCTGGGCGGACAGGGGATGCCAGGTGACCCTGGCTTCAGGAGCTGGCCAGGGAGATGTCCCTACATGGAGAAATTCAGCAGGCTCCTACTCCCAACCCCCTGCACTGTCCTGCCCTCAGTTGCCGGCAAGGGCCCCGCCATTCTATCCCTCCTCTCTCCTCTGACTCTGATGAATTCCTTCCTCACCTGCGCTCTTCCGACATGCTGGAGAATTCTCTCTCATTCACGGTCAAGAACTCTCCCCAGTCCAGGTGGAAGTTTCACCTAGTGCACAGGGAGAGACCTCCCAGACACAGCTGCCCGGCAACACTTTTTTTCCAAAATAGACCAAAATGAATATAAATGTTCATTTTGAATTTTGGACTTGGGCACAGTCTTTACAAGTGAAGTCTTTACAAGTCTTTACAAGTGAAGTCTTTACAAGTCTTTACACGCTCAGTGGGAGTAGGAATTCAAGCTACCAGGCTCCTGCCTATTTTTGCTCCAGAGAGGGAGGCCCGAGAACCAGAACAGGCCAAGGAAGAGATGGATTTCTGGTGTCCCCTGAGCTCTGCACAGCCAGGATCCGCTCACCTGCAGGTAAGGCTTTATTTTCGCTTGGAAGGGGCTGGGGCAAAGGGATAGCTTGGCACAGAAGGATGTGGTAACTCAGACACTTTTTCTAAGTGAGAGTAAACCTGAGTAGGGATCCTGGTGGCAGTTTCTCTCCTGCTACCTTTCAGGATAACGTCTTTCCCTTTTTATTTTTAACCGTCCCCTCCCCATCCGGGCCCTAAACAACCATCAAGTCAAATCTAGGCCCAATTCCTGGGCAGCAACACTGTCGCTGCTATTTGGTCCTCCATCAGCCTAGTGCCCCTGACTCCAACCACCCAAGAGGGAGGGGATTCCGGGAGGTCCCCAGGAGGAGAAAGGCACTTAAAGAGTGCTCCTCACAGCTGAGCCTAAGGCAAACCTTTCTGTCTGTGGGCCCCAAAGAACCCCATCCTTCCTCTTCTCCCCACCCTTCCTCCTCTCCCTGCCCTCCAGCTGTCCCTCTAAACCTTATACTCTTCTCACTCTATGAGGATGAGGGCAACATTAGCAGGCATAGAGGGGATGGGACCCCCTTGTCCGCAGATACCTACCTCTAGGTCTTCACCTGATGCCCCTACTGAGTCAGTACTGGAGTAAGAACCCTGTGTCCATGGCAACCCCAAACAGTGGATTCCAGGTGGTCCTGAGATCATAGCAGAGTGGGGATACTGTTGGATTCCCCTGAGGAAGGCGCCACCCCAAATCACTCACCAAAGACGTTTCTTGATGCAACAAGCAAGAGGAATTTATTCAGAAGCCAACTAGCTGGGGTCCAAGTCAGCCCGCAGCGGGTCTCAACGAGGACCCCGAGCACACAAAGCCAGAAGGTTTTATAGCATTTTCAAAAGGGGTAAAATTTTCCATAATCACAATACAGGGTTTTTTTCTATAGGCTCATAAATCTTTTGCTGGCGCCACATCCTGGGGTCTGATTAGATGAGATCACCTTCGGAATGTCTAGGGTAGTTCTAGCAAAATAAGCTAGGCGTGTATGATTAACTGATTTACGGTTGGCTAACTAAAGGTCACTACAATTGACACAGGTTGAATAACTTGTTTTTCAAGATTCTAATGATTTTCCTTCTTCTGGGTTAGGGGGTGGTATTTAGGCCTTAAGATGGCTGTACTTATGCTAACTTTTGATTCTTCAGATCCTACAATACAATACACTTCTTCCAGATGGCAGACTTAAAATTAGACACTGTTCTCCTTAAGATGGGGGTGGGGGTGCCAAGATCAGAGATCCCAGGGTAATCTTAGAGCAGACTGTCCAGGCTGTTAGTTTTTCTCTGGTATCCAAAGGAGGGCATGCTTCTTAAATACTCTGGATCTGAAGGTTACATTGAAGTTTTGGTTTTCCCTGTAGGTTGGAGAGAATGCCCAGAGGGCTGAATGTTCTATGGCTAATAATAAATTTAACGGCCTTGCGTGTGCGCAGTAGTGGCCGCGGGCAGAAGCCCTCGGGCGGCGCCGAGGGAGGCTGGCGCCCACTCGCCTCTGGACGCGCGGGAGGCAGAAGTCAGCGCCCGCGGCGCGGCCTGTGCCGGCGGCCCCGGGACAGGCAGTGAGCCGCCGTCAGGCCGCTCTTCCAGGAGACGGAAGCGCCGCCGGGGGGCGCAGCCCGGCGCGGACGGGCGGGGACGGGGCGGTCCGGGGTGGGGACGGGAGAGGGGCGCGGGGTGTACGTCCCCGCGCAGCTGGTGGGACGCTCCCGGCTGGCGGCTTCGGGCCCCCTCGGTGAAGTGGGGGCCCCGGCGCACGAGGGCCCCGCGCGTGGACGGTGGGCGGTGCGTGCGGGACGCGGGCCTGAGCGGGGGGACGGACTTCTTGGCGCTGGAGCAGGTCACCAGCTGGGACCACGGGGTTATGGTGGTACGAGCACCGTCATGTGTGTGATTATATCAAATAAGGCCGAGCCGTGGCCCGGAGGGCGGGTCTGGAAGGGGCAGAGCTGGGCTTTGGCCGCGCGAGAACGGTGAGAAGGGCGCAGGGTGCAGGGGTTCGGGTTGTCCGTTTAGCGCTGAGCCTCAAAGTCCACCACAGGGGAGGACGTGAAGACGGGAGCTGCAGATGGTCCAGCAGTAGGTGGGAAGGCTGATGACCTGAAGATCCTGACAGGGTTGAAGAATTGGCGTGTTGGGGACACAGGCTTCAGGGACTCGAGGTTGAGGTCTAAGTGTAGGATGTCAGACTGTGACTTCAGTCTCTAGACCCTCCCAGAAGTCAAACTGAGGTCCCCAAGTGATTAGAAGCAGGTGCTCACACATCACATCATTGGCCTGAACTCCCTGGCACAACCCAAGGCCCGAGGTGTACACACACTCACCTGGCAGAATAGTCCAAGCGCTGAAAGGTGACCTCCCAGGAGACTGCTTTGCATGTACAAGATTTAAATAGCCTTCACCTGCTCAGTTAGCCCACTTCTACTCACATTTTGAGAGTTAGATTTAGAATCCTACTTTAAAATTTTATTCCCGAACCTATAAATATAAATCTAATTACTTTTTACCTTAAAAATATGATACCATATACAATATACACCTTGCTTTTTTCACTTAAACTTGTTTCATGTCTGTAAAAAAAATTTTTTTTCATTCTTTTTGATGGCTGAAATTTATTGACTAGTTTTCTGTTAATAGTTGTTTGGGGTCTCTTTTTCACTTTTTTGTTGTTATTTCAAAAAAGATTGAAATTTATAACTGTGTATGTATAATTTTCCTGATGTTCAAATATGCTTTTAAGATTTATCTATATAAGTAAAATTACTGGAGCAAATGGTATGTACATTTCTAATGCGAATAGATAGTGCCTGTCAACTACACTTTTCTGTAAGGTTTCACCAAGTTGTAGAGTTTCTTTCTAGCAATCTGAAGAGTGCCTGCTTCCCCATGCTCTTAACAACAGTGTATTTTTAAGACATTTTTATGTCTGTTGATACTATAGGAATAATATCTTTGTATCATTACTTTGATTTCACCCAGGGTGAGTAAAGTTGAGGATCTTTTTTCACTTGTTTGAGTTGCTTTTATTCCTTTGCAGTGAACTATTTGTATACATTTTTTGGTCTAGGTTTCTAGTGACTTATTGGTCTTTTTACTGATCAGAAGGAGCTCAAATTTAAAATTTGAGATCTAATTGATGTAGAACATTGCGTTAATTTTAGGTGTATACACATTTGATGTATGCATATATTGATTGCAAAATGATCACCACAATAAATTTAGTTAACATCCATCAACACAAATAGTTACAAACTTTTTCCTTGTGATGACAACTTTTAAGATCTACTCTCTCAGCAACATTCAAATGTACAATATTGTTAACTATAGTCACCATGCTGTAGATTACATCTTCTACTCACTCATCTTAAAAGTGGAAGTTTGTGCCTTATGAAAAATAAGTTTTATACTAGTGTGTGTGTGTGTGTGTGTGTGTGTACCAGCCATCTGTATGTATTATGCAATAGAAATATTTTCCCGTGATTTCTGTTATTTCTTTATTTATGTTGGCTCGTATCATATATTTTTTAAGTCCATATGGTTTAATTGACCGGTTTCTCCTTTTATGTTTCTTGGGATTATTTCTTATATTGTACTTAAAAAGACCTTTCTCCACTCTAAATTATGAAAAATATCCTCTCAGAGTTTCTTTTACTAGTTACCATTTTGTGTTAAAAATTTAAATCTTTTGACCTCGGAATTTTATCAGACACACAGAGAAGACATAATGCCCACTCTCCTTAAAGTTTTCCAAAAAATAGAAGAGGGAATACTCCCATTCTATGAAGTCAACATCACCCTAATACCAAAACCAGGCAAAGACCCCACGAAAAAAGAAAATTACAGACCAATATCCCTGATGAATGTAGATGCAAAAATGCTCAATTAATACCAAATTAAAAAGGATCATACACCACGACCAAGTAGGATTCATCCCAGGGATGCAAGGATGGTACAACATTCGAAAATCCATGAACATCACCCACCACATCAACAAAAAGAAAGACAAAAACCACATGATCATCTCCATAGATGCTGAAAAAGTATTTGACAAAATTCAACATCCATTCATGATAAAAACTCTCAGCAAAATGGGAATAGAGGGCAAGTACCTCAACATAATAAAGGCCATAAATGATAAACCCACAGCCAACGTCATACTGAACAATGAGAGGCTGAAAGCTTTTCCTCTGAGATCGGGAACAAGATAGGGATGCCCACTTTCCCTACTGTTATTCAACGTGTTACTGGAGGTCCTAGACACGGCAATCAGACAAAACAAAGAAATACAAGGAATCCAGATTCATAAAGAAGAAGTTAAACTGCCACTATTTGCAGATGACATGATATTGTACATAAAAACCCTAAAGACTTCACTCCAAAACTATTAGAACTGATATCAGAATACAGCAAAGTTGCAGGATATAAAATTAACACACAGAGATCTGTGGCTTTCCTATACACTAACAATGAACCAATAGAAAGGGAAATCAGGAAAACAACTCCATTCACAATTGCATCAAAAAGAATAAAATACCTAGGAATAAACCTAACCAAAGAAGTGAAAGACCTATACCCTGAAAACTACAAGTCACGCTTAAGAGAAATTAAAGGGGACACCAACAAATGGAAACTCATCCCATGCTCATGACTAGGAAGAATTAATATAGTCAAAATGGCCATCCTGCCCAAAGCAATATACAGATTTGATGCAATTCCTATCAAACAACCAGCAACATTCTTCAAAGAACTGGAACAAATAGTTCAAAAATTCATATGGAAACACCAAAGACCCCGAATAGCCAAAGCAATCCTGAGAAAGAAGAATAAAGTAAGGGGGATCTCACTCCCCAACTTCAAGCTCTACTTCAAAGCCATAGTAATCAAGACAATTTGGTACTGGCACAAGAACAGAGTCACAGACCAGTGGAACAGATTATAGACTCCAGACATTAACCCAAACATATATGGTTAATTAATATTTGATAAAGGAGCAATGGACATACAATGGGGAAATGAAAGTCTCTTCAACAAATGGTGCTGGCAAAACTGGACATCTACATGTAGGAAAATGAAACTGGACCATTGTCTAACCCCATACACAAAAGTAAATTCAAAATGGATCAAAGACCTGAATGTAAGTCATGAAACCATAAAACTCTTAGAGAAAAACATAGGCAAAAATCTCTTAGACATAAATATGAGTGCCCTCTTCTTGAACATATCTCCTGGGCAAGGAAAACAATAGCAAAAATGAAAAAGTGGGACTATATTAAGCTGAAAAGCTTCTATACAGCAAAAGACACCATCAAAAGAACAAAAAGTTACCCCACACTATAGGAGAATATATTTGTAAATGACAGATCTGATAAAGGCTTGACGTCAAAAATATTTAAAGAGCTCACCCACCTCAACAAGCAAAAAACAAATAATCCAATTAAAAAATGGGCAGAGGAACTGAACAGACAGTTCTCCAAAAAAGAAATATAGATGGCCAACAGGCACATGAAAAGATGTTCCAAATCACTAATTATCAGAGAAAAGCAAATTAAAACCACAATGAGATATCACCTCACACAAGTAAGGATCACCACCATTCAACAGACAAACAACAACAAATGTTGGTGAGGTTGAGGATAAAGGGGAACCCTCCTACACTGCTGGCGGGAATGTATATTAGTTCAACCATTGTGGAAAGCAGTATGGAGGTTCCTCAAAATGCTCAAAATAGACTTGCCATTTGACCCAGGAATTTCACTCCTAGGAATTTACCCTAAGAATTCAATACTCAAGTTAGAAAAAGGCAGATGCATCCTTATGTTTATTGTGGCACTATTTATAATAGCCAAGAATTAGTAGCAATCTAAGTGTGCATCAGTAGATGAATGGATAAAGAAGATGTGGTACATATACACAATGGAATATTATTCAGCCATAAGAAAAAAAAAATCCTACAACTTGCAACAACATGGATGGAGCTAGAGGGTATTATGCTCAGTGAAATAAGCCAAGCAGAGAAAGAGAAATACCAAATTACTTTGCTCATCTGTGGAGTATAAGAACAAAGGAAAAGTTGAAGGAACAAAACAGCAGCAGAATCACAGAATCCAAGAATGGATTAACAGGTACCAAAGGGAAAGGGACTGGGGAGGATGGGTGGGTAGGGAGGGATAATGGGGGGGAAGAAGAAAGGGGGTATTATATTAGCATGCATAATGGGGGGGTGGGAGAAAGGGGAGGGCTGTACAACACAGAGAAGATAAGTAGTGATTCTACAACATTTTGCTATGCTGATGGACAGTGACTGTAAAGGGGTTTGTTGGGGGGACCTGTTATAGGGGTGAGCCTAGTAAACATAATATTCTTCATGTAATTGTAGATTAATGATAACAAAAAAAAAGAAATAAAAGGGGGGGCTACTCCCTGGCAGGATTAAACTAAGTGCAAATCACTGACTAATGCATGCTTTAAATATCCTTAATTTTGATCATTTAAAGGGTGTCAGATGATCAGCTATGGAAGTACATTTTTCTGGTAATATTCCTTTCTCTTAAAAAAAAAGCAGTTCCTGTGTGGTGATCTCCAATAAGTTCTTCACAATGGTATAAAGGGCATATCAATGTGTGAGCAAAGGGTTTGTTTGTGTTTATACAGAGGATCAAAGCCTAATTTGGCTACCCAGAAAATGAATTAAGATAAGATATGAAGAAGAACTTCCAACATCAACATTCTCTGGAAGAGTCATTCCAGAAGATGAACATCAAAAAACTTCAACAAAGATCCTGGCACTGTTGCAGTTGTAGCTGCATTCATCCCACCGGTTCCTGGACTTGCCATTGGAATGAAGAAGGAGATATCTAAGCTGGCCTGTGCATACAGTAAAACAACAAATTTGACTGGATCTATACTGTCGGAACTCAACCAAGAATTAGGAGAAGTGCAAGTTGCAGTGCTCCAAAATCTTGCGACTATAGACTATCTACTTTTAAAAGAACATATGGGATGTGAACAGTTCCCAGGAATGTGTTGTTTTAATTTGTCTTATTTTTCTCAAACTATTCAAATTCAGTTAGACAATATCCATCATATCATTGATAAGTTTTCACAAATGCCTAGGGTACCTAACTGGTTTTCTTGGTTTCACTAGATATGGCTGGTAATTGTATGTCTGCTTTTGTTATGTAGCTGTATTCCTATTATGTTAATGTGTGCACGCAATTTAATTAGTAGTTTAAAACCTATACATGCTTATGTTACATTACAAGGAGATGTCAAAGAAATAATCAATCTTCCCATGTTTTCTTCTGCCTGCTACTCCTATAGCTTTTCTTCTTCCTTCCTAATTACAACCCTTAAGTAGAATTCGTGCCTCATATCGAATTTACCGAGTATCATAATTCCTCCAGGTGGTAAAGATACCTCAAGACAAATGCTGGGCATAGAAGCCACAGGGCATAAATCTGCAAAGAAGTAAAAAGCTAACCTTTTCAAACAATATTGCTTCTCTCTCACTTACCAACTTTACATTTCCCTGTATGGCCCCGGAAGATGACTGGTTAGCCAGAGATGGGTAAGATTCCTCAAGGGAGGAGCAACCTAAGACAGGCACAGTCACAGGGGGGCCATCAGGTGAGAAATTGGGGATCAACAGAGGTGAGGCTTAGGACCTCACCCCCCCTGTTTTGAGAGAAATCTGCATCCGTGAATGTTTTGTTGCCCTTGTCTAGCTTGGATTAATACTTAGTCTACAGGCACACATCTGATCATCTACATCTGCCCTCTTACAGCACTAAACTATGTTTTCTACCTTTATCTTGCATCTACTTACCACTTCAGCATTTTATTTTAAAAAAAAATAATAAGGGTGAAATGTGGGATTCACATATATATCAAGTATAAAAATCAAACAAATAATCATATTTGACCTGATTGTTTATAGTTCATGAGGCGTGATCAAAACCGAAAGTTTCTGTGATATGACTGCCCTTGCATTGTTCACCATGTAAGAACTTATTCACTATGTAAGAATTTGTTCACCGTGTAAGAACTTGTTTGTTATGCTTTAGAAGATTGGAGACTGTTGAGAATTAGGCTTGGGGTTGATTAATGACTGTGCATTGAGTCCCCTATACAGAATTTTATTGTTGTTAACAACCATCTGATCAATAAGTATGAGAGATGTCCTCTCAAAAATAAAAGATTTAAACCTTTGCTCATCTGGAATGTGTTCTGGTGTAAGATACAAAGTAGAGCTGAACTCATTTTTGTTCCAGTGGCTACCCAGTTATCCCAACACTGTCTATTAAATAATCCATATATTTTATATTAATTTGAAAAGCCACCTTGACATTGTGTAAACTGCTACATGTGTATTGGGGTCTATTTATAGACCTCCTTTCTGTTTCATTGGTCGGTCTATCTAATTTTGTGTCAGTACCACTTTTTTTTGGTCTGAGTGGGAAGATGAGAAAGGCTAGTGTTGTCTTCTGCAGGATTTAAATTTTGGTGGAGGTACAACATACAGAAAAGTGTACAAATCACAGGAATAAGGCTCAGTGAGAATTCGGGGTCAATTACAGTACAGTGTGTATTTAGTATGCATAACCAGTACTCAGATCAAGAAACCATTGTCCAGAAGCCCCTTCTCACCATTACACTCAACCAATATCTTGGCTTAACGCTGACCTCTAATAGCTTATTAGCTGTGCCAGTTTTAAAAATAGGATTTGAATATTCAGGGTCTATTCTCATGTTTGGCTCCTTTCACTCAACATTATGTGTGTAAGATTCAACTGTGTTGGTGCATATAGCTGTAGTTTGTTCAGTCTTTGCTGTATATTATATTGTATAAATATAGCACCTTTTATTCATTTTACTGTTAATGGATATTTGGGGATTTTCAATTCTTTGCTATTATGAATAGTGCTTATAGAACATTTTTTACATGTTATTTGGTGAACATATATTCACATTTCTGTTGGATATGTAACCAGGAATGTACTGGGTCTTAGGGGATGTGTATTCTCAGCCCATAGTAGCCAGATGGTTTTCCAAAGTGATTGTACCAGTGCCTGAGAGTTTCCATTGTTGCACATCTCTGCCAACATTTGGTATTTTTAGTAGAAACTATTGGTGCCCCACCCATTTCAGTGCACATCAGCATCTTAAACTGTTTCCCTGAGTTTTCCAGGCCACCAGAATCCCATAGGCCCCCCTCAAACTACGTGAGAAGGGTAGGGGACTAACAAGCCCTGAGCAGAGATCTCAACCAGTGACCAATGGGAGGCCAGCTTCCCTGATCTTTGGGCAGTTCAGCTCTGAAGCACATATTCTACCCTTGCTCCTGGAGTTCCCTGGAGGGCTTACGCTCCACCTGGCAGCAGTGACAACTTGCCTGATGACACACCCTATACCTGTCACCTTGCTTTGCCTTCCCTCTCTCACGTTTCCACTCGCCCTGTCTGGGTGGAGGTACAACATACAAATCCTCGCCTAGGGCCCACTTCTGGGGGAATTCAAATTAAGAATCTTTTTATTTTTTTCATTTTAGTGGCTGTGGTGGGTAGGGAGGTGTTAAAGGGAAAATATGTCTAAAAAGTCTCCTAAGGGGAGGAGATGATAATGAAAAAAGGTTGAGAAACACTGGTCTAGATCTATGCTCCAAATCCAATATATTGAGATAAGTTTCCAGTTTAATTTTTTTCTTTTGCATATGTTTTTCCAGTTTCAAGAGCACCATTTGTTGAAAACCTTTTTCACCATCAAATTGCCTTAGCAACGTTGTCCAAAACTAATCAATAACATAGATGTGGTCTCTTTCTGGACCCTATTCTGTTCCATTGGCTTCTTTGTCTATTTTGTTAGTACCACATTGTCCTGACTACACTAGCTCTATAGTATGTCTTAAATCAAGCTATATACTCTTCCAACCCTTTTCTTGCATTTTGAGATCATTTTCATTATTGGTGCTTTGCATTTCCATGCTAACTTAGGACCAGCTTGTTTTTTACAAATACCGCTGGAATTCTTATCAGTTTTCTGTTCAATCTGTATATCAATTTGGGGAGACCAGGAAACTTGGTCTTCCAATCCATCATGACATATGTAGATTTATGTAGATTTTTGTTTTTTATAAATAGGTTTATGTATTTGATGCTATTATAAATGATAATTTTTATTTCATTTCTCAGGTTTCTTGCTAGCATATAAAACTGCAATTGGTTTTCTTATGTAATTCAATTGGTCTAGTTGCAAATATTGGATTCATAACAATAATGTTGTTATTTATTTGTGTTATCTCTTAATATAAAACAAATCCAAAATACTGATGAATAGCAATATACACATTGGGTTGGTGCATTCATTCTTTTTTTTTTTTTTGCATTCATCCTTTAGATAAAATATTGTTGGGGTAACAACTACCAATTCATACTAAAGTGAGAGGCTAAAGAAAATATTACAGAATATTGTGTTCCGATAATATACAACAAGGATGATTTTAAGTTTACTAAATCCCCATATGAAAACATTGTGACTAATTTACCTCTTTTTATTCTACCAGACTTTCTCCAATCTCATACTCAATGTTATTTTATCAGCATAACATACCTTATTATATTTAGGCATATGTATACTGAACCATATTTTTAAGTTATATGTGTTAAAGTTTTTAAAAGTCATTAAATATTTTACTCGATAATTTAATAAATTTAAAATAATTAAATTTGCCCTTATGTAAAACCAGTATGTTGATCTCACTTAGGTAAGAGTGCAGAAGCAGAATATACATGGAGCTTACGTAGCTGTATTCCTTTTTAATGCATATCCTTATATACTGGTGCTTTGTTTCTGTAGTAGATAGTCTCAAAGGTAGGATTTCTGGATCAAAAAATATGTGCATCTAAGTTAGGAAGCATAACAATAAAATAAACATTCATGAACCCCTTAACTCAAGCAGAATGAAAATACTTCTGATCCTGTGGATGCTGCTGGAGGTTCCTCTCTGAGCCGCTCCCCTGGCCTCTCTGCAGTGGTGACCACTCATCTGAAGGCTGCTATGTTCATAACCCCTTGCTTTTCTTTATAGTCTAGACAGACGATAGATGATAGTAGGTAGGCAGATGCATACATACCTACATCAGGACTCAGGCCTGAACAGCATATTATTTTGTTACATTCATTTTTAAGCTTTATAAAAATGGCTATCATGATGAAATAGCATTTACCTTGAGGCATATTTTGATCACTAAAAAATATTAGTTAAATTGCTGCCATTGTTTGCATAGTTCACAAAAATATTATTCTGTAAAATACATGAATAACATTTTTTTGTTACTACATATCAGTGACTCTTCAACTTAAAAGTGGTGAAAGACAAACTGTAAATGCTTTTCACATCTATATCCACATTATTTTCTACTGGCATGACCCTGTCCAGATATTTAGAAATCAGTCATTTTGGCAAGAAAAGCATTGCTGAACTTTGTAAAGTACAAAATAGACACATGGGAGGTTTTTGAACCTGGAGAAAGCTAGTTTCCTATAAATTTTTCAATAGCTGTGTTTCTTATACAGATTTTTTTACTTAATTGCTGTAACACCAATTTGTTACACTAGATGGGAGGCACAGTAACTACTGTCCCGACCTGCAGGACTATCAACGGGGGTCGACGACCTGGAGGAGAAAATTGAAAAAAAAAAAGAATGGGGCAAGGGACACAAAGAACGACCAGCAAGACAGGGTGTCTGATCAAGCTGGCACAGTTTATTGTTTGCAGGCTCAATTTATACAGGTTAGCAAGTAAGGAGTGGGTCAGGAGATAATTGGACCTTAGGTGGCGCTGGCGGGGAGGTGTAGAGGGGTGATTGGGTCTTGGTTGGAGCCAGCGGGTACGGAGGACCCGCCATTTTGGGGGTGGGGCCCTTGGGAGGGAGGTTTTAAGGGAGGGGCATTCCCCTGGGGCAGAGGGTGTTTCTTGCTTAACAAAGTACAGAAAAGGCACATGCTGCGAGATAGCCTAACCACTAGCTCTAACTTAGAAATGCATATGTTGCTAGGTAACCTAACCACTAGCTCTAACCTAGGAGTTCACTAAATGCGCTTATTGGTAATAGAGGAAAACTTGTTTCTAACGCGTGGATGGGTTCATTGTTGCTGACTTTACAGGAAAGGTTTTCACTGAAAACGTTGCTGTTGTCTTAAGGCTTTTATGACCGAATCTGCCTAAAGGCCCACAGATTTGCTCCCAACAACTACAAATGCCTTCAAAAAGGAAAAATAACTTGGTATCTTGAGAACATAATTACTTGTAAAGGAGAAACTATTACTTGTAAGATGTCATCTTAAAGGATATGACCTTCCATATGATGAACTGTCTGCCCCAGGGAGAAACATCAGCCAGGGGTTGACACTGAGTAGTAACAGTTCATCAGTGAGCTGAAGGAGCTCCTTTGTTTGTTCACCCATGCAATGGATGAGGTCATCTTCTCGTCCACTGACCATGCATTCATCAAGCACCTACTGCACCAGGCGCTGGGGACCTTGACATAAGGAGGATGCAGTTGTAGTCCTTAAGAAGTTCTCAGCCTTGGCTGAGTAGGGGAGGTAAGTGTGTAAGCCATCAAGTAGAATATATTTGGGGGATCTATTGAAGGGGGTAACACTGGGTTCAGTGGTGACATCGAGAGAAATGGATGGCTCTTACTGAGTAGGAAGAGATGCCTGGGTGAGTTTTCAGGGATGAATAACTCAGAGACATCAAGGATGGGAAGACTAGAACAGTGGTCCAGACAAAATGCAGTGAAGGCCTGAATCAAGTGGGTACCTGTAGGGATAGAAAGGAAGAGATGAATGTACAAGATGTAGGGCGGCAGAATAGGTCGGGCTTAATAGCTAAATGATTGTGGGGATCAAGGGGAGGAAGAGATTTCCTAGATTGCTTAGGACGAGGACTGTGAAGGTCGGTATAAAAATTCAATGTGACTATGAGAAATAGAAAATAATTCTAATAAAGCACCTCTCCTTATATCTTAACTTGTAAACTGGTTCCCCACCCTTCCCCTCTTGAGATCTCACCCCATTCTCTGTGTACTCTGGCATGTGAACTTATTCCTCCTGCCAGATGAGTCTCAGATTTGTGCTGACATGTATTAAATTTCCTGTAAAAGTAAGAAACCAGTGTGTCATGGCTCTTGTTCTCTCCTTCCTCTTGTCCTCTTTCTCTCATGCACATGTGCACCACACACAGCGGCTCACATACAGGGACAGGAACATAGAAAAAGGTGCAGTGTCACTTGTAGAAACAAATAAAAAGATATGGAACAACTATTTGCACAGCAGAAAAAACAGTCTAACTCTCATAACAAACCCCAAGAAACCTCGATTATTAGGACAGGTGATAATTTAAGTGTTGTTGAATCCTGGAATAGAATATGGGCCTTACTTCAGATGTTTAAGTCATGATACATACTCATCTATTTGGAAAGTTAGCTAAGTTGTTTTATAACGTTATTTTTTTATGTAAAAGATTAGAAATCTAGAATTTTAAGGTTTGGGTCTTCAGTCTTCCTTTTAATCTCCACTTCAACCTCGGCTCTGTTCTGACGTAACGTCCATCTGTTGAATCTTACCCGTCTCTAACAGAGAGGATGATACATACCCAAGGATCATGCAAGATGCTGGGAGAAGCTAACCTGCCGTGGCCCCGCGAATGAGCCCAGACAGCTGCCAGAAGCAAGTTGAGAGGAAAGAGAAGCTAGAGTCACAGAGAGCAACTTCCTTCCAGAGTGGATCAAGTGCCAGGAAAAAACTTAAAAATTCTGACTTGCTTTAGAAATTTTTGCATTCTTTTGACTTGCATGGTGGTGAAGCAAAATGAATTTGATGTGTATATCGGAGTCCCATCTGGGCACTCTCCCAGCCTACCAATCCTATCCGCATCATGTCTGCCTGTATTGACACTTTTATCTACCCACAAAACCACTTCTAATCTCACCCTCCTGCCCCCTAATCTCGGTGGCACAAAAAGAGCAGACACAGCATAGGGGGTGAGCACAGGCAATGGGGATGATGCGGACGGACTCAACAAGTACAAATCCTACCTGCCTTTAGAGCATATTTCTGGGAAAATTTACAAAGGGCTCAAGACAAACTGTTTAAGAAGTACCATGAGCCGGTGGAAGGACTGTAAGAGGCTTATGTCAAAAGGTCTTGGGTCATAAGGTTCCTCAGAAAAGTGGTTGATTCTTGGGCTGGAGTAGGGGAAATCTAACTGAGCCTGGAAATCTTGTGCCAGAAAACAGGGAAGTACTCAAAACAACAACAGTCCCACAATGATAAGGCATGAGCCCCGCCTAAAGGGGTTCCCAGGAGCCACAGCTGGAACAATTAGAGCAAAAGATGAGTAACTATAATATTGGGTTATGATCCATTGAGTAAAATAAGTATCCGTGAGTCCATACACCCCAATATAAATACATTCCAAGTCACTACTGGTAAACATCACAATAATAATCCTGCAGGCAAGGGCCACTGGTAGGTACTAAGATCCAGCGTGAAATCCTGAGGAAAAACAGGATATCAGCATAGTCTCAATGTATCTCCTCCAAGATATTTACCAATTTCAAAGAAAAAAATAGTAAATTTACAACAGAAGTCTGACAGATACCATCTTTCCCAAGTGATCAAGGTTCACCTTGCCAGTAATAGGACATATGAACACCATGTACATCCCTGCATCCTGAGAGGATGCACAGAGAGGGACATGCACCTCGGGGGTATTCTTGCGAGAGTGCATAACCTCAACTATTGGTGGAAAAAAAACACACCTCAATTGAGGGACTTTCACAAAATACCTGATCATCATTCTTCAGAAGTGTCAAGGCCCTGAAAGTCAAATAGTGAGGCTCTCTCTCAGATCATAAGAAACTAAAGAGACATAATAACTAAATGCAACGTGAGATTCTGGACTCGATCCCAGAATGAGAGACAAAAGGACACTAGAGAAAAAACTGATGAAGTTCAAAAAAGGTCTATAGTTCAATTAGTAGTGTGGTAAAAATGATAATTTTCTGGTTTTGACAAACTGTGGTTGTATAATTGTTAACAGATGAAGCTGGATGAAGGATATACTTTAATTCTGTGTACTATTTTTAAAACTTTTTTATAAATCTAAAATTATTTAAAATTACAAGGTTTCTTTCTTAAGAGCTTGGTTCAAATCTTGGATCTAACATTTATTAATTCTGTCACCCTTCTGGGCCTCATTTTCCTTACTGAAGAGGAAATTTGGATGGTAAATACTAAGCCCACTGTAGAGAACAAGAGAGTTGTGTTCTTACCCACAGTATTTGCCTTCCTTCCCTTCTGCAGACCAAATGACCATGGATCAGCTGTTGTTGAGAGGGGGGTACATGAAGACTGTTTAAAAACAGTTGTGAAATGATAATTGCAGGTAATTGATCTCTACAGTTCAAGTTTCCAGTTTAAGGCAGATGATACAGGACTGGAGAATTCTTACCAGCTTGTTAGGGGTCAGAAGGTATTTTACTATTATGCCAAGAGGAAATTTACTTGCCCAAAAATATTGCTAAAGAAAGAATTTTAGTCTAGAAGAAAACAAAGTGTTAGTAACTAAAGACTATTGGAATTATGACAGATCATTTTGTTTCAAAATTTCCTTGAGATCATCATTGTCTTTTTAGAATTAGTAATACATCAGCCAAAAATGAAAGAATTGCTTGTTCTTGTAATGGATAAATATATCTTTGAAACTCTCCTCATCTCTAATCCTAGCATCTAGTGAGAATGTCCCAGGCATGCTTTGGCAGTTAAAAAACAAATCAGCTTGGCAGTGTCCATTTCCCTTGATAGCCTCCCACCCACCCACATATGCATTTTTCTCGACGACTACGGATGTTCCACACTCTCTCCTTCCAGCAGTTTCTGCCTCCCTGTTCTCATTCTCCTGAGATAACACTGCGTCTAATTCAACATGAATCTGAGTTCAAGGATACAATGCCTCAAACTAGGAGAGGTCCTCTTTTCATTATAGTTACAATGAGATTAATGGTATAATAAATGCTGCCATCCCAGCACAACTGAAAGGAGAGTAGTGAACTGCCAAGGCTGGTGAGGGAGTGTCAGCAAAGCCCCCGCAGACGCAGGGGGCACCACCACCGAGGACCATGCCGGACTGTGCATGACGTATGGCGCAGCCCAACTGTGACTCCAACCAACCACAGGGATGGTTATTTCCCTTGTACAAACTAATCCATCTAGGTCTCTGTGCAGATGGCCAAGGGTTCTGCTGTCCTTCCCCCTCTCCCGTCACTCTCCCCTGGAGTGAGGATGACTTCCCTCGCCCAGCGCACCGGCCTCTGGGGGCGTCTGTCCTCCATGCCCTGCTGCTTTTTCTTTCATGTAGTTCCACGTGGGCTTCTGCTCCCAAGGACATTTCTCAGTCCAAGATGACCTACCCATCACACCTGCATTCCTGACAGCAAGGAAGAAGGAAGGGTAAGATGTGGCAAAGGGAGCCTGCTGTTTCTTAAGGAAAGTTCCCAGAAACTCCCACACAGCACCTTCACTTACCTCCTACTGCCAGGGCCATAATCACGTGGCCACCTCTAGCTGTGTCTGTGTGGTGGTCAGCAGCCTGCAAAACCCAAGTGCTGTGAATGAAGTGGAGACACACAGGGGGAGCCCTCCTGGTCTCCACCATTCATGTGACTTCAGGGCTCCTGGGAAGTGTCTTTTGCCTTCCATTCCCTTTTTACATTCCTAGTCCACTTAGCTGAGGCCTAAAATTCTCAACAGCATGGAGACACCACAGAGACAAAGTGGACTTTCTTATGCTATGACCTTCTCCTGTAGGGTTCCTGATGCTAGTTATTTCCCTCTGGTAACCCCTCAGCCCAGCTGAGCTGCTAGCACAGTGATTCAGCTCCAAGATACTATTTCTTTCTCTGTCCATACTCATAGAGGGCAGTGGCTATTATAGCAGCTAGCACTTACTAAAGCTTGCTACATGCCAGCTCTTACTCTCAGTTATGTTGTTTTTTCTCTCATCCAGTCACCAGCAAAGCCTTGGAGATAAGTGCTCTTCAAAGACATGAGGACCTGAAGCCAGGATGTATTGTTCAGCCCCTGCCCTAACCATTATGCACACTGCCTCTCCTTTATCCTGTGGGATCTCCAGGTGGGCCAGACACGTGCCAATTCCTATGGAGGAGGCGCATTTCTCTGGGTTCTGGTTCTCAGAGTGTGTGTGTGTGTGTGAGGAGTGGTGGTGAGGTGGAAGGAGCTGAATTCCCAGATGGGTATCAGGCAGTTTAGTAAATTCCACAGAGATGACATGAGGTGCCCTTTGGCCACAGGTGTTCACAGGAGTAATGTTAAGGCACTGTAAAAGGCATTGTAAAATGAGCTAACTGCTGTTTACCAGCTGCCTCTGCACTCCTGCAGTGTGACTGGAGGCCTTCCCCAGTCTGCTTTCCAGTACAAATGAAGTCACTTTCCTGCAGGAGCTGTGTGTCAGTGGGACTCCTGCCTTTGAGGATCTTGTCTAGAATCCTCATTCCATGGCCTTGGGACCCAGGGTCCTTCCTGCCATGCCTTTTCTTAGCATTTGTTTCCTTAAGCATCTTTTTTGCTTCAGTGCCTAAAAAGGATCTTTTTTGCTTCAGTGCCTGGATGTTACTTTCTACACCACTGTTTTTCATCAAAGGTCCCTGTTACACATTCTGTTTGAGTTTAGTACCTGTGCCAATGAATAGAAGGATTCCTAAGTCGGTCCTACCTCAAGGAATGAGGCCTTCTCCTGGCCCCACTCTCCTTGCCTTTTTTCTCCTTCCTCTGGAGTGACTTCATTCCCTAACACATGATTCCTTGGCATTTTTGAATTCATAGCTAACCACTGACTGAAGCGTTTTCCTCACCCAGAACTGATTCCCCATGCTACCAGAGGCTCTGGAGATTTAGTTTCCTTCTCTTGTTACTTTTGGTTTTGGTGGCTAGACTAATGCAGCAGAAATCACTATCTTCATGTAGGAAAGCGATGGCATGATGATACTGAAAGGTGGTGACAAAAATCCTTGTTCCCTCATGTGGGCCTGGAAGGCAGGGTCTTGGCATCATGGTGAGTTCATTGTCCTAGAAGCAGTGGGCCTTGCTATCATCTTCAGATGTGGCAGTTGCTACCAATTTTGGAGATGGTTGCAATGAAAATGTGCACATGAATTTGGCCATTGGAGGCAGTATGATGCCTTTTGCTTTCCATATGGGGTCTCCCTCCATTCCTGAGCACATGGGGAGACTCACGCTGCCCTGAAAGTAGTTAGTAACTAGTACTACTGGGTAACTAGTACTGCCCAATGGGCTATGAGTGAAGAGACATGTCATTTTTGATCTGAGGCCATTGTTTTCCATGCTTTCTCTTCCCTGTGAGCATGCATAAGATATAATCTTCAGTTAGGCGATGGGCTCTGAGTAGAAACATCACTAGACAGGACAGCCCCAGCTATTTTGGCCTTTGTTACCATAGCATAGCATAATATGTCCCACAAATACAGATAATATGGAATTAATGTAAAATTTTCTTAGTTCTACCATTGAGATACTCCAGGATATCTAATAGATTCCAAAGGTTAGATGGTCAGGGGATGTTTTGGAATTAGAAAAAAGGAAGGATGTTCTGTATCCTTTACTTATTTCTTTTTTTTTTTAAGTGGCCATCATTTCAAAGAGATGAGGTGATAAGGTAAGGGGTACTGAATAGAAATACCAATAGACAGAATTGGAGAGCAGCATTTGGCAGGATGGTTCCTGAAACCTCTCAGGCCTCTGCTCACCTGATGGATACGCTGTTCTGGAACACTTCTGCCTGACATGGCTGTTCCTGCAGGTCAGTGAGGATGACAGCGCAGTGCTGAGTCCGTATGCCACCACTCCATCCTCCATAGCAGCTGTAGATCCAGGCTCAGCTTCCATTAGTAATCACCAAACATAGTAAGTAATACATATCACAGCAGACCGGAAAACCCCTAGAGAAAGCTCTATGTCCATTCTGTTCAAGTCTGAAATCTCTTCTGAATATTGGTAAAGTGGGTCTGCTGGTTAGAGATGTAGGAGAGGGGAAGGCAACCCCAGTGGTGATTAGGGTAGCAGGAAATTCACATTTCCTGCTCTTGGAAGCTGGAAAAGTGCCAAGTACAGTGCCTAATGCAGCACTAAATGAGTATTATTGATTAAATTGTGACTGCGAGTTAAGAATGAACATGCCAATTAGTAGAGATTGTTTAAAAACTCATTCTGGATAGGAAAGAAGTATGTGAATCCTGGTCATACTGTTTTCTCCAGCACAATCCGCCCACCAGTACAGAGAAGGGCAAGGTCTTGGGTGGCTCAGCCTGCACCCAGTGTGTGTGACTCCCCATGATGATCCAATCCTCTGTCCTGTATCTTCTGGTGCTATTCCTGTGGACAGGGACACTCCGCGCAGAACAGCAGCTGGCAGCATCTGCATTCCTTCCTTCCAATGATGCATCCAAACTGCTGGTGAAAGTGCACATGAGCCATCCTGCTCAGGTGTATTATCTGTGCTGCTTCTAGGAAACTCCTTTATGTAGAAGAAAACCCAAAACTAACACAGGGATTCAAAAAGATTTACTTTGTTACAAAGGAAGCCTAACTCCTGGACAAAGAGCCAGAGTCTCTGTGTAACTACATGCTTCCTTGCTCACCTGACTTTCAGAGTGAAAACCTTGGCAGGTGAAGTGGGCCCTCTTGAGTCTGACACCTCTGAGAGAGGGAAGGGTTTGCTTTGACTCCCTCAACAAGGAACTTCAGGCACTGTCCATGTGGTCAGTGACCCTGTCTCTGGCAGGTGGGTGCTTATGTGTTCTGGGACAACTGGACCAATTCTCCAGAAAGTGAAGCCTTTCTACACTTTCTTTCCAGGATGCTCTCCGGAAGATTCCCTGCAGCCTAACTCAGAATAGCAGCAGCCTGTGCACAAGCCCATTACCTTAGAGAATGTCCTTGTCCTTCCTTCACCTCCTAGGATGGCTCTCTGTGTCCTCCTACCCACTTTTCAAATGGTTGATTAGAAACTAAAGTTATTCTAGCATTGACTATGTGGTTTCAGAATTTCCACAGCTGGCTTTCCTCATGATGAATTTTGGGAAGAGTTTGGCTGCAAGGTATGTGAGGAGGTAGGGGCACTGGGAGGGGAGTCCCAAGGTGGTGTGGTCGGGGTGAGTCACTTCACCTCTGAAACCTGTTTTCATCGACTCTAGATAAGAGGTGGACAAATGCTTCCCTCTGATTTATCCATGTTTGGAAGGATCAAGATGTGCAAAGGCTTTTAAATATCTCAAAAAGTTAAGATGTTTTTAAACATGAAAGAAGCAATATACTATATATTTTTGCATTTTTTGTGGATTTGTATTTGACTGTATTTGACAGTGTATTTGACTGAGTGTAGTCTAAGGAAATTTGAGTAACTGAGTACATTGTTCAGTGGATCTGTCAGTAGTGCTTCTATGCTCCTTGGATGACATCTATATACTATATATGTTTCAATATTCAATATAATAATATTGAATATTGAAAAAAAAGCCCTGTTTGTATGTTGTCTCATAGATTCCACATGCCTTCTTTCACACTGTGTGGTTTAGTAGATGGTGCAGTGGAGGGCTTTATGCAAAGCCTGGTGAATAGTAAGTTATAAGAATGTAAGCTATGATGATAAAGACAGTGGTGGCTGTGATAGAATTTCTCTTTGGTCTTCCATGTACAGCTGACCCTTGAACAATGCAGGGTACTGGGGTGCTGACCCCTTGTGCAGGTCGGAAATCTGTGTATGACTTTTGAGTCCCCCAAAACTTAATTACATATATTGTATGATATATGTACTATATTCTGTATTTTTATAATAAAGTATGCTAGAGAAAAGCAAATGTTTCTTCAAATTGTTGCAACTCTCCCAAAGTTTTTCAGTACACTTTTTGAAGAAAGTCTGGGTATGAGTGGACCTGGGTAGTTCAAAGTCTTGTGGTTCAAGAGTCAATTCTGTACTTTGATTCTGAAGACCAACCATCATGACCAGGCTTGAGTCTATCTCAAAGCTACTGTAGGAGTGGTTTTCATTTTATAATCTCTAGAATATCTGAGAATGTGAGAATCACATGTTTGACCTGGTGTGATGTCAGCTGTGGTTTTAGGAAATCAGTTGATTGAGAAAATTTGTCAGTAGTTGAAATTACTCTCTTTAGAACATAATGAGGTCAATGATTGAGTTTGGCTGTTAGATGAAGGTAGAAAGATTTATGATTGATTTACTACATTGATGAGTCAATTAAAAAGTTGAACAAATTGAGTAGATGGCAGGGCCCAGTATCTTGGCAGTATATAGATGTTTTCATGAATTCATGTGTGTAATAGTTGTGTTTGTATACAAAAAGTAGATAGTCAAAAAAAAGCAGTTATTCATAGAACCTAAACTTCCTGAGTAATTTGTATTAAGTATTCAGAATATTAAATAAAAATTGAATGCTGAAAAGTCTGAATACAGAAATGACCATACATGGGTTTACAAATCTGTAAGTATGCACAGGATAGTCAGTGACTAATTTATTCATTTGATAAGGCCAAAGTAAACTTTGTAGGTTTGTCATCCAAGGAGCAATTGAATTCTTTGTCTCTGTGGCCACCGACTATATCCAAAGCCTGATATAGTATAACCATCTTGTACAAGTCATTTGCTGCCATTGGGCTGCAAGGAAGAACAGGAATTAGAGAGAGGTGGGTAGGTGTATCTCTATTGTCATTCCAGGTAAGGCAGCTCAATACAGCCCTTATGATATACATCAAGAACGCCACGATCCTGTTTGCAGGAAACATCTTCTCAGTTTTCCTCCCCTATGTCAGGCTGCCCCTGCTGAGGCTCTTAGTATATATAGTAGAAAAAAAGGGATTCTTCATGAAAGCTTATGGGCCACCACAGTTTTCTCACTAGATACCCCTGTCCTAGGACATCTCACCCATTCCTCTGGGATCTGTTTCATTTATTCTCCTTATCTGCACCCTCCAATGCATTCTCCTAAACTTCAGGTGCGTCTTCAGATTCCCTTATGTATTGACATTTCCATCTGAATGTCTCATGGCCCCTCAAAGTCAACGTCTGGGTTGGCCTTTCCACTTCATCTTCCCCTCTCTTTTCTAAGTCCATGCCCCTGCTGGTGCTTCCTTGCTCTGGCTGCCCAAGGTTCCCCTTCTCGCAGCTCCTCCCCGCAATCAGTCACCATCAGTCTCATTTCCCTCTGCCTTGGCATCATTTCATCTCAGGCCACCATCATCTCCCGCCTGGCCTTTCCTTCACATTCCCCGTGGTTCCTCCTGCCCATGCTTGTCCCTTGTGGCCTGTTTCTGGGTGTGTGACTGCATGATGCTCGCCTCATTCCATGACTGGGAGTTCCATGAGAGCATGGGCTGGGCCCCTGCTTATTTTCAGTGTCTGATTATCTAGCATTTAGTGGATATTAAGTTCATATTTGTTGAGTAAATAATTGAATCAGTCTGACTTCTTACTAAAGCCTAGTCATCCACCTCTTGGGTCTTGCTCTTCTCCACTCCGTTTGCCATCTTGCAGGGCAGAGTGAAATTTTAAAGCACACCTAAGCACGCCATGTCCCTACACACTGTTCTTTAATGAGGGATAAAGCCTGAACCTCTCCATACACCCTAGCTTTCGTGATTTGGTCCCCACCAATGTCTGCACTTTCATTTCTTTTATTTTTATTGCCTGCCTCCCTCCTGTCTCCCATCCCCATCTTCTCTCTACTCCTAAACCCTCCTGACCTTGCCAGTTCCTTCTTATCCTTCAGGTCTTAGATGTCACCTGTCAGGAATCATTTTGTGATAAGATGCTGTGTGACCCTGCATTGTGTCTCTACAATTTTAACATGGATTTGTTATTGTTATATGTACTCTTGAGGGTAGATTCTAGTGCCTGGGGAAAAAATAGGTGATCAACACATGCTACTAAGTGAATGATGGATGGATGCTCAGCTCCTAGCAACAGGATGCATGGTACCTCATGGACCAGGGCTCTATCTCAGTGTGATGGGGAGTTAGGACTAGCATAGACTTTATGGGCCCTGGAAAAGTCCCTGTCAATTTAACTGGATTCTCCTGATCCTGCAGGGACCCCAATTTTAATAATTAATAAGACAGAGGGTGAGAAGTGAGGGGACAGTGATTGTGCACCAGGAATCAGATGGAAGAGTGAGGGTGGAGACCATTTACATAACACACCACAACAGCACAGAGATGGCGATGAGAAACTGGCAGTGTCAGTGTTCCTCATAGTCTGAATGGTTTGTGATCTCGTTTTTTCCACAGTGGCAACAGTGCTGTGTGACAGGGCTCCCTAACTTTGTTCTATGGGGATGTGATTGCTACACCAAAATGGCAAAATTCCTTGTTACATTTGGGAATTTGGATCTTATTTCCAATTCTGACAAGTCACAGACTGCTTGTGGTCTCTGTTCCTTCTCTCTTTCTCACACAGCTTCATTAGAGTTGGGTTTTCATTGATAACTTACCTTTTCAGTATTCAGGTTAATATTTAGAGAAGCTCAAGCTTGGTTAATATTTTAAAATTTAAAGTAAGATCAGGCCAAACTCCTGTTTTCAACTTACTTGTAACTTTTAGAAAACTGGGCCACTCAACTGGAATTTTCATGCTTAGTCACAGCCCAAACTAAAGCAGTTTCAGGAAATCAACAGTGAACTCATTTCAGATACTTTGCAGTTAAGGTGAAGACGGATAGTATTTGTGATTTATGAGTAGCCCTTTAGTTTTTCTAGTTATTAGGGAATCAAAACACTTAAATCTAAATGACCAGAAATCTGTGGATGTAAAGTTCAGAAAATTTAAAAACAAAGACTTAAATAAAAGAAGAAAATATTGTTTCTACAATCTACCATTCTGTGATTGCTGAATAGATTTTAGTTAAGATTTCCTATATAATAAAGACCCATCTTTAATCCCTGTAAGGCTGCATCAGTGTTTAATAGTGCAGTTTGCCATGTCACTAATAAAAGTCAGTTGTCCAATTATGCTCACTTGTCCAATTATGCTCACTTCAGTTCACTTCAGCAGACATTTCTTCTTAAAATATGTATGTGTATTTGTTTTTCAAAATAAAAATTGTGTTTTTATAAAAGTTATATGCCATGATGATTTAATGTATACATACACATGGTGAAATCATTATTACAGTCAAGCTAATTAACCTATCACCTCCTTACATAGATATCATTTTGTGTTTGTGTGTGATGAGAGCACCTGGAATCTACTCTCTTACAAACTTCTAGTATTCAGTACAATACTATTAAATACAGTCATCATGCTGTACATTAGATCTCTAGACTTACCATCTTACATAACTGAAACTTTGTTCTCTGTGCTCCCCACCTCCCTGACCCTGGTGACTAATGCTCTACTTGCTGCTTCTTTGTATTTGACTTTTTTAGATTCCACATGCCAGTGAGATCATGCAGTTGGTTAATCACAACTTTATACATTCATCTGTTGATAGACACTTATGTTGCTTCCATGTCTTGGCTATTGTGAATAATGCCGCAGTGAGCAATTCCTCTTTGAGGTGCTGGTTTCATTGCCTTTGGATATATATCACTAAAGTGAAACTGCTAGATCTTACACAAGCTCTATTTTCAGTTTTTTGAGGAATCTCCGTACTGTTTTTCACAGTGGCTGCCCCAATTTACATTCCGACCAACATTGTACTAGGGCCGCCTTTTCTCCATTCCTTGCCAACACTTATCTTTTATTTTTTTGATAATAGCCACCCTAACAGGTATGAGGTGATATCTCACAGTGGTTTTGATTTAATTCAGCAAACATTTCTGGAGTTCCTACTGTCTGCTAGATACTGAGATAGTCACTCAGAGCTAAAACTTATCTTTGCTTTTGAGAAAGTCAGTCTCTTGTGTAAGAGACATGTGCCTTAGTTTCTACAGCTGCTGTAACAAACTACCACAAACTTAGTTTTTACTTAAACCAACACACATTTGTTACCTTGCAGTTCTGACAGTCAGATGTCTCAGTGGGTGGCATCAGGAGGGCCATGCTCATTCTGGAGGCCCTAGTGGAGACCTGATTCCTGCTTCCAGAGGCTTCCCATATTCCCTACTCAGGGTTGCATCACTCTGACCTGCTTCCTTTGTCTCATCTCCTCTTCAAACTCTGAGCCTCCTGCCTCCTCTTGTAAAGATCCTTATGATTATACTGGACCCACCTGGACGATCCAGAATATTCTTCTCATCCCCATTTCATCAACTTGGTCATAATAGCAATGTACCTTTTGTCATGTTCAAGGAACACATTCATAGGTTCCAAGGATTAAGATGTGGACCTCTTTGGGGCATTAGTCAGCCTATCACAGCATGTAGGCCACTGAACTATCATATGTTCATTTATATTAATATTTATTATGTTTTATTCCCCTTTGTTAACTGTGGTGGACAGTTATATAGTTCTATCAACCATGCCCAGACTACACAAACTAAATCACAATATAAGCATCTAAGACAGAGCTCAGCAAAGCATCACTATGGGGAAAACAGTGGAGGTAAAAGCTTTGGACTGCAGGTGATATTGAATCTTGGCCTTGAAATGCAGGTTCATATAGTGGAGTCCTGGCCATGCAAATTCACTGAGACACAAATGCATTTGCTATGTCTGGGGACAGTTAGTAGTTGGGCTCAGTGGAAATGAGTGTGTGTGTGTGTGTGTGTGTGTATATGGGCTGGGGGTCAGGACTGGGGGTCACGGATGACAAGGCCGCATATTGAGCAGGAAGAGGGCACCTGGGCTGGGCTCTCGGGGAAGACTCATTTTGTAAGGTGGCCAGAGAAAGTGGGGGAAGTGAAAGAGACCAAGAAAATAACGGGGTGGGGGGCAAGGGTAGGAGCTGAGCCTGGTCTCATGCACCCAAGGAAGATATTTGCTGCTGCATTTTCTCTTCTGCAATGGGAATAATGCTTTATTTTTTTCTCAAGAATTTCCCTCATAAAATAAGAGATTTTCAAAGGCAGAAAGCTCACTGATTCATTGATCAGAAAAGTTAGTTAAGACCCAACAATAACCATCTCAGGATCTGGTACTACCCACAAAGACCCACTTAACCCAAATATTTGCCCTACCTCTGCCAATGGTGCTTCCTCCCAGCTGCTTTGAGCTTTTAACCTGCTGACATAATTTTAATGGCTATATCACTGATAAAGATAAGGTGATAAAATATTAAAGATGATAGACATGGTTTCTCTGGAGTCAAAGAAAAGAGAAGCATTGAGGCAATTGTTTGGATGTTTTAAGCAACAGTCCTAATTGTCATTAATCACAGGAAGATTTTTAGAGGAGTGGAACACTTAGACTGGGATTTATTCAGAAAATTGATTCAGGACTTGAGAGTTTATGGTTAGGGTTTCCAGAAGGGAAGTCTACGTTTCTCCAAATTGTCCTGTCTTGTATGATTAACTAGTCATAGTGGTGAAAGGCAGGGATTTGAAAGTCAGCCTGCCTGTGTTCACAGCCCTGCTCAGCCCCACTCACCAGCTATGCGCCTTTGGTCAAATCTCTGGGCTGCTCTGAGCACAGTTCCTTCTTCTGCAGAGTGGGGCTGCAGACTGATGTGGCCTGGATGTTCTGAGTCCGAGTGTGAGCCCAGAGGTCTGTTTGAGTTGCTTATAAGAGAAAGGGATCCCAGATGGCAGGACAGGGACAGGAGGGCCAGTCCAAGGAAAGCTTGTGAGGACAGCCACTGCTGTGGGTGGCAGATGGCTCCAATGTTGGAGATTTGGTCTGTCTAGTGAAGACACCACATGTAGCATGGCAACTGTGACTGCTTAAGACTGCAGCAGTCCCCAGACACCTGTCCCGCCCATCTGGTTTTGCAGGGCCCGCACTGGTGATCTGCATGAGGATGTGATGGGAACCCCACTCTGTGCCCTTAATCATGGACAGCAGCATCGATTTCCACAGTCCCTCCTTGGAGGGAGTGTTGCTTCTGCTCCTAGTCTCGGGCGTGTGTGTGTGTGTGTGTGTGTGTGTGTGTTGCAGGTAGTTTCAGGGGCATGTACTTGCTCTTCCATCCTCATGGCCCTTGCTCCACAGTAAACCACCAAGGTCTGCAAGCTGTTCGGCTGATGTCCCAGAAGCCAGGGAGTAACAGCAGAAGGGCTGTTCTCCATTGTCCCGTGGGCTGGGCCAGCATCACGCCCTAGGTGACATCCTGCAGGTCTCCAGGAAGGGGCAGGTGTTCTCCTCCATGGATGAGGAGGGCATTGCTTCTGCCTGTGCAGAGGGTTCAAGGAAAGCTGTGACTCAAGATGCTCAGCTCAAGGCCAAAACCCACCTCCACCAGCCCCCACCTTGGATATGAGCCCTGTCCACCTGCCTCCTCTGCTTCCTGCAACCTTAATATGCCTGTGAGTGTGGCTCTCAGCACTCTGTGCCCCCTTTCTCCTGACCTGCTGCTTTTGAGCCTGACCTGAGGTGAAGACTGACTGATCTGAGCCTACTGTTTCCCATTTTTCTAAACTTCCTCATATTTATTTATTTTTAAATTAATAGACTTTGTGTTTTAGGGCAGTTTCAGGATTGCAGAGATGTTCCCATGTAGCCCCTCTGCCCACCCCAGCCCCCGACACAGTTTCCTGGGTCAAGTTAGTAAGACCCTGCATTATGTGATGCATTTGTTACTGTCAATGAGCCAGTGCTGACTGGCTCAATGTTGATATGCTCGGTGATACTGTAATGTTATCAATAGGTGCCCGTGATTTTCATCAACATTCACTCTCTGGGTTTTGACAGATGCATAATAACTTGCATTGTTTTCCTTCATCAAGATTTCCAAGGCAATGAGCAAAACTCCCTCCATAAGACTTACGGTGACCAGTACACTGTACCATTTCAGTGCCATGGCTGCTGCTAACCTATGCCTCTGCCTGTCCTTCATCCCAGTTCCAAGCAAGCATCCCAGGGATAGGGATCAGACCTTTCCCCTTACCCAGTGATGGCAGCCTTATGTTGCCTGATGGCTGGGGATCCGGGTCCAACATCTTATTCCAAGGTTCTGCTTTCTAGAGCTGCCTGTTTCCAAACACCTCAGGTTGGAGCCTGTGAAAGCAAAGGCCAGGGAGAAGGCTGATGTGTGAGTGGCTTATGGGAGCAGGAGGCAGAGCTGGGGAGCGAGCCTGAAAGTAGGGAAAGCCTGTATGTGGTCTTCCCAAGGAAGCCACAGTTTGTGGCTGTTCAGTCCCTGGACCTCCTCAGTCGTGTCTCCGAACTGCACACCTTGGATCCTGGAGTGGTCAGGACGCTTGCACGTCTCAGGTGCAACCTGGGAATGCCGAGCAGGTTCGCACACCCACCTGCTGCATCAGGAGCGTGGTGGGAGCGGTAGCTGCATAAGACTGTGCAATTCCTGACTCCAGCCATTCAAAGTCACTTATTTTAAAAGTCTGAATGTGGGGGAGGCCAGATTCAGACCGAGCCTGCCTCAAATTGACTGTCATCAGGAAACAATGCCTCTTGGGGGTATAAAACCCCTCTAAGTACCTGACAGCTTCCCAGGAGAGGGACATGCACGCTAAGTGTGTACATTGCTGCTTGGTTCCCTTTTCTCCTTGTGATAATGACATCGTCATCACAGCCAGCACTTCTTTAAGTTCACCATGCAGCAGCTTCGTTTGGACTGCACGCCAGCCTTGTGTGCACTGTTCCTGAAATCCTGCCCCGACCTGAGGACACCAGATCAAGCGTTCTGCTCAGACGCAATGTGATGGGGCTTTGCTTCACATCTGTTCCTCACACCACTCGGGTATTTGAAATACATGACTTTGACCGGCCTGGGTCCAGGAACGTGCTGCTCCACTCCACTGTCTGGCCCACCGCCACACCACCAGCTGGCCCTGGCAGGTCAGATAGCGGGTCGGTCCGATGTCTGGCATACCTGCAGTAGCTGCTGGTGGCAAGAAGAGTTCAAAGCTCCTTTCGTCCAGTGTTAGCACCATTGTATTATGAGTATGGCCAGGGTGAGGTGGCAATGGGCAAAACAACGCTTTTCTCTTGGCCTGGGTTTAGACGGAGGTCCTGTGGAAATGAATCCCAGGGGAGGGGAAAGTGGTAAGGGCCACGGATTGCCTTCAGAGGCACCAGGCCCCTGTATGAGAAGCTGTCCCTAAACTGTGCTCTAGGGGGCACCACGCATGTGGACTCCACTGGAGTGTGTCCCCAAGGTGTGCGGAGCTGCCCGGGGCTGTCGCCAGTGGCTCTGGCCTTTGGCCAGGTCCCGGGGTGGTTTGAGTTCCCCCAGGCACCTGCAGTCCATCTCAGCAGCTTGCCTCTGTTTTCATTCTTTCAAGCGCTTCACTTTGATGGTCCTCTGACACCCAGTGAGAGACAGTATTTTGTTCCTTCTGGGTGTATATACTGGGTATACACTCTGCCACAGCATACTTGATTCCACCATATATAAACCAAATTTGGAAAGCTACATTGTAACAAAGAAGGACCAAAATTTTCATTGAGTCTTTTTATCTTGCTTTAAAGACATCTAAAGGTAACTTGGTAGTGAAAGGAATATTTTAAAGGTCATTTCCAATATTTTGCAACATTCCTATTATTTATACTCAATGGCTACTATACTAATCAGTACCTTTTTTGTTAAGTTTACAGAGAAATAAAAACACATCATGCTTTACCATAAATAAATTATGAGTAGTTTGAATATGTTACGGGAGTTTAAAGATTAAATATACAAATTACAGCGATTTAAGATGTATGTGCTCACAATATGGCTTTTGCTTTGTTTGTTTTTTTATTTTGTTATTATTAATCTACAATTACATAAAGAACATTATGTTTACTAGGGTCCCCACTTCACCAAGTCCCCCCCACAAACCCCATTACAGTCACTGTCCATCAGCGTAGTAAGATGTTTTAGAATCACTACATGCCTTCTCTGTGTTGCACAGCCCTCCCCATGTAGCCCCCCACACATTATACATGCTATTTGTAATACCTCTTTCTTTTACCCCACCCTTATCCATCCCTTCCCTCCCATCCTCCCCAATCCCTTTCCCTTTGGTAACTGTTAGTCCATTCTTGGGTTCTGTGATTCTGCTGCTGTTTTGTTCCTTCAGTTTTTCTTTGTTCTTATACTCCACATATAACTGAACATAATACCCTCTAGCTCCATTCATGTTGTTGCATATAGCAGGATTTGTTTTCTTCTTATGGCTAAGTAACATTTCATTGTGTATATGTACCACATCTTCTTTATCCATTCATCTACTGATGGACACTTAGGTCGCTTCCATTTCTTGGCTATTGTAAATGGTGCTGTGATAAACATAGGAGTACATCTGTCTTTTTCAAACTGGGTTGCTGGATTCTTAGGGTAAATTCCTAAAAGTGGAATTCCTGGTTCAAATGGTATTTCTATTTTGAGTTTTTTGAGGAACCTCCATACTGCTTTCCATAGTGGTTGAACTTATTTACATTCCCAACAACAGTGTAGGAGGGTCCCCTTTTCTCCACAACCTTGCCAACATTTGTTTTTGTTTGTCTTTATGATGGTAGCCATCCTTACTGGTGTGAGATGATATCTCATTGTGGTTTTAATTTGCATTTCTATGATAACCAGCAATGTGGAGCATCTTTTCATGTGTCTGTTGGCTACCTGAATTTTGTCTTTGGAGAATTGTCTGTTCAGATCCTCTGCCCATTTTTTAATTGGATTATTTGCTTTTTGTTTGTTGAGGTGTGTGAGCTCTTTATATATTTTGGATGTCAATCCTTTATCGGATCTGTCATTTATGAATATATTCTCCCATACTGTAGGGTACCTTTTTCTTCTGTTGATGGTGTACTTTGCTGTACAGAAGGTTTTCAGCTTGATGTAGTCTCACTTATTCATTTTTGCTTTTGTTTCCCTTGCCCAGGGAGATATGTTCATGAAGAAGTCACTCATGTATATGTCTAAGAGATTTTTGCCTATGTTTTTTTCTAAGAGTTTTATGGTTTCATGACTTACATTCAGGTCTTTGATCCATTTTGAATTTACATTTGTGTATAGGGTTAGACAGTGATCCAGTTTCATTATCTTACATGTAGCTGTCCAGTTTTGCCAGCACGATCTGTTGAAGAGACTGTCATTTCCCCATTGTATGTCCATGGCTCCTTTACTATGTATTAGTTGACCATATATGTTTGGGTTAATGCCTGGGGTCTCTATTCTGTTCCACTGGTCTGTGGCTCTGTTCTTGTGCCAGTACCAAATTGTCTTGATCACTGTGGCTTTGTAGCAGAGCCTGAAGTTGGTGAGCAAGACCCCCTGCTTTATTCTTCCTTCTCAAGATTGCTTTGGCTATTTGGGGTCTTTGGTGTTTCCATATGAATTTTTGAACTATTTGTTCCAGTTTGTTGAAGAATGCTATTGGTAATTTGATAGGGATTGCATCAAATATGTATATTGCTTAAGACAAGATGGCCATTTTAACGATATTAATTCTTCCTAGCCGAGAGCATGGGATGACTTTCCATTTGTTAATGTCCTCTTTAATTTTCTCTTAAGAGTGTCTTATAGTTTTCAGGGTATAGGTCTTTCACTTCCTTGGTTAGGTTTATTTCTAGGTATTTTATTCTTATTGATGCAATTGTGAATGGAATTGTTTTCCTGATTTCTCTTTCTAGTAGCTCATTGTTAGTGTATATGAAAGCCACAGATTTCTGTGTGTTAATTTTGTATCCTGCAAATTTGCTGTATTCTAATATCAGCTCTAGTAGTTTTGGAGTAGAGTCTTTAGGGTTTTTTATGTACACTATCTGCAAATAGTGACAGGAATTCTTTACCAATCTGAATTCCTTCTTTTTCTTTGTTTTGTCTAATTGCCGTGGCTTGAACCTCCAGTACTATGTTGAATAACAGTGGGGAGAGTGTCTTATTCCCGATCTCAGAGGAAAAGCTTTCAGCTTCTCATTGTTCAGTATGATGTTGACTGTGGGTTTATCATATATGGCCTTTATTATGTTGAGGTACTTGCCCTCTATACACATTTTGTTGAGAGTTTTTATCATGAATGTATGTTGAATTTTGTCAAATGCTTTTTCAGCATCTATGGAGATGATCATGTGGTTTTGTCTTTCTTTTTGTTGATGTGGTGGATGATGTTGATGGATTTTCGAATGTTGTACCATCCTTGCATCCCTGGGATGAATCCCACTTGGTTATTGTATATGATCCTTTGGATATATTTTTGAATTCGGTTTGCTAATATTTTGTTGTGTATTTTTGCATCTATGTTCATCAGGGATATTGGTCTGTAATTTTCTTTTTTGGTGGGGTCTTTGCCTGGTTTTGGTATTAGGGTGATGTTGGCTTCACAGAATGAGTTTGGAAGTATTCCCTCCTCTTCTATTTTCTGGAAAACTTTAAGGAGAATGGGTATTATGTCTTCTCTGTATGTCTGATAAAATTCTGAGGTAAATCCACCTGGCCCAGAGGTTTTGTTCTTGGGTAGATTTTTGATTACTGCTTCAATTTCATTGCTCATAATTAGTTTGTTTAACTTTTGTGTTTCTTACTTAGCCAGTCTTGGAAGGTTGTACTTTTCTAGGAAGTCTTCCATTTCTTCTAGGTTTTCCAGCTTGTTAGCATATAGGTTTTCATAGTATTCTCTAACAATTCTTTGTATTTCTGTGGGGTGTGTCATGATTTTTCCTTTCTCGTTTCTGATTCTGTTGATGTGTGTTGATTCGCTTTTTCTCTTAATAAGTTTGGCTAGAGGCTTATCTATTTTGTTTATTTTCTCAAAGAACCAGCTCTTGGTTTCACTGATTTTTTTCTGTTGTTTTATTCTACTCAATTTTATTTATTTCTTCTCTGATCTTTATTATGTCCCTCCTTCTGCTGACTTTAGACCTCATTTTTCTTCTTTTTCCAATATTGATAATTGTGACATTAGACTATTCATTTGGGATTTTTCTTCCTTCTTTAAGTATGCCTGGATTGCTATATACTTTCCTCTTAAGACTGCTTTCGCTGTGTCCCACAGAAGTTGGGGCTTTGTGTTGTTGTTGTTATTTGTTTCCATATATTCCTTGATCTCTATTTTAATTTGGTCATTGATCCATTGATTATTTAGGAGCATGTTGTTAAGCCTCCATGTGTTTGTGGGCCTTTTTGCTTTGTTTGTACAATTTATTTCTAGTTTTATACCTTTTTGTCTGAAAAGCTGGTTGGTAGATTTTCTATCTTTTTGAATTTACTGAGGCTCTTTTTGTGGCCTAGTCTATTCTGGAGAATGTTTGGCTTCTTTACTATCTTACTGTCTAACTTAACTCACTTATTGAGCTATTATGAAGATTGTCTGGTGATTCTTTATTTCTTTCCCTTCTTATTCTTCCTCCTCCATTTTTTGTATGTTGGGTCTTTTATTCTGTGCTCTTTTGTGTTTCCTTTAACTGCTTTTATGGGTAGTTGGTTTTTTATTTTTTGCCTTTAGTTAGTATTTGGTTGGTCTGCTTTCTTTGCTGTGATTTTATTTTCTCTGGTGACATCTGTTTAGCCTTAGGAGTGCTCCCATCTAGAGCAGCCCCTCTAGAATACCCTGCAGAGGTGGTTTGTGGGGGGCAAATTCCCTCAAGTTTTGCTTTTCTGTGAATTGTTTAATCCATCCTTCATATTTAAATGATAATCGTGCTGGATACAGTATTCTTGGTTCAAGGTCCTTCTGTTTCACTGTATTAAATATATCATGCCATTCTCTTCTGGCCTGTAAGGTTTCTGTTGAGAAGTCTGATGATAGCCTGATGGGTTTTCCTTTGTAGGTGACTTTTACCCTCTCTCTAGCTGCCTTTAAAACTCTGTCCTTGTCCTTGATCTTTGCCATTTTAATTATTATGTGTCTTGGTGTTGTCCTCCTTGGGTTCCTTCTGCTGGGAGTTCTGTGTGCTTCCGTGGTCTGATCAATTATTTCCTCCCTTGGTTTGGGGAAGTTTTCAGCAATTATTTCTTCATATACACTTTCTATCCCTTTTTCTCTCTCTTCTTCTTCTGCCACCCCTCTAATGTGGATATTGTTCCTTTTGGATTGGTCACACAGTTCTCTTAATTTTGTTTCATTCCTGGAGATCCTTTTATCTCTCTCTGCATCAGTTTCTCTGTGTTCCTGTTCTCTGATATATATTTCATTAATGGCCTCTTGCACCTCATCCAGTCTGCTTGTGTGTCATTCCAGAGATTGTTTCATTTCTGTAATCTCCCTCTGAACATCATCCCTTAGCTCTTGTATATTTCTATGAATATCCATCAGCATAGTTATGACCTTTATTTTGAATTCTTTTTCAGGAAGATTAGTTAGGTCTATCTCCTCAAGAGTTGACTCTGTGATTTTGGTCTGGATCAAATTCTTCTACCTTTTTATGGCGATAGAGGTAGTTGTGGGGAGCTGGCGTGAGTGTCGGGTGGGAGAACACCCCTTCTTTCTAGTTTGTGGCCTTCCTCTCCTAGGAGAACAGCGACCTCTAGTGGCTTGTGCTGGGCAGCTGCATGCAGATGGGGTGTCTGATTCTTGCCCGGCTGCTGTGGAAGAAGTTCTGCCCGTTTGCTGTGGGTGTGGCTGCTGCCGCTATGGCAGAGTCGCTCCAAGGAGGGAATGGGCGGGAGGCTATTTATCACCATGAGGGGCCTCTGAGCTGTGCTGCCAACCAGGGGGTTGGGGCACCCAGAGTTCCCCAGGATTCCCAGTTACTGGGCTGTTTGTGCCAGGGCGCTTCCATCCAGCTGTGAGGCCCCTGTCCCTTTAAGACTCTGAAAGGGCACTTGCTTTTCTTTGTCCCAGGGGCACCGGCTGTGGGGACCTGCTCACAGGTCTTTCTGTCCTGTTTCCCTAGTATCCAGCACCCCATGCACCGTTTGTCTGTGCTCCCAGTGCGGATGGCTAGGGCTGGGTATTTAGAAGTCCTGGGCTCCCTCTCCTGCCCCGCTCTGACTCCTCTCCTCCTGCCCGGAGCTGGGGTGTGGGGTGCTCAGGTTCCACTGGGCTGAGGCTTGTATCTTACCCCCTTCACAAAGCATTGGGTTCTCGCAGGTGTGGATGTAGTCTGGCTGCTCTCCTGTGTCTTATGGTCTCTCTTTTAGGAATAGTTGTATTTGTTATATTTTCAAAAATATATATGGTTTTGGGAGGAGATTTCCGCTGCTCTACTCATGCCACCATCTTGGCTCCCTCCAATGGGAATCTGACAATATGTTTTTAAATATAAGATGATTTGATTCTAGATCATATTAAGCCTAGATCAGCTTGACAGAATTCTTCTTTGCAATAAGTGAGTGTTATAATCGTTCCCAGGATAATAGATATCTTCTTCCTATTTCACTAAAATATTGGGTTTTCAGTTGAAGAAAAGAAAAATACATTTGTCAGCCATAATGAGTTTAAAGAGGTTCTATAAATGCAGGTGTGCCTTGAATTAAGAAAGCCAGACATTTAAACAGTTGACCTTACAAAGCCCATAAATTAGAGAGTAATTACTTAAATGTTCTTCCATTTGTGAAAGGATTTACAACCGAGTTCCTCTAAATAGCTAACTCTCTACTGAATTTAAATTACTGATCTGTGTGTTTTAAAATTATTTTTTTTAAAGAAACACACCTATTGCATGAAACAAGGTGTGTCAGAATTCAGGAAAGTTAAAGGCTTTTCCCCTCTGGTGGGCACAGGTTTTCAGTCACAGTATAACTTGCAGACCCCACTGTGAAAGAGGGATCAGCAAGCAGCAAACTGTGAGGATGATGCTGAGCTCACCTTGGCTTTGGCTCCCAGGCTGGGTGCTGCAGGGCCTCCAGGTACATCCTGGTGGCAGAAGTGTCCCTGGAATTATGCTGGGGATTAGAACTAAGAGGAAGGTGAATCTTTTGTGGAGTCCAGGGTGCCCTGGCCTGAGTCTTTCTGTCTTGGGTAGGAGAGGAGGTGGGAGTCACCCCAGATGGTGAAGACCAGGAAAGAATGGGTGTTGGCAAAACCACTGACCTTCTCTGGAATCGGGCTCTGCGACCCTGAGTCAAGGTTTAAACCCCACCTAGCCTTCATTGCACCCATGTCAAAGGACATGGAATGTGCAAAGGACATGCACATCACCTCAAAGTCAGTGATGAGAAACTCTTCCCTTCAAGACTGCCAGTCTCAAAAGCTACACCCCTAGTAGTTCCTTTAAGGACCAAATCTCACCAACATTATCCCACAGTAGACTGGTCTTCTGAAATTGTAGACAAATTCCTGCCTCTTGATGTCTTGATGGCTTGTCGTTCTGTGTGTGCTGCAACTTGTCTCTACTGCAAGGCTCTGTGAGGTCACTGATTTGGCTCACAGTATGTGCGTCTGACTGGACCAGTTCTATATTTTTGGACAGAAAGAATGACTTCAGGACTGAGGCCCAACATCACTGTTCCTAAGCTTTGGTCTCCTGCTAGTTACCAGTCCAAGGTCCATCATTCACTTATCTGAGGAATGTTTCTATGTCTCCTACTTTGTGCTATTGACTGCTGTCACCTCTGGGTATATAGAAGTCAATGAGATGCAAAATACCTGTCCTAGTTGGGGGAGATAGGCAATGGTAAGTGCAACTAACAGATATAAAATTATCTTGGCAAAATTAGAAAAATGAAGAGAATATAGTATTTTTTTGCAATCATATGAAAAAATATTGCTTATGTAACAGTGATGTATTTCAGTATTTTAGAATTAAAATTTCATTTATATTTATGAAATAATTGTGATATCATTCTGTGATTTTTAAAAATTGGCAAAATAATAAGTTGGTGAGCTAGCCAGCTTCCAGGACTGTCCCTGGTGATGCCCGCCCTGTGGTATTCACTCGCTGGGGTAGACTGGTGTCAGGGTTGGTCTCTGTGAACAGTAGAGTACAGCAGAAGTGATGATAGTCAATTCTGAGATGGTTTCTAAAAGATATTGTGGCTTCCAGCATGGCCTCTGTGTCTTTCCTGCTTCATTGGATCTAGGAGGACTCAGCTGTCATGCTGTGAACAGTACAAGAGAGAAGGCCAGAGGTTGAAGGACTGAGGCCCTTGCAAATAGCCATGGAAGAAATAAGGCCTGCTGCCAATGGCCATGCAAGTGAGCATGGATGCAGATCCTTCAGCCCCAGTCAAACCTTCAGGTGATGGCAGCCCTACCTGGTGCAGCATTTACAGCCTCATGGGAGGTCCTGAGCCAGAACCACCAAACTGAGTCACTCCTGCGCTCTTCAAAACTGTGAGATAAATGTCTGTGTTCTAAACCACTAAGTTTTGGGGCAGTTTCTTATGTAAGAATAGCTGACTGATACAGTGGGACCCCTGCTGCTGAAATATTTTCTAATAATGAAAATGCAAATTTGTAGCAACTGCTATTCCACGTGAACACAGCTTCTCTTTGAAAAGGAGTATGGGCAAAATTATACTTTTTTGTATACTACTGATCATTATGTGTTTATAAGTGTCCCTAGCACTTGTTCAGGTTACTGCTATTTTAATTTATCACACATATTTATGTATTGATTATAACTTCATCATACTTGCATATCTTGGCTGGAATATCAACTTATTTCCCTTTCCTTTATCCAAATCCCACCTTCTTTTGGGACACAAATAATACATTTAATAGAAGTTACTAGATGGACATGTTTTATACTCCTGAAATCTAGTTTGCCCAGAGAATCTGAACAGTAGAAGGAAGATCATTTTACAACTACCGTTGCAATATATTTATTCATGACAACCCCTTTCACTCTTAGACATATCCAGGTTTGGATAAGTCATATGGTCACCCTAGCTAAAAGCAAAAAACTCACCAGCTTCTCTTTAAGTTTTCTCATTTTGCTGATTTTTGGAGTGGAGACTAGAGCTCACTTTCGAGGATGAATGATAGGCTGACTAAATGTACCAATATCTCCTCCCTGTGATACTGTTTCTCTCCTGATGACTATGTGGAGACAGACAAGTTTCCCTCAATTCATGGAGTTCCTAAGCAAAAGTTTACATTCATTTTCAAAGTGGCAGCCAAGTGCCTAGCACTGCCACAGTATTATTAGCCACAGTAATGATAATTAATAAATTATCAGAAGCCTGTTTAATAAATAAAACAGAAGCCTTTGCTTCTGTTAGTTCCCAGGGAGACGCAGTGAGAGTAATTCTTCACTTGAAGCATGGAGGGCTGAAAGGAGAAGTCCCTGAGGGCTGGCACAGGGTTACTACAGTGCCAGCTTCCCCAGCAAGCCTGAGGGGACAGGCCTAGAAACTAACCAGTCTCACTAGCAGGGGTGTTTCCTGCAAGGACAATGTGGGCAGTGAGCAGGGTCCCATCATGTGGGCAGATCTGGACCATTCTGGAAATTAGGGTGGATCTGATTTCAGCTATAACAGTCCAGAAGGATCCCTCTGCTCTTGAATTTTATGGCACAGGAAGTTAGGCTGCCACTGGAGAAGCAGTGAGGAGAGGGGGAAAGATCAGGGGATTTGGAGGCAGACTCATCTGGGATTTGCCTCTGACTTCAGCACTTACAGGTTATTGACCTTGTCCAGCCTTTTTAACATCTCTGAGCCTCAGTTTCTTCCTCTTGTATTAATGCCAACTTCCAGGTGTTGTGCTGAGCATACATTAATTAGGACAAGTGTAAAACACAGAGCACACTGTGCTGTATATAATTATAGCACGCTGGCTGCTTTTGTAATGAGCTTGAAAGATAAACATCTCAAAGAGCCTTTTTGTGATGTTGCCCATTGCCTGGGTGGCTCAGAGGTTACTGCCCTCTTCTACCTGGAGTATCCTTCATCTTCTCTCTGCCCATCTAATTCTCATCTATCCTTCAGGCCCCTTTCCCTCCAGTACCTATTGATTTCTCAATCTCTTTCCCCATCTCTGTCTTTGCACCTCATTTAGATTGGGCTCCTCTAGCCTAGAATTTAATAATTACATATAATGTTTGAATTCATGTCTTGCTCCTCTCCATGCTGCTAGAGTGACTTTGAGAATTGGGATCATCTCTGGATGCAGCAGGGCTCAGCTTGGGAAAAACAAATACCAATTGGCTGGCTTTTTAAAAAAATGGTGCTGTGAATGTAGAGGAAATACTTTAGTTTCCTGCAGCACCTCAGTTCATTTGGGGACTGTGTGGAGGGTTGCACCAAAAACTTCCATGATACACCAACAGTTAAGTGTTAAAGTTTAAAAACTCAAATACACAGCTGATGACATTGTTCTTTTCTTCATGTCATAAAAGTTTGGTTGTAAAGAATATAATTTGAATGAGGAAATCCGGCCCAAGATGTTTTTATGACTGAACCTGGTTATTGGGCAAAGAAAGACTTATTTATGAGGTTCTCAGCTCCATCAAATGCACAGGTAGATTTCAGTGTTTCTTGGCTCAGCTTTAGGCATGGCAGGAAATCAAGAATGCATGCCATGGAATATCACAGTGGAGATGCCAATCAGCTGAAACAAATTTGCTCTGGCCCCGGGCACAACAAATGGGGACATACTGCACATTGCACCAGCAATTTCTCTGTGCCAAGGAAGCCAACTTTTGAAGTTAGATAAGGTGGAGGTGGGGAAGGGGTAGAACCATGTTAATAAAACCCTGAGCTATAAAAAGAAGGAAGGAGCTATGAAAAGCCTGATGGGCTTTCCTTTTTTGGGGGTTGTTTTTTTTGAGGGGGGGTGGGATTTAGTAGGGGCAGGCAAAAAAAGAGTTGGGGGAAGGGAGTTCGGCATCATTGGAATTCTTTCTGAATAAATTAGTTTGGTTGAAGGCATGTGTGCCTTTGTACGCATGGTAGGATGATCAGGTGACCCAGGAGCCGCTAGGCCTTGTTTTTCTCGCTTCATTAATGCCATCTCTGAAGATGCAATGCAGATGTGTTAAGATAACTATTATTTTTTAATGAAAAATAAATCTTTTGAAAGGAAAAAGAAATCCCATGAACTTATTTCTCTCTCTGGTTGCTTTTAACAGTCTGTCCTTATCCTTGATCTTCCCCATTTTATTTACTAGTTGTCTTGGTGTTGTCTTCCTTGAGTCCCTTGTGTCGGGAGATCTGTGGATCTCCATAGCCTGAGAGACTATCTACTTCCCCAGATTGAGGAAGTTTTCAGCAACTACCTCCTCAAAGACACTTTCTATCCATTTCTCTCTCTCTGCTTCTTCTGATATGCCTATAATGCGAGTATTGTTCTCCTTGGATTGTTCACACAGTTCTCTCAATATTCTTTCATTCTTAGAGATCCTTTTTTCTCTCTGTGTCTCAGCTTCTTTGTATTCCTCTTCTCTAGTTTCTATTTCATTTATTGTCTCCTCCACCATATCAAACCTGCTTTTAATACCCTCCTTTGTGCTCTTCAATGATTGGACCTCTGACCTGAATTCATTCCTGAGTTCTTGGATGTCTTTCCGTACCTGCATTAGAATGTTGATTATTTTTATTTTGAACTCCCTTTCAGGAAGAGTCACGAGGTCCATATCATTTAAATCTTTCTCAGGAGTTGTATTAATAATTTTACTCTGGACAATGTTCCTTTGGCATTTCATGTTTGTATATGGTGCCCTCTAGTGTCTAGAAGCTGTAATCTCTAGAGCTGCTCAGCCCCTGAAGCAATGTCAGGGGTTGCAGGGGAGTGGTACTGGTGCCTGGGGGGAGGAAAGAGCTGTTCCCCACTTCCTGGCTGCTGTGCCCGTCTCCACTGCCTGAACCAGTGAGCGGAGCACACAGGTATAAATTTCTGTCCCAGAGCAGCCAGATATGGATCCCTGCTTTCCACAAGTGGCCGGAATCCCAGTCTCCCCAGGAACTCTGCCTGTATTAACTTTCCAGCCCGATATTCATGCGAGTCTCATGATAGCACCATGAATTGTAGGTTTGTGCTCCCAGAGCAGATCTTTGGAGCTAGGTATTCAGCAGTCTCAAGCCTTCCCCTGCCTCCCTGTTCTGTTTCTTTTCCTCCCGCCAGTGAACTGGGGTTGTGGAAGGGGTTGGGTCCCATGAAGTCACAGCTCTGGTACGTTACCCCGTTCGGTGAGGTCTGCTCTATTTTCCAGGTGTGTGCAGTCTGATGCCATCCTCTTTCCTGTTGCTCTCTCAGGATTAGTTGTGTCAACTATGTTTTCTAATTGTATCCAGTTTTAGGAGGAAGCCTCTGTCTCTCCTCTCACTCTGACATCTTTAAGCCCATTGTTATAGTAGCATTTTTATATCAGAATTGAAGAGTACTGTAATATACAGAGAATGTTAAATTAAGAGGGATTAAGAGGGTTTCAGATTCAGATTTACCCCATTCTTTACTACAAATATCATTCTACTGTATGATAAAGGTGCATTTTTAAGGAGTCTTATATGAAAACTTGTCTTCTAATTTCCTTGGTGTCCCATCTGTTTCTATTTGTTTTGATAATCACAGTTGTCAAGTAAAATGTAAACTTTTTAATTTACACTATATCTTCAAAGATGTCTGGCTAGTCTGCTCTGAAGCATTTATAGCTACCCTGTCCACCCTTCCCTGAAAAAAAAGAATAATCATTCTCTCACAATAATAGAGAATTTATTTTAGCAAAATAATTTCTGGTGTAAGTGAATATTTGATTTTGAAATAATTGGGTGAAAGAATGTAGAAATATTTAGAATCCTGTTTGGTGTTGTACTTTCTTGAATACTTTGTAAAGAGGTAGATACTAATATATTTAAGAAAGCAATTCATGAAACAGGATGTGCAATATGATTTTCTATTTGTTTTTTATATTTATATCTACATATGCCTAGAAAAATTCGGAAGTGTATGCACCAAAATGTTTATGTTGGTTATCTCTGGATGCTAAAATCACGTAAGATTTTTCTTCTTTGTGTTTTTCTGAATTTCCTAAATGTACTATAATGAATATATATAGTGCACCCTTGAAAACATAGGTTTGAACTGCACGGGCCCATTTATACACACTTTATTTTTGAATAAAGATATTGGAAAATGTTTTGGGAGACAGTTTAAAAATCATTTTCTGTTTTCTAGCTTTCTATATTGTAAGAATACAGTTTGTAATTTATACAACATACATAATATGTGTGAATATCAGTTCATGTTGTTAGTAAGGATTCCAGTCAGCAGCATGGTAATAGTAGTTAAGTTTCTGGGGAGTGAAAAGATATATGAGGGTTTTTTTTACTATGTTGGGAGTCAGTACCCCTAATCCCCATGTTGTTTAAGGGTCAACTATTGCATTTACCATCAGAAATAAAATAATATTATACAGGTATTTATTTAATATTGAACATTTTCATATTACTTAAAATACAAATTTAAAGTCAGGGTTTAATTTGAAGATGAATGCGTTACATTGTTTAATATACAAGTCAAGCTAGATAAAAGTTCATAGCTTAATTACATTTGTTTTGTTTTATTGGGTGGGTCACGCAGCATACTCCAGTTAAATGGGGGAAAAAGGTGAAAACACTGACCCTGTAAAGATCAGCATTTTAAAGATGAGTTCCATTTTATTGGTTCTCTGAAATTCAAATAATAAGGATGCTGAGTAATACTTGTTAATAATTTATTGGATATTCTTGTTTTGGTAATGATTATACTGCTTTTATAATTTTAGGTGGGGGGAATTATCCTTGCTAATGTGCATTGAACTGATGCTTTGAAGCTTATCTGCTTAGCTAATTTTATCCATTTAAAAATTTCCTATAGGCTAAAGTTATGTTCAATGAGGAGAAAAAGATTCGTAAATGTATTCAGGCCCAACAGAAGAAAGAACTGAATACCTTTTTGAAGTTTCAGAAGAGAGAATATAAACTTCGAAAGGAACAGCTTAAAGGGATACTCACTTTATAAATATTTTCAAGTCATGTACCTGCTTACCGGTTATATCCAGTATTGATCTACTCATAGAACCATTAGGATAAATTTTTCTTTTGTTTGTGGCCACTAACTATATATCAGTTTAAGTGAGGACATTGATTATAACCTATTACTTTTCAATGGCTGAGATTTTTGGTTGATCTAAAAAGAGTGATCTCTTGAAAATGTAAATTATTTTATAAAGCTATTGTTTATTATAGCTTTCCTAAGCACTTACTAAGTAACTGAGTCACTAGAAATAAAAATATTTTAGCTGTGAAAAAGAGCCATACATGTCTTCCTTTAAAAGTAAATCATACCTTCTCACTTTGGGCTCAGATTACAATAATTTATTCTTCTGATTTTTTAAAAATTTTATTTTGGTATCATTAATCTACAATTACATGAAGGACATTAGGTTTACTAGGCTCTCCCCTTCACCAAGTCACCCCACATAGCCGTTCACAGTCACTGTCCATCAACATAATAAGATGCTGTAAAATCACTACTTGTCTTCTTTGTGTTGCACAGCCCTCCCCGTGCCCCCCTCACACTATACATGCTAATCGTAATGTCCCTTTCTTTTTTTTCCCCACCATTATCCCTCCCTTCCCACCGGTCCTCCCCAGTCCCTTTCCCTTTGGTAACGATTAGTCCATTCTTGTGTTCTGTGCTTCTGCTACTGTTCTGTTCCTTCAGTTTTCTTTGGTTCTTATACTCCACATATGAGTGAAATAATTTGGTACTTGTCTTTCTCCACCTTGCTTATTTCACTGAGCATAATACCCTCTAGCTCTGTCCATGTTGTTGCGAATGGTAGGATTTGTTTTTTTCTTATGGCTGAGTAATATTCCATTGTGTATATGTACCGCATCTTCTTTATCCATTCATCTACTGATGGACAATTAGGTTGCTTCCATATCTTGGCTATTGTAAATAGTGCAGTGATAATCATAGGGGTGCATCTGTCTTTTTCAAACTGGAGTACTGCATTCTTGGGGTAAATTCCTAGAAGTGGAATTCCTGGGTCAAATGGTATTTCTATTGTGAGCATTTTGAGGAAACTTCATTTAGCTTTCCACAATGGTTGAACTAATTTGCATTCCCACCAGCAGTGTAGGAGGGTTCCCCTTTCTCCACAACCTCACCAACATTTGTTGTTGTCTGTCTTTTGGATAGTAGCCATCCTTACTGGTGTGAGATGATATCTCATTCTGGTTTTAATATGCATTTCTCTGATGACAAGCGATGTGGAGCATCTTTTCATGTGTCTATTGGCCATCTGAATTTCTTCTTTGGAGAACTGTCTATTCAGCTGCTCTGCCCACTTTTAATTGGATTATTTGCTTTTTGTTTGTTGAGGTATATGAGCTCTTTATATATTTTGAATATCAACCCTTTATCGGATCTGTCATTTACGAATATATTCTCCCATACTGTAGGATACCTTTTTGTTCTATTGATGGTGTCCTTTGCTGTACAGAAGCTTTTCAGCTTGATATAGTCCCATTTGTCCATTTTTGCGTTAGTTTCCCTTGCCTGGGGAGATATGTTCAAGAAGAGGTTACTCATGTTTATGTCTAAGAGACTTTTGCCTATGTTTTTTTTCTAAGAATTTTATGGTTTCATGACTTACATTCAAGTCTTTGATCCATTTCGAATTTACTTTTGTGTATGGGGTTAGACAGTGATCCAGTTTCATTCTCTTACATGTAGCTGTCCAGTTTTTCCAGCACCATCTGTTGAAGAGACTGTCATTTCCCCACTGTATGTCCATGGCCCCTTTATTGAATATTAGTTGACCATATATGTTTGGGTTAATGTTTGGAATCTCTATTCTGTTCCATTGGTCAGTGGCTCTGTTCTGTGCCAGTACCAAATTGTCTTGATTACTGTGGCTTTGTAGTAGAGCTTGATGTTGAGGAGTGAGATCCCCCCACTTTCTTCTTCCTTCTCGGGATTGCTTTAGCTATTTGGGGTCTTTGGTGTTTCCATATGAATTTTTGAACTATTTGTTCCAGTTTGTTAAAGAATGCTATTGGTAATTTGATAGGGATTGCATCAAATATGTATATTGCTTAAGACAAGATGGCCATTTTAACGATATTAATTCTTCCTAGCCGAGATCATGGGATGACTTTCCATTTGTTAGTGTCCTCTTTAATTTCTCTTAAGAGTGTCTTATAGTTTTCAGGGTACAGGTGTTTCACTTCCTTGGTTAGGTTTATTTCTAGGTATTTTATTCTTTTTGATGCAATTGTGAATGGAATTATCTTTCTGATTTCTCTTTCTAGTAGTTTATTGTTAATGTATAGGAAAGCCACAGATTTCTGTCTGTTAATTTTGTATCCTGCAATTTTGCTGAATTCCTGTATTAGCTCTAGTAGTTTCGGAGTGGAGTCTTTAGGGTTCTTTACGTACAATATCATGTCATCTGCAAATAGTGACAGTTTAACTTCTTCTGTACCAACCTGGATTCCTTGTATTTCCTTATTTTGTCTGATTGCTGTGGCTAGGACCTCCAGTACTATGTTGAATAACAGTGGGGAGAGTGGGCATCCCTGTCTTGTTCCCAATCTCAGAGGAAAAGCTTTCACCTTCTCGCTGTTCAGTATGATGTTGGCGTGAGTTTATCATATATGGCCTTTATTATGTTGAGGTACTTGCCTCTATACCCATTTTGTTGAGAGTTTTTACCATGAATGGATGTTGAATTTTATCGAATGCTTTTCCAGCATCTAAGGAGATGATCATGTGGTTTAGTCTTTCTTTTTGTTGATGTGGTGGATGATCTTGATGGATTTTCAAATGTTGCACCATCCTTGCATCCCTGGGATGAATCCCACTTGGGCATGGTGTATGATCATTTTAATGTATTTTTGGATTCGGTTTGCTAATATTTTTTGAGTATTTTTGCATCTATATTCATCAGGGTTATTGGTCTGTAATTTTCTTTTTTGTTGGGGTCTGCCTGGTTTTGGTATTAGGGTGATGTTGGCTTCATAGAATGAGTTTGGGAGTATTCCCTCTTCTTCTATTTTTTAGAAAACTTTAATGAGAATGGGTATTATGTCTTCTCTGTATGTGCGATAAAATTCTGAGGTAAATCCATCAGGCCCAGGTGTTTTGTTCTTTGGTAGTTTTTCGATTACCGCTTCAATTTCATTACTGGTAATTGGTCTGTTTAGATTTTCTGTTTCTTTCTGGGTCAGTCTTGGAAGGTTGTATTTTTCTAGGAAGTTGTCCATTTCTCCTAGGTTTCCCAGCTTGTTAGCATATAGGTTTTCATAGTACTCTCTAATAATTCTTTGTATTTCTGTGGGGTCTGTCGTGATTTTTCCTTTCTCATTTCTGATTCTGTTGATGTGTGTTGACTCTCTTTTCCTCTTAATAAGTCTGGCTAGAGGCTTATCTATTTTGTTTATTTTCTCGAAGAACCTGCTCTTGGTTTCATTGATTTTTGTTGTTGATTTATTCTTCTCAAATGTATTTATTTCTTCTCTGATCTTTATTATGTCCCTCCTTCTGCTGACCTTAGGCCTCATTTGTTCTTCTTTTTCCAATTTCGATAATTGTAACACTAGACCATTCATTTGAGATTGTTCTTCCTTCTTTAAATATGCCTGGATTGCTATATACTTTCCTCTTAAGACTGCTTTTGCTGTATCCCACAGTAGTTGGGACTTTGTGTTGTTGTTGTCATTTGTTTCCATATATTGCTGGATCTCCATTTTTATTTGGTCATTGATCCATTGTTTGTTTAGGAGCATGTTGTTAAGCCTCCATGTGTTTGTGAGCCTTTTTGCTTTGTTTGTACAATTTATTTCTAGTTTTATACCTTTGTGGTCTGAAAAGTTGGTTGGTAGGATTTCCATCTTTTGGAATTTACTGAGGCTCTTTTTGTGGCCTAGTATGTGGTCTATTCTGGAGAATGTTCCATGTGCACTTGAGAAGAATGTATATCCTGTTGCTTTTGGATGTAGAGTTCTGTAGATGTCTATTAGGTCCATCTGTTCTAGGGTGTTGTTCAGTACCTCTATGTCCTTACTTATTTTCTATCTGGTGGATCTGTCCTTTGGAGTGAGTGGTGTGTTGAAGTCTCCCCAACTGAATGCATTGAATTATATTTCCTCCTTTAATTATGTTAGTATTTGTTTCACATATGTTGGTGCTCCTGTATTGGGTGCATACATATTTATAATTTTTATATCCTCTTGCTGGATGTGCCCTTTATCGATATGTAATATCCTTCTTTATCTCTTTTGACTTTCTTTATTTTGAAGTCTATTTTGTCTAATACTAGTATTGCAACACCTACTTTTTTCTCTCTCTTGTTTGCATGAAATATCTTTTTCCATCCCTTGACTTTAAGTCTGTGCATGTCTTTCGGTTTGAGGTGAGTCTCTTGTAAGCAGCATATTGATGGGTCTTGCTTTTTTATCCATTCTAGTACTCTGTGTCTTTTGACTGGTGATTTCAGTCCATTTACATTTAGGGTGATTATTGAAAGTATGTACTTATTGCCATTGCAGGCTTTAAGTTTGTGGTTACCAAAGGTTGAAGGTTAGCTTCTTTACTGTCTTACTGTCTAACTTAACTCGCTTATTGAGCTATTATAAACACCGTCTGATGATTCATTATTTCTCACCCTTCTTATTCCTCCTCCTCCCTTCTTCATATGTTGGGTGTTTTGTTCTGTGCTCTTTTTGTGAGTGCTCCCATCTAGAGCAGTCCCTGTAAGATGCCCTGTAGAGGTGGTTTGTGGGAGGCAAATTCCCTCAACTTTTGCTTGTCTGGGAATTGTTTAATCCCTCCTTCATATTTAAATGATAATCGTGCTGGATACAGTAGTCTTGGTTCGAGGCCCTTCTGTTTCATTGCATTAAGTATATCATTCCATTCTCTTCTGGCCTGTAGGGTTTCTGTTGAGAAGTCTGATGATAGCCTGATGGGTTTTCCTTTGTAGGTAACCTTCTTTTTCTCTCTGGCTGCCTTTAATACTTTGTCCTTGTCTTTGATCTTTGCCATTTTAATTATTATGTGTCTTGGTGTTGCCCTCCTTGGATCCCTTGTCATGGGAGTTCTGTGTACCTCTGTGGTCTGAGAGGCCATTTCCTCCCATAGTTTGGGGAAGTTTTCAGCAATTATTTCTTCAAAGACACTTTCTATCCCTTTTTCTCTCTCTTCTTCTTCTGGTACCCCTATAATGCGAATATTGTTCTGTTTCGATTGGTCACACAGTTCTCTTAAAATTCTTTTATTCATGGAGATCCTTTTATCTCTCTCTGCATCAGCTTCTCTGCATTCCTGTTATCTGTTTTCTAGTCCATTAATTGTCTCTTGCATCTCATTCATTCTGTTTTGAAGTCCTTCCAGAGCTTGTTTTATTTCTGTATTCTCCCTCCTTAGTTCTTGTATATTTCTCTGCAAGTCCATCAGCATGGTTATGACTTTTGTTTTGAATCCTTTTTCAGGAAGACTGGTTAAATCTATCTCCCCATGTTCTTTCTCAGGGGAAGATGTAGAAGATGTCAAAGCTGTATGGATTATTCTTGTCTGGATCAAATTTTTCGTGTTGATAGGTGCAATGGTGTACTATTGACTCATCTGTCATCTGGGGGAGTGAAAACTTTCCACTTGTTCCTGACCTTTCTTTACTGGGACAACTGCGTCCCCTAGTGGCTTGTGTTGGGCAATTGCGTGTAGACTGGGTCTCTGTATCTTGCCTGGCCAGTATGGAGGAAGCTCCCTTTCTGTGAGCATGGCCTGCCTCAGGCTTCTGCTCTGCTATGGTGGGGCCCTGGAGGGGTAATGGACGGGGGACTGTTTGGCTGTTTACCTCCATGAGGGGTCTCAGAGCTGTTGCCCACGGGGTTAGTGCACCCAGATTTCCCTGGAATTTCCAGCCGCTGGACTGTGACCCGAGATGCTTCCATCCAGCTGTGAGGTCCCTGTCCCTTAAGATTTTCAAAAAGCACTCGCTTTTCTTTGTCACAGGGGCATCAGCTTAGGGACTTGCTCACCGGTCCTGCTGCCCTGTTTCCCTAGTATCCAGGACTTCACGCATGCACTGTGTCTGCGCTCTGGTGCGGATGGCTGGGGCTGGGTGTTTAGCAGTCCTGGGCTCCCTCTCCCTTCCCACTCTGGCTCCTCTCCTCCCGCCGGGAGCTGGGGGGAGGTGTGCTTGGGTCCCGCCAGGCTGGGGCTTGTATCTTACCCCTTTCACCAGGCACTGGGCTCTCACACATGTGGATGTAGTCTCGCTGTTGTCCTGTGTCTTCTGGTCTCTCTTTTAGGATTAGTTGTATTTGTTGTATTTTCAAAAATATATATGTTTTTGGGAGGAGATTCCCACTGCCCTACTCACACCGCCATCTTCTGCAGTTAACTCTTATTCTGATTTTAACAGAATAAGGATAAGAGGAATTTCTGCTCATCACATTTTCTTTAATAGGAAAGCATGCTAATTATGTCTTATGGCTACATGATTTCATGTGTGTTTGCCCTTTATGTGCTTCTTTCTTGAACTTCTTTTTTTTGCAGATCTAGTCTAACTGAGGAAAACCGTAGTTGTTCCAAGGTAATTCCTGAAAGGGGATTATTATTCAGGATAGTGGTCTGGACAGGGAACTGGTATGTGTCACCTACTGCATATTTATTATATTGCAGAGAATATAAATCAGCCATCTTTCATAGGTATAGCATGATTTTACAGAGACTGTTGACCTTACATTTCTTCACCTGTTATTCAAGAAAGAAACCAATTTTTTATTACTTTCATTGATAAGACACTCAAACACATAAATATAAAAATCACATAAACTTGTAGTTCTCAACTTAAGGATGTCAATGAGAAGACAGAGATAATACAGGCATATACACAAAGTGCATTTGGCTGTTTTTCAAAATATTGTGCCAAGTAAATTCCACACCCACCACTTCCCCAGTTTACACCTCCTCTTACAGACTGATGGACTGAAATTTTTAGTCCATGTAATTAATTATTAGCACACAGATAAATTAATCTTGGTAAGATAACCATAATCTCTTTGGTACAGTGTTTGTGTGTGTGTATTAATATGACTTATAATTATATATATGTCTTATTAAGGACATATTGGTGACACAAAGCCTTGCTATATATACGCTGCCGAGTGAAGTTCATTGATAAGATTTTTCCAAGTCTAAAGTGTATAACCTGCTATGCATTCCCATTACTGTAACCTAAATGCTAAACTCAATACTAGAACATGGGATTTGAAAAGATGGTAAATAGGGTTCCCAACTGTAAATAAATATCCAACAAGTAGTTCTGTAGTTGTTTCCTATTTAAAAGAGATTTTAGTTTTATAAATGGGTGTGTTGGTTTAGAAAATCCTTAAAGCATATAATTCATAGTCTAACTAATAAGCTTATTTTCTTTTAGAAAGTAATTTTGTGATTTTGTGTATGTGTTCATTTAGAATGATTATTATCAGTATAGATGAAGGGACATACTAGAGTCTTGGTGGGTGGAGAATTTCCTTGGCAAAATATTTTAAAAAATATAGCCCAGTGATTCTTTGTGTATATACCTGTATTATCCCTGTCTTCTCATTGACATCCTTAAGTTGAGAACTACAAGCTTATGTACTTCTTATGTTTATGTGTTTGGATATCTTTTCAATGAAATTAATGAATAATTGATTTCTTTCTTGAATAACAGATGAAGAACCATAAGGTTAATTAAAAAGGTCTCTGAAAAATCATCTTATACCTAGGAAAGATGGCTGATTTATATTCTCTTCAAGGTTGATGAATTTTAGGTTGGAATATACTAGTATTAATTAGCATCCTTGGGTTTGCATCATTGAATGTATTATTAATATTCTCATCTTGTCTAGGACAAATGAATTTTTTTACATAGTTTATAAGATGATATTTAAAATGCTGTAGAAAAACATTGGTCTTGCCTAGTTCAATGATTATAGTGCTGAATATTAAATCCATTCTAAAAGGTCTGTATTTTCCTATGGTTTTGTTGGTTTTCCATTTAATTTCCAAAGTCTTTTATACTAAACCCATCCTTAACTTTGCCAAAAACTTAATATTTCTATTGTTGAAAATCAAGAAGTGAGGCATAACTGTATTTTAACCTTAATATTTTAATTCGTGTCTGAGTTTTACTTGAAAGCACCACATTCTTCCTCTTTTGGGGAAGAATTGAAAGAAATATGTTTTACTTCATTCACCAATCATTGTGTGCTTTCAAATACAGCTGTGCAAAGCTGAAAAGTATGCATGGTTTGAGAGGTGAGGCAGAGAACTCCTCCCAAAACCACAAATAGTATGAAAATATAGTTAATACAAATAGCCCTAAAACAGCAACAGGAAGGAAGGCTGAACCAGACTGCATACAGACCTCATGAGCAGAGAAGACCTCACAGGGCAGGGTCATGTAGAAGAGGCTTGATCCAGTGAAACCCAATCCCTTCTCCCACTCCAGCTCACTGGCAGGAGGAAGAGAAATGGAGCAAGGAAAGGGTGGAAACCTGGGACTGCTGAACATCCAGCCCTGGAGGTCTGCTTTGCAAGCAGAAACCTGCATTGTCTAGTGCTCTGGAGGTTGGGGAGCTGGGACAGGTGGAGTGCTTGGGAGACTGAAATTCTGGCTATTTGTGGGGGACTGGATCCACATCCAGCCACTCTGTGACAGAGGAAAGGCAGGTGGTCTAAGAGGCTTATGAGAGGGCTGCTGAAGGGGTGGGGTTTGCATGGAGGTTGCTGCATGGCAGAAGGGAGAGCTGGACAAGGTTGTCGGGATGACCACTGCCCAGCAGGTTGGGAACTTTGAGGAGCTTCAGGTGCCCCAACCCCCTGGCTGGCTTCTCATCTCTGAGGCCCCCCACTGTGACATGGATCCTGCCAAGCTGCCCTCCTGGCCTGACAGCACCGGCTCACAAACTGGCAGTCACTGTGCTGGTGTTAGTCCAGCCAAAGGGATGCCCCACCTACAACAGCTACAGACACAAAGTACAGAGGCTTACACCTGTGCTCGGCCCACCATCTCTGATACTGGAGACAGGCAACACAGACAGGAATCAGGAAATAGATCTTTCCTCCCCCAGGCACCAACTCCACTCTCCTACAGCCCCCAACCTCAGTATAGGGGCTGAGCAGCTCCAGACACTGGAGCTTCTGGGCATTAGAGGGAACCACATAGAAATATGAAACATCAAAAGAACCTGGTTCAGACCAAAATCTCAACAAAGCCCAGAAAAAGGGCCAAATGAAAATAAACTCACTAATCTTCCTGAGAGTTCAAAATAAAAATCATAAACATCCCTACAGAAAAATAATCTAGAACTCAGGAATGAATTTAAGATGGAGATTCAATCATTAAGAAATTTCATATCTGAAATGAAACATACAATGGAGGGATTTAAAAGCAGATTAGATGTATAAGAGATGGTAAATGGAATAGAAATTAGAAAAGAGGAATACAAAGAAGCTGAGGCACAGAGAGAAAAAAAGAATCTCTCAGAATGAAAGAATATTGAGAGAACTGTGTGACCAATGCAAACAGAAGAATATTCATATTATAGGGGTACCAGAAGAAGAAGAGAGAGAAAAAAGCATAAAAAGTGTCATTGAGGAGGTAATTGCTGAAAACTTCCCAAATTTGGGGAAGGAGATTGTCTCTCAAGCCATGGAGGTGCACAGATCTCCCAACACAAGAGACCCAAGGAAGACAACATCAAGACATAATAATAAAAATGGCATAGACCAAGAATAAAGACAGACATTTAAAAGCACCTAGAGAGAGAAAAAACATCACATACAAAGGAAAACTCATCAGGCTATCATCATATTTCTCATAAGAAACATTCTGGCCAAAGGGTGTGGCATGATATGCTTAATGCAATGAAGCAGAAGGGCCTTGAAACAAGTATACTCTAACCGGTAAGGTTATCATTTAAATTTGAAGGAGTGATTACACAATTTTCAGATAAGTAAAAGCTGAGAGAATTTACCACCCACAAACCTACCTCTACAGTGAATTTTTGAGGGACTCCTAAAGATAGAAGTATTTCTAAGGAAAAATAGATGTCACCCAAAGGATAGACAAAGAGTACAGAATATGATTCATAACATACAAAGAATGGAAGAGCAAGAAAAAGGGGAAAAAATTAACCTTTAGATTGTGTTTGTAATAACATGCTAAGTGAGTTTAGTTAGACTCTTAGATAGTAAGGAAGTTACCCTTGAACCTTTTGTAACCATGAATCTAAAGCCTGTAATGGCAATAAGTACATACCTATTGACATATAAATGTAAATGGTCTGAATGCACCAATCAAAAGACACAGAGTCATTGAATGGATAAAAAAACAAGACCCATCTCTATGCTGCCGACAAGAGACTCACTTCAAACCCAAAGACATACACAGACTGAAAGTAAAGGGATGGAAAAAGATATTTCATGCAACTAATAGGGAGAAAAAAGCAGAAGTTGCAGTGCCTGTGTCAGACAAAATAGACTTCAAAACAAAGAAAGTCACAAGAGACAAAGAAGGACATTACATAATGATAAAGGGGTCAGTCCAACAAAAGGATATAACTATTATAAATATCTATGCCCCCCACAGAGGATCACCAAATATGTGAAACAAATACTAACAGGATTAAAAGGGGAAATATAATGCAATACATTCATCTTAGGAGACCTCAACACACCACTCACTCCAAAGGTTAGATCAATGAAACAAAATAAGTAAAGAGACAGAGGCACTGAAGAATGTATTAGAAGAGATGGCCCTAATGGACATCTGCAGAACACTCCATCCATAAGCAGCAGGATACACATTCTTCTCAAGTGCACATGGAACATTTTCAACTATAGATCATATACTCAGACACAAAATGAACCCTACTAAATTCAAAAAGATTGAAATTGTACCAACCACCTTCTCAGATCACAAAAGTATGAAACTAGATATAAATTACACAAAGAAAATGGAAAATCCCACAAACACATGGAGGCTTAATAACATGCTCCTAAATAATCAATGGATCAATGACCAAATAAAAACAGAGACCAAACAATATATGGAGACAAATTACAACAGTAATTCAACACAAAATCTGTGGGACACAGCGAAGGCCATGCTAAGAGGTAAGTATATTACAATACAGGCCTACCTCAGGAAAGAAGAAGAATGCCAAATGAACACTCTAAACTCACAATTAATGAAACTAGAAAAGGAAGAAGAAATGAGGCCCAAAGTCAGTAGAAGGGACATAATAAAGATTCAAGTAGAAATAAATAAAATTGAGAAGAATAAAACAATAGGAAGAATCAATGCAAGCAGGAGCTGGTTCTTCGAGAAAATAAATAAAATAGATAAACCCTTAAGCAGACTTATCAAGAAAAAGAGTCTACACACATAAACAGAATCAGAAATGAGAAAGGAAAAATCACTATGGACACCACAGAAATACAAAGATTTATGAGAGAATACTATAAAAAATTATATGCTAACAAACTGGAAAACCTAGAAGAAGTGAACAAATTTCTAGAAAAATAGAACCTTCCAAGGCTGTCCCAGGAAGAAACAGAAAATCTGAAAAGAACAAATACCAGCAAATAAATTGAATTGGTAATCGAAAATCTACCTAAGAACAAAATACCAGGACCAGATGGTTTTACTGCTGAATTTTATCGAACATTTAGTGAAGATCTAATACCCATCCTCCTTAAAGTTTTCCAAAAAGTAGACGAGGAGGGAATAATCCCAAAGTCATTCTATGAGGCCAACATCACTCTAATACCAAAACCAGGCAAAGACACCACAAAAAAAAGAAAATTACAGAACAATACCCCTGATGAACATAGATGCAAAAATACTCAACAAAATATTAGCAAACCAAATTCAAAAATACATCAAAAGGATCTATCATGATCAAGTGGGATTCATCCCAGGATGCAAGGATGGTACAACAGAAAACCATTATCATCATCACTACATCCACAAAAAGGACAAAACCCACATGATCATCTCTATAGATGCTGAAAAAGCATTCAATAAAATTCAACATTTGTTCATGCTTAAACCTCTGAACAAATGGGTGTAGAGGGCAAGTACCTCAACATAATAAAGGCCATGTATGACAAACCCACAGCCAACATTATACTTAACAGCAAGAAGCTGAAAGCTTTTCCTTTAAGATGGGGAAGAAGACAAGGATGCCCACTCTCCCCACTTTTATTCAACATAGTTCTGGATGTCCTAGCCATGACAATCAGACAACACAAAGAAAGAAAAGGCATCCAGATTGGTAAGGAAGAAGTCAAACTGTCAGTGTTTGCAGATGACATTATATTGTACATAAAAACCCCCAAAACTACTATATCTAATAACTGAATTCAGCAAAGTTGCAGGATAAAAAATTAATACACAGAAATCTGTTGCATTCCTATATACTAATGATGAATTAGCAGAAAGAGAAATCAGGAAAACAATTCCATTCACATTTGCTTCAAAAAAGAGTAAAATGCCTTGGAATCAATGTAACCATGGAAGTGAAAGACTTATACTCTGATAACTACAAGATACTCCTGAGAGAAATTAAAGAAGAAACCAATTAATGGAAACACATCCTGTGCTCATGGATAGGAAGAATTAATATTGTCAAAATGGCCATCCTGCCTAAAGCAATTTACAGATTTAATGCAATCTCTATCAAAATATCAACTGCACTCTTCAATGATCTCGAGCAAACAGTTCTAAAACTCATATGGAACCACAAAAGAGTGCAAATAAACAAAGCAATCATGAAAAGGAAGAATAATGCAGGGGGAATTACGCTCCCCAACTTCAAGCTCTACTACAAAGCCACAGTAATCAAGACAATTTGGTACTTTCACTAGAACAGACCCATAGACCAATGGAACATAATAGAGAGCCCAATATAAACCCAAGCACATATGGTTAATTAGTATATGGTAAAGGAGCCATGGATATACAATAGGGGAAATGACAACCTCTTCAACAGCTGGTGTTGGCAAAGCTGGACAGCTATGTATAAGAGAATGAAACTGGATTATTATTGTCTAACCCCATAGACTAAAGTAAACTCAAAATGCATCAACAACCTGAATGTAAGTCATAAAACCATAAAATTCTTAATAATAAAACATAGGCAAAAATCTCTTGGACATAAACATGAGCAACTTAACTTCTTCATGAACATACCTTCCCAGTTAAGGGAAACAAAAGCAAAAATGAACATGTGGGACTATATCAAGCTGAAAAGCTTCTTTACAGCAAAGGACACCATCAGTAGAACAAAAGGACATCTTACAGTATGGAAGAATATATTCATAAATGACATATCTGATAAGGGATTGACATCCAAATTATATAAAGAGCTCAGGCACCTCAACAAACAAAAGCAAATAAGCCAATTAAAAAATGGTCAGAGGATCTGAACAGACAGTTCTCCAAAGAAGAAATTCAGATGCCCAACAGACACATGAAAAGATGCTCCTCACTGCTAATCATCAGCAAAATGCAAATTAAAACCCCAATGAGATACCACCTCACACTAGTTAGGATGGCCACCATCCAAAAGGCAGACATCAAATGTTGGCAAGGATGTGGAGAAAGGGGAACCCTCCTACACTACTGGTGGGAATGTAATTCAACCATTGTGGAAACAATATGGAGGTTCCTCAAAAAACTCAAAGTAGAAATACCATTTGACCCAGGAATTCACTCCTAGGAATTTACCCTAAGAATGCAGCAGCCCAGTTTGAAAAAGACTTATAGACCCCTATGTTTATTGCAGCACTATTTACAATAGCCAAGAAATGGAAGCAACCTAAGTATCCATCAGTAGAAGAATGGATAAAGAAAATGTGGTACATATACATAATGTAATATTATTGAGCCATAAGAAGAAAACAAATCTTACCATTTGCAACAACATGGATGGAGCTAGAGGGTATTATGCTCAGTGAAATAGGCCAGGTTGAAAAAGACAAGTATCAGATGATTTCACTCATCTGTGGAGTATAAGAACAAGGAAAAAACTGAAGGAAGAAAACAGAAGCAGACTTATAGAACCTAAGAATGGACTAACAGTTACCAAAGGGTAAGGGACTAGGGAGGATGGGTGGGAAGAGAGGAATAAGGAATAAAAGAGGCATTATGATTAGCAGGTATAATGTAGTGGGGGTGGGGGAGACGGGAAAAGCAGTATAGCACAAAGAAGCAAGTAATGATTCTATAGCATCTTACTATGCTAATGGACAGTGATTGTAAAGGGATATGTGGTGGGGACATGATAATAGGGGGAGTCTAGTAACCTTAATGTTATAATGTTGTTCAAGTAATTGTATATTAAGGATACCAAAAAAGAAAAAGAATGTATGCATGTTTTCTAGAGTATGTTTTCTCTTTTCTTTTCTTACTTCATGGATAACTCAAGAAATGGAAAAATACAACCTACCTCCTTAAAGTCATCACCCTGCCTGCACGTAAGAGAGGGCACAAATTAAATACTTTTAGTGAAGACTACTGGCTACCAAATCGTATGTCCATTTAGTTAATTTTTTTTGTATTTTTAACTCAGTTGTTTTTTTATCGTGCCAGGACCTGAATGAAAACCAGAGCACTCCAAGTAAAGAGGCACAGGAATGGCTTTCAAAGCAGAAAGAGAATATACAGCATTTTCAAGCAGAGGAAAAGACTAATCTTCTTCAACATCAGAGACATTACCTAGAGCTGCAATGCCATCACTTCAAAAGAAGCATGTTAGTTCAGCGTCATGCCTTGGAGCAGGACCTTCTCAGGGAGTTATATTTGAATGGTGGAAATCAGAATCTTCCAGAAAATATGTCAGTCACATGCCACCATCAGGGCCTTAGAGCGCTTCTGCTTCCCTTTGCCTAAGTCCTTCTTCCCTGGAAACCCAACCCACACGGTTCACCTTCTCTCCCACTTCCTATCTCCTCTATTCTAATCATCAAACTATTCTCCCTTCTTTAAATATTCTTGCACTCCTCTCTCTGTGTCACACACACATACACGTGCATGCACACTCTTATGGGGATCTCTCTCTCCCCAACTAGAATGGAAATTATATGAAGTCCCAGGTTTTGTTCAGGGCTTTTATATCCAGTGGATGGATATATCCAGGCCTTACAGTTAGTGACTGGCCCATAACACGTGTTCAATAAATATATATTAAGTAAATGTTTCATAAATATTAAATCTATGAATGAAAGAAATATTAATTTTTAAGTATGAAAAAGTAAATTGGATAATTTATGCCTTTTCATGAAATTATTCACTGGGCATATGTAGAAACTCTTATGCCAGTGAAAACAATGGTTCTCATCAGGTATACCTATGAGCATAGATCAATTTATTTCCAAGAGTGGCTTAAAATAAGCTTCAAATATAACATAATTATTCAAATTCACTAATAATTAAAGAAATTCAAATTAGAACAATTGCAGCAATTAGATAAGATCAGTCTAAAAAATTGGTAAGCCCTAGTAGTGGCATGGGAACGTGGGCAATGTTAGTAAGAATATAAATTGATACTCCTATTTTGGAGCATATTTCAGCAGCTTTTATAATTTACTTTTCATGTATCTTCTACCCATTAAATCCACTTCTAGAAATCTATCCTAAAGAAATAATAACATAATTATATGGTGTATCATGTGTAGATATTTATTGAAAATTTGTCATAAAGCAAAAAATGGAAAAACTATGGCATCACAAAGTAGAAGCTTACTATAAAACTTTTAAAAAAAGATCTCTTGAAGAAATGGCATTCACGGCGGAGCCAGGATGGCGGCGTGAGTAGAGCAGTGGAAATCTCCTCCCAAAAACACATAGAGCTATGAAAATATAACAAAGAAAAATCTTCCTAAAATAGAGACCACAGGACACAGGACAACATCCAGACCACATCCACACCTGCAAGGAACCAGCGCCTTGCGAAGGGGGTAAGATACAAGCCCCGGCCCGGCGGGACCCGAGCGCCCCTCCCCCCGGCTCCCGGCGGGTGGAGAGAAACCGGAGCGGTTTTTTTTTTTTTTTCTTGGCGAGCGCTTTTTGGAAGCCTTAGAGGGACGGGCCCCCGTTGCTGGGGAGGCAGGGTGGCGGGACCGGTGAGCAGGTGCCTGGGAACGGCGCTGGAGGACAAAGAATATCCCGCGTTTCTCCCTGCGGAACCGGCGGGCGGGTGCCTGAGACCAGTGCCTGAGGACGGAGGAGGTCACGCGTTTTTCCTTTTTTTTTTTCTCTCTCTCTTTTTGGCGAGCGCTTTTTGGAAGCCTTGAAGGGACGGGGACCCCAGTGCTAGGGAGGCAGGGTGGCGGGACTGGTGAGTGGGTGCCTGGGACCGGCGCCTGAGGACAAAGAATATACCACGTTTTTCCCTGCGGGACCGGTGGGCGGGTGCCTGAGACTGGCACTTGAGGACAGAGGAAATCGCGCGTTTTTCCCCTTTTTTTTTTCCTTTTCTGCGAGTGCTTTTTGGAAGCCTAAAAGGGACAGGGACCCCGGTGCTAGGGAGGCAGGGCGGCGGGACTGGTGAGCGGGTGCCTGGGACCGGCACCTGAGGACAAAGAATATCCCGCGTTTTTCCCTGTGGGACCGGTGGGTGGGTGCCTGAGACCGGCACCTGAGGACGGAAGAAATCGCGTGTTTTTCCCCTTTTTTTCTCTCTTTTTGGCGAGTGCTTTTTGGAAGCCTTGAAGGGACAGGGACCCCGGTGCTAGGGAGGCAGGGCGGCGGGACTGGTGAGCGGGTGCCTGGGACCAGTGCCTGAGGACAAAGAATATCGAGCGTTGCTTCCCTGCGGGACCGGTGGGTGGGTGCTTTTTGGAAACCTTGAAAGGACAGGGACCCTGGTGCTAGGGAGACAGGGCAGCAGGACCAGTGAGCGGGTGCCTGGGACCGGCAACTGAGGAAAAAAAAAAATCGCTTGTTTTTTCCTTTTTTTTTTCTTTCTGTTCCCTCTCTCATTGTTGCTGTTGTTGTTTTGGTTTGGAGAGTGCTTTTTGGAAGTCTTAAAGGGGCAGGACAGGTCACTTAGACCAGAGGCAGGGAATCTGGGGATCTCTGGGCACTCTAACCCCCTGGGCAGCAGGGAGCACAGAGGCCCCTTAGGGAGATAAATAGCCTCCTGGCCACTCCCCATCCAACTGGGCTCCACCATTTTGGAGGAACAGCCCCAGCCAGGCCAAGCCCACAGCAACAGCGGAGATAAACCCCAAAGCAACTGGGCGGGAAGCAGAAGCCCTGTCTGCGCACAGCTGCCCAGCACAAGCAACTAGAGGTTGCTAGTCTCCCAGGAAAAGGCTACAAACCAACAAGAAGGGAAGCTCTTCCAGCAGTCACTTGTACCAGCTCTGCAAACTATCTCTATCACCATGAAAAGGCAAAACTACAGGCAGACAAAGATCACAGAGACAACACCTGAGAAGGAGACAGACCTAACTAGTCCTCCTGAAAAAGAATTCAAAATAAAAGTCATGAACATGCTGACAGAGATGCAGAGAAAAATGCAACAGCAATGGGATGAGATGCAGAGAAAAATGCAAGAGCAGTGGGATGAGATGCAGAGAAAAATGCAAGAGCAGTGGGATGAAGTCCGGAAGGAGATCACAGATGTCAGGAAAGAGATCACAGAAGTGAAACAATCCCTGGAAGGATTTATAAGCAGAATGGATAAGATGCAAGAGGCCATTGAAGGAATAGAAGCCAGAGAACAGGAACGTATAGAAGCTGACATAGAGAGAGATAAAAGGATCTCCAGGAATGAAACAACACTAAGAGAAATATGTGACCAATACAAAAGGAAAAACATTCGTATTATAGGGATACCAGAAGAGGAAGAAAGAGGAAAAGGGATAGGAAGTGTCTTTGAAGAAATAATTGCTGAAAACTTCCCCAAACTGGGGGAGGAAATAATCGAACAGACCATGGAATTACACAGAACTCCCAACAGAAAGGATCCAAGGAGGACAACACCAAGACACATAATAATTAAAATGGCAAGGATCAAGGACAAGGAAAGAGTTTTAAAGGCAGCTAGAGAGAAAAAGGTCACCTATAAAGGAAAACCAATCAGGCTAACATCAGACTTCTCAACAGAAACCCTACAGGCCAGAAGAGAATGGCATGATATACTTAATGCAATGAAACAGAAGGGCCTTGAACCAAGGATACTGTATCCAGCACGACTATCATTTAAATATGATGGTGGGATTAAACAATTCCCAGACAAGCAAAAGCTGAGGGAATTTGCTTCCCACAAACCACCTCTACAGGGCATCCTACAGGGACTGCTCTAGATGGGAGCACCCCTAAAAAGAGCACAGAACAAAACACACAACATATGAAGAATGGAGGAGGAGGAATAAGAAGGGAGAGAAGAAAAGAATCTCCAGACAGTGTATATAACAGCTCAATAAGCAAGCTAAATTAGGCAGTAAGATACTAAAGAAGCTAACCTTGAACCTTTGGTAACCACGAATCTAAAGCCTGAAATGGCAATAAGTACATATCTCTCACTAGTCACCCTAAATGTAAATGGACTTAATGCACCAATCAAAAGACATAGAGTAATAGAATGGATAAAAAAGCAAGACCCATCTATATGCTGCTTACAAGAAACTCACCTTAAACCCAAAGATAAGCATAGACTAAAAGTCAAGGGATGGAAAAACATATTTCAGGCAAACAACAGTGAGAAGAAAGCAGGGGTTGCAGTACTAATATCAGACAAAATAGACTTCAAAACAAAGAAAGTAACAAGAGATAAAGAAGGCCACTACATAATGATAAAGGGCTCAGTCCAACAAGAGGATATAACCATTCTAAATATATATGCACCCAATACAGAAGCACCAGCATATGTGAAGCAAATACTAACAGAACTAAAGAGGGAAATAGACTGCAATGCATTCATTGTAGGAGACTTCAACACACCACTCACCCCAAAGGATAGATCCAGAAAATAAGTAAAGACACACAGGCACTGAACAACACACTAGAACAGATGGACCTAATAGACATCTATAGAACTCTACATCCAAAAGCAACAGGATATACATTCTTCTCAAGTGCACATGGAACATTCTCCAGAATAGACCACATACTAGCTCACAAAAAGAGCCTCAGTAAATTCCAAAATATTGAAATTCTACCAACCAATTTTTCAGACCACAAGGGTATGAAAGTAGAAATAAATTCTACAAAGAAAACAAAAAGGCTCACAAACACATGGAGGCTTAACAACATGCTACTAAATAATCAATGGATCAATGAACAAATCAAAATAGAGATCAAGGAATATATAGAAACAAATGACAACAACAACACTAAGCCCCAACTTCTGTGGGATGCAGCGAAAGCAGTCTTAAGAGGAAAGTATATAGCAATCCAGGCACACTTGAAGAAGGAAGAACAATCCCAAATGAATAGTCTAACATCACAATTATTAAAACTGGAAAAAGAAGAACAAATGAGGCCTAAAGTCAGCAGAAGGAGGGACATAATAAAGATCAGAGAAGAAATAAACAAAATTGAGAAGAATAAAACAATAGCAAAAATCAACGAAACCAAGAGCTGGTTCTTTGAGAAAATAAACAAAATAGATAAGCCTCTAGCCCAACTTATTAAGAGAAAAAGAGAGTCAACACAAATCAACATAATCAGAAATGAGAATGGAAAAATCACGACAGACTCCACAGAAATACAAAGAATTATTAAAGACTACTATGAAAACCTATATGCCAACAAGCTGGAAAACCTAGAAGAAATGGACAACTTCCTAGAAAAATACAACCTCCCAAGACTGACCAAGGAAGAAACACAAAAGTTAAACAAACCAATTACAAGCAAAGAAATTGAAACAGTAATCAAAAAACTACCCAAGAACAAAACCCCGGGGCCGGACGGATTTACCTCGGAATTTTATCAGACACACAGAGAAGACATAATACCCATTCTCCTTAAAGTGTTCCACAAAATAGAAGAAGAGGGAATACTCCCAAACTCATTCTATGAAGCCAACATCACCCTAATACCAAAACCAGGAAAAGACCCCACCAAAAAAGAAAATTACAGACCAATATCCCTGATGAATGTAGATGCAAAAATACTCAATAAAATATTAGCAAACAGAATTCAACAGTATATCAAAAAGATCATACACCATGACCAAGTGGGGTTCATCCCAGGGATGCAAGGATGGTACAACATTCGAAAATCCATCAACATCATCCACCACATCAACAAAAAGAAAGACAAAAACCACATGATCATCTCCATAGATGCTGAAAAAGCATTTGACAAAATTCAACATCCATTCATGATAAAAACTCTCAGCAAAATGGGAATAGAGGGCAAGTACCTCAACATAATAAAGGCCATATATGATAAACCCACAGCCAGCATTATACTGAACAGCGAGAAGCTGAAAGCATTTCCACTGAGATCGGGAACCAGACAGGGATGCCCACTCTCCCCACTGTTATTTAACATAGTACTGGAGGTCCTAGCCACGGCAATCAGACAAAACAAAGAAATACAAGGAATTCAGATTGGTAAAGAAGAAGTTAAACTGTCACTATTTGCAGATGATATGATACTGTACATAAAAAACCCTAAAGACTCCACTCCAAAACTACTAGAACTGATATCGGAATACAGCAAAGTTGCAGGATACAAAATTAACACACAGAAATCTGTGGCTTTCCTATACACTAACAACGAATCAATAGAAAGAGAAATCAGGAAAACAATTCCATTCACCATTGCATCAAAAAGAATAAAATACCTAGGAATAAACCTAACCAAAGAAGTGAAAGACTTATACTCTGAAAACTACAAGTCACTCTTAAGAGAAATTAAAGGGGACACTAATAAATGGAAACTCATCCCATGCTCATGGCTAGGAAGAATTAATATCGTCAAAATGGCCATCCTGCCCAAAGCAATATACAGATTCGATGCAATCCCTCTCAAATTACCAGCAACATTCTTCAATGAATTGGAACAAATAATTCAAAAATTCATATGGAAACACCAAAGACCCCGAATAGCCAAAGCAATCCTGAAAAAGAAGAATAAAGTAGGGGGGATCTCACTCCCCAACTTCAAGCTCTACTACAAACCCATAGTAATCAAGACAATTTGGTACTGGCACAAGAACAGAGCCACAGACCAGTGGAACAGATTAGAGACCCCAGAAATTAACCCAAACATATATGGTCAATTAATATTTGATAAAGGAGCCATGGACATACAATGGCAAAATGACAGTCTCTTCAACAGATGGTGCTGGCAAAACTGGACAGCTACATGTAGGAGAATGAAACTGGACCATTGTCTAACCCCATATACAAAGGTAAACTCAAAATGGATCAAAGACCTGAATGTAAGTCATGAAACCATTAAACTCTTGGAAAAAAACATAGGCAAAAACCTCTTAGACATAAACATGAGTGATCTCTTCTTGAACATATCTCCCCGGGCAAGGAAAACAACAGCAAAAATGAGCAAGTGGGACTACATTAAGCTGAAAAGCTTCTGTACAGCGAAAGACACCATCAATAGAACAAAAAGGAACCCTACAGTATGGGAGAATATATTTGAAAATGACAGATCCGATAAAGGCTTGACATCCAGAATATGTAAAGAGCTCACACGCCTCAACAAACAAAAAACAAATAACCCAATTAAAAAATGGGCAGAGGAACTGAACAGACAGTTCTCCAAAAAAGAAATACAGATGGCCAAGAGACACATGAAAAGATGCTCCACATCGCTAATTATCAGAGAAATGCAAATTAAAACTACAATGAGGTATCACCTCACACCAGTAAGGATAGCTGCCATCCAAAAGACAAACAACAACAAATGTTGGCGAGGCTGTGGAGAAAGGGGAACCCTCCTACACTGCTGGTGGGAATGTAAATTAGTTCAACCATTGTGGAAAGCAGTATGGAGGTGCATCAAAATGCTCAAAACAGACCTACCATTTGACCCAGGAATTCCACTCCTAGGAATTTACCCTAAGAACGCAGCAATCAAGTTTGAGAAAGACAGATGCACTCCTATGTTTATCGCAGCACTATTTACAATAGCCAAGAATTGGAAGCAACCTAAATGTCCATCGGTAGATGAATGGATAAAGAAGATGTGGTACATATACACAATGGAATACTACTCAGCCATAAGAAGTGGAAAAATCCAACCATTTGCAGCAACATGGATGGAGCTGGAGAGTATTATGCTCAGTGAAATAAGCCAAGTGGAGAAAGAGAAATACCAAATGATGTCACTCATCTGAGGAGTATAGGAACAAAGGAAAAACTGAAGGAACAAAACAGCAGTGGAATTACAGAACCCAAAAATGGACTAACAGGAGATCAAGGCCTAGCTTGGATACCCAGAAAATGAACTAAGATACGATATGATCATCAAAAAGCCTCCACAGGGATCCGGACGATGCTGCGGTTGTGGCTGCATCCAGCCCACCATCTCCTGGACTTGCCATAAGAATGAGGAGGGAGATGTCTAGGCTGGCATGTGCATACAGTGAGACAACGAATTTGACCGGAACTGTACTGTTGGAACTCAACCAGGAGTTGGGAGGGGTGCAAGTTGTAGCACTCCAAAATCTCATGACTATAGACTATCTATGGTTAAAAGAACATATGGGATGTGAACAGATCCCAGAAATGGGCTGCTTTAATTTGTCTGATGGTTCAAGTACAGTTGGACAATATCCATCATATCATAGATAAATTTTCACAAATGCCTAGGGTGCCTAAATGGTTTTCTTGGCTTCACTGGAGATGGATGGTAATTATAGATTTGCTTTGTTTATGTCACCGTATTCCTATTATGTTGATATATGTGTGCAAATTAGTTAGTAGTTTAAAACCCATACATACTTAAGGTACTATACAAGAAGATATGTCAAAGAAATAATCAATCCTCCCAAGTTTCCTTTGTATGCTACATCTATAGCTTTTCTTCTTCCTTCCTAATTACAACCCTTAAATAGAATTCGTGCCTCATATCGAATTTACCGAGTATCATAATTCCTCCAGGTGGTAAAGATACCTCGAGACAAGTGCTGGGCATAGAAGCCACAGGGCATAAATCTGCAAAGAAGTAAAAAGCTAACCTTTGCAAACAATATGGCTTCTCTCTCACTTACCAACTTTACATTTCCCTGTATGGCCCCGGAAGATGACTGGTTAGCCAGAGACGGGTAAGATTCCTCAAGGGAGGAACAACCTAAGACAGGCACAGTCGCAGGGGGGCCATCAGGTGAGAATTTGGGGATCAACAGAGGTGAGGCTCAGAACCTCACCCCCCCTGCTTTGAGAGAAATCTTCTGCATCCTTGGATGTCTTGATGCCCTTGTCTAGCCTGGATTAATACTTAGTCCATAGGCACACACCTGATCATCTGATCATCTGCATTTGCCTTCTTACAGCACTAAACTATGTTTTCTACCTTTATCTTGCATCTACCTACCACTTCAGCATTTTATTAAAAATAAAAATAATAATAATAGTAGGAGAAATGTGGGATCAACATATAGATCAAGTACAAAAATCAAACGAATATTCATATTTGACCTGATTGTTTATAGGTCATATTGCATGATCAAAACCGAAAGTTTCTGTGATGACTGCCCTTGTACTGTTCACCATGTAAGAATTTATTCACTATGTAAGAATTCGTTCACCATGTAAGAACTTGTTCGTTATGCTTCAGAAGATTGGAGACTGACGAGAATTAGGCTTGAGATGGATTAATGATTGTACATTGAGCGTTGACCCCCCTATACTGAATTTTATTGTTGTTAACAACCATTTGATCAATAAATATGAGAGATGCCCTCTCAAAATAAATAAATAAATAAATAAATAAATAAATAAATAAATAAATAAATAAAAATAATAATAATAATAGGAGAAATGTGGGATCAACATATAAATCAAGTACAAAAATCAAACGAATAGTCATATTTGACCTGATTGTTTATAGGTCATATTGCATGATCAAAACCGAAAGTTTCTGTGATGACTGCCCTTGTACTGTTCACCATGTAAGAATTTATTCACTATGTAAGAATTCGTTCACCATGTAAGAACTTGTTCGTTATGCTTCAGAAGATTGGAGAGTGACGAGAATTAGGCTTGAGATGGATTAAGGATTGTACATTGAGCGTTGACCCCCCTATACTGAATTTTATTGTTGTTAACAACCATTTGATCAATAAATATGAGAGATGCCCTCTCAAAAAAAAAAAAAAAAAAAAAAAAAGATCTCTATGTCCTGATCTGATCTCGATATTTTTAGGTAAAGAAAGTATATTATATGTCTATAATATATATTGTTATTCAATTTTAAAACTATGTTTTTGTGTAATAGTTGTTGCACAGTAAGCATGGGGAAGGTTGGGAAACATATGCACCAAATGCTGGCCTCTGGAGAAGGGCCAGCAGGGGCAAAGGGGGCAAGTCTGACCTCCTTCTACATAGAAAGAGAGAACATGTAAGTGTTTGTGTGTGTGTCATACATTTGATCTTTTTAAACTGAAAAAAAATTGTAACATTTATTGATAATGAGGTAGGTATTCTGAGAGCTTTCTGCTTAGGAATTCATTTCACCCTCACATTAATTTTATGAAACATCTATGTTATGGTCTCCATTTGAGAAGTAATGAAATTGAGGCACAGAGAATTTATGTAATTAACCCAAGGACACACTGCTCATCGGTAGCAGAGCCAGGATTTAGAAAGCAGGCAGTCTAGCCCTAGAGTCTTGTGTTCTTAACCATTACACTATACTGGGTATACTGCATGTAACAGAATTGAATGTGTACTCTGAAAAAATTCAAAGGATGACTTCAAATACAAAATTAGGAAACATAAGTGAAGGAAAGAGAGTAGAAAGGACATTAAATCTCTTGGGACAGATTTGATATGTCTTCAGCTTATTGCTAAAAATAGTATAAATAGTAAATGAACAGATAAGGAAATTATGCTTCTAATTGCTATTTTCTACAGTTAAAGTAATAAAACTCTAATATTTACTGTGCAGCCATTATTAAATCATGCGATTATATCTATATCCTGGTTATTCTGTTTCTTAGGATTTTTTCTCTCCTGGCATTGTACATCAGTAAATTATGCCTTTGTCCTTTGTTATGAATTAGGAGTTAAATAAGAGGCAGACTCAATAGGACTTAGAGCATGCAATGCTACTGCGACAGCACGAATCCATGCAAGAACTGGAGTTCCACCACCTCTACACAATTCAGAAAATGCGCTGTGAGTTGATGAGACTGCAGCATCAAACCGAGCTCACTAACCAGCTGGAGCATAATAAATGGAGAGAGCAAGAACTAAGGTGAAAGCATGTCATGGAGGTTCGACAGCAGCCTAAGAGTCTGAAGGCACATTTAGCCTAAGCTTCTTGACAAACGGAACAGATAAAAGGCATCATGTAAACAGTAAAAGTCTGAGCCAGATGTCTGTCATAAAGAAACTGAAAAAGCTTTTTTTCTTTTCATTTTAAGCATGTTTGGTTGGTTTTGATGTAGAGGGTCTGTAGCTACAGACTTCTGCTTGTGTATTTCTCAGCAGAGTTCCAAAAAATGGCCAGAACTTTTTAACTGTGGAAAGTGCCATAAATAAGATTCAAAATTCTTATTTTAAGTGTACCCAAATGTCCAGTATTGATACTACAATCTATATATCAATGCACTAACCTGTTGGCTTCTCTCTGTTGTTCCAAGTTTCATAGTTTTGGAATCTTATTTCCTCTGAATGTGATTTGTATCCAAAAGAGGCAGTAAGTTCTTAATTAGTACAGAAAGAAGTGAATGAAAAATCCCTTTCTACCCCCTCTCCCTTCACTGTCAATACTCACCCTAAGAGGAATAGTGGAATTATCACTTTGTTACTCCCATTCTTTCTGTGCTTGGTAACATAAGAGCAGGGCATGTGCAGTTGGAGTGTATGTTTTTAATTAGTACATTAGAGTGAAGCAAATTATTATATGTCCTCTTGTAGATAAATAAGGAAAGACAAGTGGTGATATATAATATCAAAGGACTTTAAACTTTCTATTTGCTTTGCAAAGAGAAATTTATTCATGATACAAAATTCAAAAGATGCCAAAGTGTAATTATCATGAAGTTAAAGGTTTTCCTCTCCTTGTCCTTTAAGCCACCTGGTCCAGCCCCCTCTACCAAAATCAACCAGAGTTAACAATTCCAAGGAATTTTCAAATTTTATAACTTGTAAAAAATATGTGAAGTATAAACACATGAATCTTAATAAACAAAAAACCAAAATGACCCACTATATATGTTGTCATCCATAGTAGTACCTCAATTAATCTGTACATGTCTGCACATTTTAAACTTTTATTTACATGCAAAAAGGCCCAGGTCCCATAGTATCTTCTTTACCCCCTTTTTCAAACTCTTTGACAATTTAACTATAACGCTAACAGATAACAACACTTACCTGAATAACTCTTCTGAAGTGGAGTGAAATTCACTCACAGAAGTAATCTGTGTCCAAACCAGAGCTAAACCACACCTCGTGGTTTCTCTGATTCCTATTCAACTCTATTCATACAAGTTGTCCTGAACAAAATACAGAAGCAAAGCTAAGATTCACCCTTTCCTTGTGAATCCAAGTAAAATTTTACTTTGCTATGTCTTCAAAACAGCTAATGAACATCATTTACAGAGTGGCTCATAAGTTGACTACCCACATAACTGTCATTAGTTCTGTCTATTAAAATCAGAATTCATTATGAATTTCCAGATTTATTTTTTCTTTGTAGTGGCTACACAGTAGTTTCCCACCAAAAGATATTTAAAGCATGTCTATAAAATTAACTAAAGTTTTAAAGTAAGCAGCACGCAGAACTAAACCAAACTGAAAGCTTGTTCATTTTCTTAGGTCAGACCATAAAGTTAATACAACTCATTTCTCTGGGGCTTGAAATAGGTTAGTTGTTTGCTGTTTAAACCTTCCTTTTTCCCCCTGTTGTTGCAGCCTTCTCCATTTGAAGCTTGTAGACACTAGTCTGACTTTCACAGATACTATTAAAAAATCAAGGGGAAAAATAATGTTTCACAATCATAGTCAGACTTCAGATATAAAGCTTCCTTCTCATGATACATAAGCTCAAGATTTTCTGTAAAAGAAATTGTTCTGTTACTTTAGTGGGAGAGAAAATCACCATGTTCCTCTTAGTTGTATGTATCTATCTACTTGCACAATTTGAAAACAGACTTTTTAAAATTAAGGTATTGATAAACAATCTTATGAAGGTTTCACATGAGCAACATTGTGGTTTCAACATTCACTCATACTATCAAGTCCTCCCCACCCCATTACACTCACTCTCCATCAGCGTAGTAAGACACTATAGAGTCATTACTTGTCTTCTCCGTGCTGTACTGCCTTCCCCGTGACCCACCTATATTGTTAGTGATAATTATAGTACCTCTTAATCCCCTTCTCCCTCCCTCTCTACCCACGCTCCCCAACCCCTTCCCTCTGGTAACCCTAGTCTCTTCTTGGAAAAAACAGACTCTCTTTTAACACCAGGTCATTTCATTTACTTAAGTAACAGTTGCAACTTTTTAAGGTAAATTTTTATTTACTAAGTAATAGTTTAACTTCAATAGTTGCATCTATTCCAACTTTCTCCAAGACTTTAAGGGGGATAGGAGGACTTCAGTTTGCACACTTAGATAAGCTGACTGTATTTGTAGACACTGGGGCACCATTTCTGTGGAATGACTTGGGTAAACACCTATTGTCTGTCTGCCATTTCTTCATCTGCCATCAGGTGATGTTATGTCAGTATTAAGTGATTAAGAAACAACTGGAACATGTTTATCCTGCTTTCACTTGAGCCAAACATTGAGGGATATAGTTTATTCTTGGTATAAGTATTAATCCTGTTGAAAAAAATCTTCAGGGCATTCCTTTTTGTCATTAGCTAGTGATATGAAGTGACTATAGTTTTCTTGGCAAAATATTTGAATATTTAAAAGTGTCTTAAAGAATGGAGGCTGTTACACAAAGTCAGAAGAGAATTCTAAATTTCATTGTTCCATTCCTGGCTAACGTGGAGGAATTTTATTAACCAAGGGCAGTATTTAAGAACAGTGCTAAGCGTAACTAAACCAAGAGTTTGTATTTCTAGCTAGACATTTCTTGATCCTTTACAGAATAAAGGTACATGACTATGACTTAGCCTCAATTGGTGTAAAATGCAGAAAAGGATATATTTTTTATTTTGTTGCATTGGAGCAAAGAGTGTGAACTAGTTCCTTGACAAGCATGTTTCATCATACATGCATTTGCACACCCAGTCAACCATTCAATATCTGGCAGTATATATACTAAGGTAAATAATTTCAACTACAGGTTCTGCCTTTGTGTAGCCAATGAGTGTTGTTACTTGTAGGCTTGATGGGTATATCTTATAAAATATATCTCATCTTACTAAGTTTTGTTAAAACTTGAGTTCATAGAATAATTAACCTGTGATTTAAAGCCAGAGTTAATCTGTTTCTGAACTCAAATTACTTTATCTCAAAAATGTTTATGTAGTTCATGTCTGTTATCATTACCTCAAGAAAGGTTGTCCCTTCCATCATAACTTTTCTTTGACCTTTGAAAGATTAGTTAACTGACTTTCAGGTTTTTGCTCGTGGTGCTAAATAGTAAACCCTAAGGAGGAGCAGACGCAGAACTTAGCCGTCTTAACTGAGCAGTATGACCACAACATTAATGAAATGCTCCCCACTCAAGCTGTAAGTTTATTTTACTTAGGCAAAACAAATTTAGTGCCCCTTTCCTTCCACCACCTGAATAAATCCCAACAATTAAAATATTAAGTTGGAAATGGAAACTCTCCTGTACCTTGGGAAATAGTGATGGTGGTTCATATTCTTCTTGTTCTCAGCATTGCTTGGAAATATGCATGATGTATGCATAGTTCTCTTTGTTACATTTGGAAATGAGGTTCTACATAGGCTCTCTGCTGGTGCCTTGCAGGGGTTTAGTACATATACCAACAGCTTATGAAGATTGGAGAAGAAGCTTTGTTAAGCAGTGTTCAAAAGTAGTACTTTATTGGGAATCCAGATGGTCACATTTGAGTGCATGTACAAAATATTTGCTATTTAAGTTTCCAGGCTTTTTCTTAATAGGCCAGATAGTATTTTAGGCTTTGTGGGCCAGGAGGAAAAACTGACGTTATGATGTGGGTATACATAGCCATTTAAAATGTGACCATTTCAGAATGTAGAAACCATTCCTAATTAGTGGAGTATTGAAAGACAAAAACAAAAAATCAGGTAGCTGTTCAGATTTGGCCCATAGCGGTAGCATGCTTGTCCCTGTTCTGTAGTTATTTTCATTGGACAGAAGAGATTCAGAGTCATATCAATCAGATTCTATATTTTTCTTTAAAAAAATAACAATTATTTAGGCATCATCCAAATAGCTTATGATAGCTTCATTTTTATAATGCCTTCATTGGTTGCTATGCTTTCCTTTTTACTCCAAGTTGTAAGAGAGAACAGTTGTGCCCTATAGAAGAGTAGTCTGTCTTAACTTACACATCCTCCTTTCCATACATCATGAAAAGATAGCTCACAGCAGGATATATCTGTTTTCTTTCTCTCTTTCAGCCGCATTTGGATGAAGCACAGGAGGCAGAGTGCCAAGCTTTGAAAATGCAGCTGCAGCAGGAAGTGGAGCTGTTGAATGCATGTCAGAGGAAATTCAAGATGCAGGCTGAGGTGCAACATGATCTAGAGCTTCGGGAGCTTGAACAGAGGGTCTCCCTCTGCAAGGCACTCTTAGAACAAAAGGTGTAAGTAATAGAAAAAAGTAATTGTGCTAGTATTTGCTTTCATCAAAATCATTTCATAAATATATTTTCATGATGACAGAGGTGGCATTAGATTGTCTTCACAATACCATTTTGCTTAATTCTAGTTTTGGTAGTATTTTCTTTTTCTTCAAAATTACTGATTCAGTAATGAACCTTAAAATTAATCAGCTTTATGTGAACACAGTTGAATTGTAAAAGGATAGCTCTGGCTCTGTCTTCCTCTCTGCTTTTGTATACCTAAAAAAATTGGAGAAAAAGTTGAATAGTGAAGGAAAAACTTTAGTAATTGTTTGGTGTTAGGCTGGAGGGAGGAAAAACAAGGACATGCAAACAGAACAGAGAGATGCCATAGGGGGAGGACAGACCAGACCCCAAGGTCCATGCCTTATATGAAAGGAGACAGCTCTTCCTGAATTCCATCTTTCTGATGTGCCAACTAAGACCCGGATGTCAGCTTCCTCCCTCTTGGAAGGAAAAAAAGTTTCTAGTTGTCTATTATGTCACCTTTAGCCAATCATACCTCTCCACACACCCTAGGATAGCTTGCCCACTCCTTCCCCTTCTAATCCCTTATAAGCCCCCACCTCCCTGACCGGGTGTGACTTCCCTGGTCTGTAGTACCCAGACCACAGAACATCACCCAGGAGTGGCATTCAAATAAACTACCTGGTCTTTGTTGCCTCTCTTTGCCTGCTTATTTCAGTTAAAATTTATCTTACATTTGGTGCCAAAATCCTGGGAAGGAGCATGAGTGCGGGGCCCCGACTGGCCACCGGTGGCCCCACCCCCTCCTTCCCCAACTCAGGACCTCAGCCTGCTCTGGACTGTTTTCCGGTGAGTCCCTCAGTGACCCCTAGTCTGTTTCCCTTCGTAACTCCATTTCATCTGGTACATTAGAAATCATGCGTACATTCAGGTGGGGCATCTGGCCCCTGGGCATTTGGCCCACCCTCTGCAGGCATCCAGCCTGCTCCTGACCCTACAGTAAGGGAGACGTCCCTACCCCAGGCCTCAGGACTTCTGTTGGCATCTGGAGATGTCCCTCACCCAGGCTCCCAGGATGTCTCCCCTGACTTGGCATGCTTGGGACGCTGGGCGCTCCTCTCAGAGGGATTAGTTGGGAAGTGGCACAGACATGGGGAATCAGCCCTCAAAAGCAGAGGCTCAGACCCCACTGTGGTGTCTCATTTCTAATTTGGCTACTCTATATTTGTCCCAGGAAGTACGCAAATAGAAGCTAGTCTTTCTTTGCTCTGAGGCTGGGCCTCAGTATCTCTTGGACAATCAATCTCACTGGCCCCCTGAGGGAACTTTCAATTTTAGCCTCCTCACCACCTTGATTAATTATTGCCACTGGAGCACATAGTAGAGTGAAATCCCATATGTGCAGTCTTTTTGGACTTTGCACTCCCGTCCAGACCTTTATGTTGTGTTCATTTTTATAATGCCTTCATTGGTTGCTATGCTTTCCTTTTTCAGAGATGTTTACTCCAACATGTAAGAGAGAACAGTTGGTTCTCCTAGCCCCATCTCCAGTCCATCTGTCAGCCTCTTACTCTACCCAGTCCTTCTTCCTTTTTAGATCCACCAGAAAACCTCAGTCACCCGCCTCCCTCAGCTTGTGATCCACTCACCCTCTCTCCACCACCATCTTTAAGTCCTTTTTCCTCCCCCATGTCATAACCATCTTAAAGTCCTACATTCTCAACCATGCCATTGTCCTGCTCTCCTCTTTCAGTGGCTGCACAACCCCCTCCCCCTCTCTTTCAGCCTTCACAGCCCTCTTCCCCCACTGGAACACACTCTTCCCACTCTCTGGTTCCAGAAGCCACGGACAGGAAGCTGAAGAGAGGGAAGGCAATTGGATATCAGTGACTCAAGTCTTTTTATTGGTTTGTCTGTCTGTGTATATGTTTTTGTGTGGGGAGTGTTGCTGACTGTAGTCATTGTATCTCAGTTTGTACGTTTGTGTGTCTAGGTGTATAGATGAAAAATATTTTATTTAAAAATAAGCATTTGTGAAAGTTGGGCATTCTAAAACTTCCAGAAAATCTGATAAAAATGTTAAGCATTTATGCTAATTTGGGTTTGGCTGAGGCGGGCATGTCCTTGTTTTTATCAGCTGCCTAGGTTTACCTAAGGTCATTTAAGTCAATGTTATCCACTAAATCTTTTATGAATGAAATGCTTAAATGCTTGGCTTTGTCTAATCTTCAGAAAAGGTTTTGTAAGTAATCTAGCATAGTTGCTAATAATAAGTAAACAAGCCTAGCAAATAAATATCTTAATAACAATACTGTATTAATGTATAACAGTGTATATGTATGCAAACAGCCTGAGAATTTTTGTAGTAAACGAAATTCTTAAAGTTTGCTAAGTTATATAGACATATTTTGTGCCTGATAAAAAATTGTGCCATAAAGCACATTTCCAAAAATGATAATATATGTTCATAGATGTATCAATCTGAATAATGCTAGTGTAACAGTTTACAATAGCCTGCTTCTCAGAGTTCACTAAAAATTAAGGTACCTAATGGTCTTAAGTTCTAAACAAAACTACTTAAAGTAATAAGGAAAACATTTCTTCATACTAAAGAATGTGTCTTTTGATAAAAAAATAACTTTGTTCTAAAGTACAACTGTTTATTTAGAGGGAGAAATCTAAACGTAAAAAGGTTGTAGAAAGTTTGTGGAAGAATTTAATATGGTCATGCTATATAAAATTAAAGCAAATGAGTCTCGGTATCAAGTACACAGCAAAATTAGAATTTTGTTTTCAGTTAAAAAGACAAAGTTTTCTTAACTGTTAGTCTGCTCATAATGAAAATTGCAAAAAGTTCTCTAATTGTTTTATCAAAGCAGTTTATCATGCTTAAAGTCTCAATGAGTTGTCAGAGTATTTAAGAAAATGAGATCTTAATATTAAAAGGACTAAAAGCTAAAGTTTGCTAACAACTGTGTAACCTTCTTTGTTTGCCTTTGAAGTATTTTGTTGTCATTCTGGTTAAATAGATAAGTATTGCTTCATAGCAACCTATAATCCTATTTAAGCAAGTGCCTTAAAACTTTTAGCAGCTTCCCAAAATCAAACTCAAAAAGGTGCTTTTTCCTCTAGTTAACTCTGATATTTTCCAGAAGGCCCCTGGAACATGTCAGAAGAACTTTTTCTCATTGGAGAAAGTATTTGGCTAATTTAGCTTATTTTTCTGATATATAATTACCTGCTTAATTACCTAGAAAGCACTGTCAAAAAGAATAATGTTAAACTTTGTTACTAAATGTTTTCTGTTACAGAAATATCAAAATTTCCTTATGTCAACTGTCTTACAGTAAGTTCTCATCAAATCTTTAACCATTGTCATTTGTAAGTCTTTTATTATTTATAGCCACTCTTTTATTACTCTTAAGCTAGTAAACAACTAGATTTCAGCAGAACAGGTATTAGTTACATAAGATTAAGTAAACCAAGGAAGATGATTTTATGGCTTTTTGTTTCAAATGTTGTTGATAAAGTGTTTTAAGCTTTTTCTATTAAGCTGACAACAGTTTAGTAAATGATTGTCTTTATAAGCAGAATTGAGGCTTTATCTTTCTCTCTACCTGATCCCTCCAGAATTAAAAAAAAACTCTCAGTGACTATTTTTATATTTCATGGCAGTATGTTTATTTGCACAAGTTCAATAAGAATCTGCTTTCCTTGTAAGAGGACCAATTAAAAACGCTAGTTATATTACCAAGGCTTTGACTGGAATGTCATACCTGAGAGACACGTGTGTAAACTCAGATGCGAACAGACAGCTTTAAGGAACTAAGATTGACTTTATAAAGCCAACAAAGCCCCTTGGAGGAACTAGCCTGATACTTGCTTACATGGTTCCCAGCAGCCTTATCAGGTGAGTAAGGAAGGTCATTTCCTGGCAGGTGCAGGAACCTTAGAATGTCTTGGGGTCCTCGAGAAGAGAGGAATTCACCCAAATCTACAGGTACTGCAGGCACAACCTGATAGCAAGTCTAGCTTGGCTTTCTGGCCTCAAGAAACCTTTAAAAGTCCAATCTGAAATTCCTTATAAAAAGTTCCAGCAAAGCATATTTAAAAGAGCCAATTGCTCTTCTTGCTGCACTTATGCAAATAATCAAGCCAACTGTTAATTATTTTCTTAATCTGGCTACTTCTAATAAAAATAAGGGTGATTTTAGAGAAAAGTATTGTTTCAATAATGCAGTCTTATCTATACTAAATCCTCATACCAGTCATTGAGATGTAAACTTGATCCAGAATTCCAGTTCCCCATAATGGCCTGGCTAATGCCCCTACTGGGCCCCTTAATAACAATTTGTGGTTTACTCTTTGTTGCCCCTTGTGTCCTCAGGTTCCTCCAACAGCAGCTAACCCAGATGACCCAGGTCGCCACCAACCAGATGTTACTTCACCGTTATGCACCCCTTCCCACTAAACCCCTTCCTTTGGCCTCAACTCCCACAATGCCCTTTGTTAGCCAGCTGTAGCCAGATCGAATCATTGCCCATTATGACCAAAAGGCTGGAATGTTAGTCTGGAGGAAGGAAAAACAAGGACATGCAAACAGAACAGAGAGATGCCATAGGGGGAGAACATGCCAGACCCCAAGATCTGTGCCTTATATGGGAAGGAGACAGCTCTTCCTGAATTCCATCCTTCTGATGTGCCAACAAAGACCCGGATGTCAGCTTCCTCCCTCTTGGAAGGAAAAAAAGTTTCTAGTTGTCTATTATGTCACCTTTAGCCAATCATACCTCTCCACACCCTGTAGGATAGCTTGCCCGCTCGTCCCCCTCCTAATCCCTTATAAGCCCCCACCTCCCTGACCAGGTGTGACTTCCCTGGCCTGTAGTACCCAGAATGTGGAACATCACCTGGGAGTGGCATTCAAATAAACTACCTGGCCCTTTGTTGCCTCTCTTCGCCTGCTTATTTTGGCTAAAATTTATCTTACACTTGGGAGGGACAAGGGAAAAGGATCAGGAATATACTTTATCCATTCATCCTTGGTCTGGAACTGTACAGATTGGTAGATTACTGGAAAAGAGAAGGTAAAACCAGTTTTACACACATGAAGATTTTGGCTGAAAATATTATTTCTAGATGTATCTTTATTTTACTTATTCTTGGTCACATATGTTAGAACTAGAATCCCTAAATTCACTTGTATCCTTTAAGGTACTGAGACTGTATGTGTGTGTGTTGGAGAAAGAACAATGGGTAGAAGATTTGGAGAAAGAAAGAGAGGAAAGGCATTTGTTCTGAGTAGCAGTAGAATGTAAGTTGTATCCAGGATTGAATGCTATGTTCCAGAATTCCCGAGCCATAAGTTCCCAGCAGCTGGTAAGTTGGTCCATTGTAAGTTAACACGTGCCTAATGGTTTTGTCTATTAAAAATTTTCATTGCTTCTGGACCATTAATTGGCCCATAGACTTTCCTCTCTCTTCTACAGTTCTTGTGATAAAAATAGAATACCTCATTTATATTAAAAAATATGTTCTTAAAAACTCCACCTAAATAGAGTGTTGCTACTTCTCTGGCACAGCTGACTTTATTACTGGCTCCTTTGTGAGTTACTTGCCTCTAAAAATTATCTCAATTATGTTTCTCATTCAAGATGGAAAGATAGAAATATATAAATTGTTAGAAAGATGTAGTTGTGCCATGTACAGTATTCATAAATCTGCCTGATTTCAACTTGCATATTTAAAATTTAATCTAAAGTTCCATCTCTTATGCTTCAAAATTATCACTGAAAGATAAGCCTATATAGTATTTCAGTAACAGTGTTATGAGAGAAATACTGGAACTGTTTTATTTGTATTTTTAGCTCCACCTAGTGGCTCAGAGTTAAAGAGTGCTAATTAGTATCTTAGGTGTAGTCTTACTTCAATATATGAACTAAGGCCTTTCTGTTCTACAAAACCAGGTAAAATGTTGGCATAGGGCTGATACCATTGCCAGAAGTGCAGTCGCAGTCTCATATATTGTTAATGCATTTTGGAAAGCAATTTGAAAGTATATATTGATCTTTGAAAATGTTAAGCAAAGAATTTAGAGAATTTAGAGAAAAGAAATGCTGAATACAGGAAAAGCAATATGCATAAATATGTTAATTATGGCATAGTTTATAATGGTTTAAAACAACCATCTAAAATAATTAAATGCTTATGACCAAGGCACTTAATAAAATCTTGTTCAACCATTTAAATGGTGGCTTTATAGATAGTATTAATGCAGAAAAATGCTTATGAGGTGTTGAATAAAATAAAGACAAATCACACTTAAAGTGAGTTGAACTAATACTTATAATGGTTGTATTAATATGGTAGATTGGTTGTGGTGGTTTATATTATTTTGATAATAGACATGCACAAGATAAAATTAATAAAAGAAACAGTGAAATAAATCTACAGTGCTTTGAGTTGCTACTTGATTTTTAGGGCTCATGTTTACATTTCAAGTGAAGTGCATGACTATAAAGCAGTTTGGGGTCAGTCAGTTGGCAACTACCAAGGCCTTGATAAACCCATGGTATGAGTTGAAAACATCATAACACCTATATTTTCTGTACTTTTTGCTTATTGGTTGTACAGATAAGAACCAGTCATCTGAAAATAGAGGTGAAACCAGAGAGAATGTTAGTTATTTCTAGATGAATAATAATTCTGTTTGAAGATTGCTTTCAGCCTCCAAATGAACCAAGATTTGCCCTCCACATTGAGACACCAACAGAGGACGCCTCAGTTGAGGCTCACATGAGGTCTTACTGCAACTTTCCTTGTGCTTCATTTACATTAAAATTTCAGCAAAATGACAACATAACTATAAATGTTAAATTCTATGTGAATTTCATACATGCATAAACAGTGGCAGTATTTCCAAAGCATAAGTGAGCTTTTCTTTTATCATTTCCTTTAATTTTTCCTGAATATTTCACTTAGTATCAACAACATGGTTGGTAGTTTTTAAAGAAGAATTGACAATTGGAATATCTTATAGGACCTTTCGAACTGAAAATATTCATACAAAAATATCACATTTGATTTCAGAGAAGATAGGTTAGGAGAGAAGTCTCAGAAGTCATACCCAGTGAAACCACCTTTCTTATTTACAGTAATAAATAAGATATTTTCAAAAAAATGGGGGTTAATATAACCCATCATGAATCTTAGTTTTAATTTTTATTGAAAAGTTTTCTGAGTTTCTTAAATAACAAAACTAATTCAACAAACAAAATTGAAGCTGTGCTTACTGGATAAAAGTGGATAAGCATTAATGTGTTTAATATTTTTATCATGAGTTAGTTTCCTTCAAATAACATATAAGGCATTGAAATTAGTTAAATCCTCAGTACAAGCCTATCATTTATTAGGTCCTTTGAATTAAATGTTCTTGATAAATGGATTTTTGAAATTTTAAAGTAGAAATGATTTAAAAGAAAAATTTGAAGTGATTTGAATCCTTACAGATATATAAATTTAATTCTATATGAATTGGGTATTTTATATGTAGACATATATGGAAAAGTTATTTTACAAATACATATTTTTTTAAACTTGGCAATTACAGAGAAACAAATAGAAATTAAAAAGTCTTTAATGCCACCACTCAGAAATCATGACAGTTATCAATTTGATATCTTTCCTTTAGAAGAAGTATTGTGTCTAATCTAAGTTCTCTTTCAACCTTCATTAAGAAGTGCCCTCTAAACTTTAGTAACACTTTAGTACTCAGAGGTTAATAATTTTCAAACTCACCTTACCAAAGCCCCTTCTGGCCTGTTTGTAATTCCCCACACACATTTTATCATTTTGTGTGCCTTTGCCCAGGTTCCCTCTGCTGAAAATATCTTTCCCTTCCCCTGTCTTCTGGTAAATTTGTGCTTTTCCTTCAGAGTCCAGTCTGTCACCTTCTCTGAGATTTCTTTGCCCTACTCCTCCTTTCCTATGGAATGAATTACTCCATCCCTTTGTATTGCTGCTTTACCTTATAAATCTGTTTTTACATCTTATCATATTATGTGGCAGTTTTTTATTTGCCTGTGTTTCCGTGCTAAACTGTGTTTTTTTGAAAAGGCACTTTAAAAATGATACATGAGGGGACTTGATAATATGGGTGAATGTTGTAACCACAATGTTGCTCATGTGAAACCTTCATAAGACTGTATATCAATGTTAACAGTAAAAAAAAAGGTACATAAAAACTAAACATATTTGTTGAGCTAGATTTCTGTAGAGAGCAATGACTATTGGCTTAAGTCCTCAAATATCTTGAAACCTAATTCAATACTTCTTTACAAATACTCTTTTTTCCTATTTTTTATAAACTTTGTATCATAGAAATTTTCAAACATACACAAAAAGTATTAGTGAAATTATTAAGAATTGGTACAATGAAGTCCCCAAATACACATTACCCAACTTCAACAGTTATCAGTATCTTGCTAATATTTCATCTATTTCCCAACTCCACATGCAGCCATTTAAGGGAGCAGAATATGGGGCACAGTATCTGGAATATTTTAAAGTGAATCCCAGCATAGAATCATTTCACTCCAAACATAGATAAGGAAATAAGGACTCTTTTACTTCAACACAGTCATAATTCCATTTTGTTAACTAAAAAAATTATAATAAATGTTTAAGATTACCTAATACTCAGTCCATACTTAAATTTCCCTTTGTATCTAAAAATTGTCTTCCTGGCTTATTTAGATTGGGGCCCAAACATGGTGTACACATTGCATTTGATTGTCTTTTAAGCCTTTTAATCTCCCCTGCCCTTTTTCTCATTTTGGACTGGGTCATTTGCTTTGTAGGAATTCTCGCATTTGGATTTGGCTGATTCCATCCTCATGGGACCTTATATTTCCTGTAAACTGGTAATTAGAGCTAGGCATGGTTTTATTTACTTTAATTTTTTTTCCTTTAAAAATTTTTTGGGTGGAATTTTCATAAGGGTTACTGTGTGACACTTCCTTTTGGATCACATCAAAAGATACATGTCTAGTTGTCCCACTTTGAAGTGATATTTGATGAGGGGATTCAGGTATTCTCATTCATTAACAACTTCTCCATCAACTTCTTCCCATTGTCATTGACTTTATTATGTATTTTTTCACATTAAAAGAAATTTGTGGTCAGCTGTATTTATTTGTAAACCCTTGAGTTGTGCAGAACTGATTATGATGGCTACCCAACTACTAATTTCTAAGTACATAGAGTCTCTAACTTTCTAATGGAAACTACAGTTTTTGTTTGTTTTTCACTTAATGCTCTGATCTGTCTGGAATATGGTTTCTTCCAGATGGTTGGCCACTTGTGCCTGTGTTGTTTTTCCCATTAAATTAATTAGTGCTTTTATCCTGAATTAAAAACAAACTTCATTCTGTTTCTGTTTTACTAATTGCTGGTTCCTACACCAAGACCATATTTATTATATTAGAGTGACATTATGGTTTGTCTAATAAGGCTCAATTCTCCTTACACATTTTCTTTTTCATTCTTTTTATCTAATGGATTTAGTAGCCATTGATGATAATTGCCTTCATTTATTATTTTAATAGAGGTTATTACCTTTGCTTTTAAGAACTTGATTTTACACATTTTAGCAACATAAGTTATATATGACTCCTACAGTACATCTCTTTGATTTTTAAATGTACACCCTTTAAAATAGCCAGAGTGGACATTTTTATGATTCACTTTAAACAAAAATAATTATTGCTTCTGTAGTGCATAGATTTTTTTAAAATAAATGAGCTTTCTTTTTGCATCCCCTCAACCCACAACAGATTAAAGAAGAGGTATTGACATTGCAGAATGAATGCACTGAACAAATACGAAGCCTGCTGGAGCATCAAGTAAGAGAAATGGAAGCGTTCAACTCTGAAAGCCTGAGACTAGGTTCTAGTAATGTGCTCCTTTCTAACCTTGCCCCTGAGGCATTCAGCCACAGCTCCCCTGGAGCTTGTGGTTGGCCTCACCATCCTACTGGGGGTCCAGGACCTCACCGGGGGCATCCCATAGGTGGTCCACCACAAGCCTGGGGCCATCCAATGCAAGGTGGGTCCCCAGCCATGGGGGTCACCCTTCTGGACCAATGCATGGGGTAGCCCGCGGTAGCAGTATGGGAGTTTGCAATAGCCCTTGGGTTCTGAGGCAGACAGCTGCCGGGGACAGACCAAACAGCATGAATAGAAGCACGAGTGTCACTTGACAAATATCCAGTGGGTGACACATGTCTTACACGTAACTTAATAACTGAGAATGGCAATTCCGCTGGAGCTGTCCGCCACAAGAAACTGCCTACAGACATCCCAGTAGCCTTCTCACTTGGGTACTACCATGTGGAAGCTGAGTGCATATGGTATATTTTATTCATCTTTGTAAAGCATTTGGTTTCATGTTTACTAATTGAGATGTCATAGTATTTAGCTGTAGGGTTTTGTGTTTTGTTTTTAACTTCTGAGAAAATTTTATGAAAAGGGGAATTGGTGTGTATGTTTATCAAATACGCACACACACATAATCCATGTGGTAAAAGGAAACTGGCTACATAGGGGGTATTTTCTGAAAACTGCAAAAACAGAATTCAGCAAAGTGGCTTGAGTCATCACTTTTGGGCAACTCTATCCTAAGAAATTTGTGAAAAGATCTAAAGCCTTTTTCTGTATACCCCAGTTCTTATGAGCCACTTACAGGAGGCAGCATATGCTAAAGCAAATTATTATGGAAATACAGCTGTATCCCCTCACCACTGTATTTTGTTTATTAAATAAATGTATTTTGTCTGACTATTAAATTAGCCTCATTTGGACTAGGAAAAAAAGTGGAAATCCATGAACAATAAAGGGTTGCATTGACTTTTTCAGAGAGTGGAAGACAATCTAATTCTTTTCTGAATGCTGCAAGTTTGTTAGTGAATTTTATTTTATTTTATTTTATTTTTTTGGGGTCCATTCAATTGTGCCTTCTTCTGTGGCATGGTGAGATGGAGGTGCTTCAGGAGATCACAAATTTTATGGGAATTGCATCACCAAACCTGTGAGCCTCCAAAGGGGAGGACAAAAAGGGTGAGGGAGCCCCTGAAAGCTCATCTGATGGGTATGTTCAACAGCAGAGTGAAGAGATGAAGCCTATGTATATCCTGACATTTTGTTGCTTATACTGTGATATCTTATCCTAGCTGAGCTAAGCTCTGTTAACTTCCAAGACCCTGAACAGTACCTTTACTTTGTTTATACAAAAACAAAGACAAATAGCCAATACAAATCAAATGCCAGAGGTATTTGAATGATGCCGTATTTATAGACCGCCACCTATTGGAATTCTCATCACACTACTTAGACATAATTCGATTACCTCCTTTTGGTTTATGGGATTTCTGTCTACAAGTAGAAAAGCCAATTATTTAAGTGCTTAGTTACCATAGTGAACCAGGAGTCACTGAGCCAGTGACTTTACCAGCTGCTGACTGTATCCCCTCACCACTGTATTTTGTTTATTAAATAAATGTATTTTGTCTGACTATTAAATTAGCCTCATTTGGACTAGGAAAAAAAGTGGAAATCCATGAACAATAAAGGGTTGCATTGACTTTTTCAGAGAGTGGAAGACAATCTAATTCTTTTCTGAATGCTGCAATGAACCACTGTAGGTTTTGCTGCATGTGCAGGGCCTCTTCTTTTTTTTAATTGCTGTTTTCGTTGCTGCAACACTACAAATTTCTAGTTCCTTGAGACTTAGTGACTGCTTGGCATCATGTTAACATCACATGACAGAAAACATCACTTCTGGAAGTCTGAAGCTTCAGTGCTAAAGTACTAGTGAAAAGGAACTTGCAAGTTTGGCCAATTAAAAACAAAAACAAAAAAACTAAAGTGAGTTATGGTGTCTGGAAATCTCTTGACTAAAGCTAACTTTTTTTTTTCCAGAGAGGGGTGTGTTTTCTTTTACTTTTTGTTTTGCAATGAAGGACCAACCCAATACTGACAGACAGGTGTGACTTGGGGTCCCACAGCCAGTGTGGAGGCTGAGCTGCAGGCAGGGGGGGAGCCATGAATATGACTTGAAGGAAAAAAATGTCCTTTCCAGTGAGCACTCAAAGTTTCTTAAGTTACTGCCCTGCCCTCTTCCCAGCTATCTTGAAGGACCAGAGGCCCTGCTGCTGACTGATCCCTGCTGTTCACAGAGGGCTCCGAGGTAGAATTCTCCAGGTCCCTCTCAGTGATGCTCTCCACCTGCGCCAGACTAATCACCATTGAAATCTTGATTTTCTCAACCAATTTAAGTCTTCTCCAGATATGTCAGTCCAGTCTGCCTGAATCCATCCCTTTAGGAGTATGTCCTTTAAAGGTAACTGGAAGGAAAATTAATATTTTCATGTAAATATATTTAAAACCAAGATCCCAGTAGAATTCATACACAATTATAGCAGTGTTCATGTAACACTGTGGTCCACCGTCCTCTTGGCCATGGTTGATATCACCAGTTCTTAGGTGAACATAACATATATTTGTATCTATTGAAAGGGACTTGTAATTTTTTCATTATCTCTTCTGCATTCAAATATAGTACAGTATGTCAGACAAACTGAGATATCTACATGTTTAGAGGAAAATGATAGGACCAAGCTTTAGAATTAATAAAATGTCCAAAAATATAATGGAATTTGATAGCTTTTAAAAAATTATTTCTAGATCTGGCTCCTTTACACTAACTTGCGTCTAAAACTCTTTAAAGTCAAAAAAGCTACCAGTGATACATATTAAACTCCATTTATGGACTTAAATTAGTCAGATTAAGTTACTGAGTTCATGAAGAGTATATGTACTTGTAAAATCGTGATTGAATACTGACTCCAAATGTCTGTCCAGTAGGGCTTTGTATCAGATTGAATTGTGTGACAACAAGTTTTACATCACTATACCTGTATCAGTCCATTGTTAATTTAAATTAAAGTATATATAGTTTGCAAAAAGATTCAAATTAATTCAGATTGATCATTCAGATTGGTCTGTGTGTTTGTAAGACTAATTTCTAAGGAATCTCAATTGTGGTGGGAATCGCCAAAGAGCAAAAGGAAAATTTGAAGGATTTTGAAAGATCCTAAAGAAAGAAGTGGGCACTTTCTCAATCCGTGTACAAATGTCAACCTTTGATTAAATTAATACTACCTCCTCCCTAGTGTTGGTGTTCACTTAATATATATGTGTTTAAGAAAATAAAAAATATGAGAAATTTATCCAGCATATCAAGTATTTGTAAATGCTCTATCTGGTATCCAGAATTTGGTAGTAAAAGTTTCCTGTGTTTACTATCTCTCCCTTTTTTTAAGTTAGCATTTTGAAAATGTAAAACCTCATACCTTGAGATATCAATTGGATTCGCTTCCTTTCATACATTTTTTTCTCCCTTTATTAAAATCAACAGTATCCCCAAGTTACAGTATCTACAGGTATTTTCACTGTTACATGTTAGCTGGAAAATGTATTTATATTATTTTTATTCAGAGCTGGCTTTCTTTTTAGTAATTTCTATACCTAGAGATGAATAGCCCTGCATTTGAAGCTACACCCACATGTATAATATGCTGGGTCCTCTAGTTCAAGGATTTATCGGTAAATTGAACTTTTTAGCATAATCACCATGATGTTCAGCTGCCTGGACATCAGGCAAACACCACTCAGGACACTAAGGAACCATCCTTGACACTCCTTCCCACTCCCGCCTTTCTCCTCACCCCCTTTTCAAAAATCAAAAAGTCTATTATGAGTGTCTTTTTCAGAACATAAGGCAGACTTTAGTAACTTTCTGCTTTAAGTACTAAACGTCTAGCATTTTCAACTTTCATAGAGTACATTGTGTTGGACACTGAAATAATACTCTTTATTTTCACCTGTGAAAAATGACTCTATTGTACTTGAAACAACTCTTGCATTTCTCCATTTGTGCCATTCACTAGTGGAAGTAAATTGTACATAATCTACTGGCTTTTTAAAAAACTGTTAAATATGCACATTTTTGGTATAGCTATTATACTTTGTATGTATATGTTGTATGTACATATGAGGGCCTATATGTGTGTATAGATAGATCCTCACATGCAAGGAAACTCAGCCTTGACTCAGCTCCATCCTGACTGAATGAAGGTGATCTGCTCCCATCCTCACTGCCTCTTGCTTACAGAAGCAGAAATAAATCATTTTTGCAGGACAAAACTATCATGCAGAGCAATGCCATCCAATAGAAATTTAATCTGAGCCACTTAGGAAATTTAAATTTTTCTAGTAGCCCTATTTTTAAAGATAAAAATAAAAAATGAAACTAGTTTTGATAATATATTTTATTTTATTCAACTTGCCTAAGATATCATTTCAACATGTAATCAATAGTAGGAAATTGTAAATGAGATCTTTTACAATCTTGTTTCTCATACTGTCTTCAAAATTCTGTGTGCATATTAAATTTACAGTACCTATCAATAAGGATGCTAAATTTTCATCAAAAATACTTGATCTGGGTCCTCTCACGAGTCTGTAAGCCAGTGGTATAGCCATGTCAAGGCTTGGCTGGGGACGGGTAGGCTTCCACAAACATTCACGGGGTCACTGGTAGGATTCAATTCCCTGACAGTTATGGGACCGAGGGCCTCTCAAAACACAGCAGCTTCTTTTCTTAGAGCAAGGAAGGAACCAGAGAGAAAGATAGAGAAATATGGCAAAATAGAGAAAGGTCCCCACTTGCATTTCCCCTTAGCGACACTAATTTGGCAGCCATACACAGATTAAAGGGACTGTGGGGCTTTGGGGTTCAGATAGGAAGCCTGGGGGAGCCCAAGACCAAGGAGGGCTGCACTCAGGTGGCAACATGGGTCACGGTCCCAGCTACAGACCCAGAAACAAGTTCCCCGTGGACCTGGCTACAGACCTGTTTGGTGTGGGTTCTGCTGCCGGCACTGTCCACCAGGGACCAAGCAGAAGTGGCACTCATCTGTCCCCTGGGTGACAGACCCACTAACTTCAGTCCTTGCTATGACCCTAAAGCCATCCACAGGCAGGCTCCTGCCCCTTTTTGTCACCAGTCCTGTCCACCCAGAGACAGAGCACATCTGTCTGAACCCCAACTATGACCCTAAAGCCATCCACAGGCAGGCTCCTGCCCTTTTTTGTCACCAGTCCTGTCTACCCAGAGACAGAGCACATCTGTCTGAACCCCAAGGCAAGCCCTCTGACCTCAGTCTGACTGCAGATCCAGAAACTTAGCTCTGCACATGCTCAGATGCAGGCTGCGGATTTATTTGCATTATATGTGTGTGTGTGTGTGTGTGTGTGTGTATATATATATATATGTATATGCACAATTATATATACACACACACATATATGAGAAATATGGCAAAATAGAGAAAGGTCCCCACTTGCATTTCCCCTTAGCGACACTAATTTGGCAGCCATACACAGATTAAAGGGACTGTGGGGCTTTGGGGTTCAGATAGGAAGCCTGGGGGAGCCCAAGACCAAGGAGGGCTGCACTCAGGTGGCAACATGGGTCACGGTCCCAGCTACAGACCCAGAAACAAGTTCCCCATGGACCTGGCTACAGGTCCAAATGTGGACCTGAGTCAGTGCAGTCTCACTTTTATGGGGAATCTAAAAACATAGAACTCAGAACCAGAGAGGAAAGAGGTGGTTGCCAGGGACTGGAAAGGGGGATACTGATCAAAGGGTACAAACTATCAGCTATAAGAATAAGTTCTGGATATCTAATTAAAGCGTGGTGACTATAGTTAATAATATATTGTATACTTGCAAGAAAGCTCTGGAGACAAAAATAATAGCAATAGAGAGAGAGACAGAGAGGAAGAAAAGAGGGATCAGTATTTGGTACCTCATTTCAGGAGTGATGTCCCATTGCTTGTATTATATTCTCTTTTTTTAATTGGGGTGTAATTGACATGTAACAGTATTAACTTCAGGTGTATAACATAATGAGTTAGTATTTGTATATGAAATGATCACCACAGTCTATTGAAAGTTTGTACCATACAGTCACAGATTTTTTCTTATGATAAGAACTTTTAAAATTTACTCTTACAAACTTTCAAATATGCAAAACAGTATAATTAACTACAGTCACTGTACTGCACATTACATCCTCATGATCAATATGATGTAAAAATGAAATCTTTATGGTCCCCCATGGTGATCCCACAAACTGCAGAGGCTCTGAGTCAGCCAGGACACTCACTCTGTGCTGTGCAGATGCCCTGCCCATTCTCCTGTGTCAGCAAGATTCCCGCAGCCCCTCTCCCACGGACAAGAAATGAAGTCTCCAGTGATCAAAGAAAACAAAGCCAAACAGGAGTCAGGTTCTCATGCCCTTGATAGAATTCTTATGGAAAATAATTATCAGTCCTAATCTGGCCTCCTCTCACACCCAGGTAGCAGCAGGAGGCACATGGGCTGTACTTTGAAGACATGACCCGAATGTATCATTGAAACACCGCTTTGATGTGTTAAGGTAACTTCTTCCCTGCCTCTAACCCCTGCGGCAAAGGGCATATAAACCTCCAAACAAAGAGCTGCCGAGAAGTTTGATCAGATCTCTCTCTCATTGACTGTCATCCCAGGCAATGGACCTCAGACTCTGAATAAACTCTTAATATAGCCTCTGGGTGGATTTCAATCCACAAGACTGTGAGTGGATGTGTGTCACAGAATCCCCCCACCCAGGCCATAACTGGGTATATCTCGAAGGGCTGGGATGGGAGCACTATGATTCTGTGGTCAGGTGGCTGAAGGATTTGATCATGCAAAATTCTAGTATAAGTGTTAGCATGCCAAATGTGATGAGGTATGGGAGAATGTGGTTACACATTCATGCCTTTTCTTCATCACAGATATGTGACCATCACAGACATACTCTGAGCCGGAACTCTGTCCCCATCACCCCTGTGTCCCCCACAGGATAATGCCTTGCACATAGTGCAGGAAATTCACAGTCTCCACTTAAATGTCCTTTCCAAAATTTCCCTAATGTCAACCTCTGGAAGCCTTTCCTGAGGAGGAGCCTTCCCAGAGGCCCTTGCATGTCCATGTTCCTCAGGCTGTAGATGAAGGGGTTCATCATGGGGGTCACCACAGCATACATCATGGTGGCTACTGAGTCCTTCATGGAGTAGGTGTGGAGGGGCTACAGATAAACCATGCCAAGTAGAAGAAGGAGACCACAGCCAAATGGGAGGCACAGGTGGAGAAGGCTTTGTACTTCCCTGTAGCTGAGGGTATCCAGCATCTGCTCTGACAATGCAGATGTAGGATATGATTGTGATCCCTAAGGGGGTGAGGAAGGCGAAGCAGCCCATGGCGATGAGCACTGTGTGATGGATCCGGGTGCTGGAACATGCAATCCTCAGCAGCACATACATCTAGCAGAAGATGGATCTTCCGGGACCCACAGAAGGTCACCCTGGTCGTGAGGAGGGTGTGGATGAGGCCTTAGAGGACAGACAGCATGCAACACAAGGCAAGGAGCAAAACACAGAGCCCAGGCCTCATGGCTGTGGTGCAGTGGAGGGGGTGACAGATTGCCACATAGTGGTCATATGCCATCGTGGCCCCAATGAGGTTGTCTAGGGCCACCAAGGAGACCAGGAAGTAGAGCTGTGTCAGACACCCCGCATAGGAGATGGCTTTGTTCTGGGACCAAAGGTTCGCCAGCATCTTGGAGGTTGTGTTAGTGACAAAAAATAGGTCGGTGAGGGAGAGATTGGCCAGGAAGAAGTGCATGGGTGTGTGCAGGTGGGAGTCAGAGCTGATGGCCAGGATGATGAGCACATGTCACACCACCATGTGTGACCAGGTACATGGACAGGAACATCCAGAACAGGACCCCCTGCTCCTCAGGATTCTCCGAGAGCCCCAGGAGCAGGAATTCAAAGACCCCACTCTGGTTGACTCCATCCATTTCCCCAACCTCTGCAACATCAGCACCAAGAAATACATGTTCACTAAGTGTCCTCAGTGGAACAAGGACATTCAGATAAGCAAAATAAATGACTTTTTTAGCATGAGAATATCTTAAGATAAATTTTGGAATATTTTTAGATGATCAACAAAATAGTAACAGGCCCAAACACATAACATGGAAAATATACAAGTCATTCCAACAACTTCTAGTCTGGTATATTCAGTATTACAGGAATAATGTCTGTGTCTTATTTAAAAATCCTACTATCTTACAATACTCTTCAAGTGCTTAAAGATTAATTACTATGAATATGATATTCAATATTATGATATTGAATATATCTTTAAATGACATTTAAAACAGGTGTGAACCAATATTGTATAACAACTACATGTTCAAAAATTTTTGAATTTCATATTAAAAAACAGGTGTATGCATTATAAGAAATAGGCATTGCACAGTTGGACAAGGGATGGGGAGTAAATGTAGTTGAAGGGAGAAGGAAAACATCATTACTTGCTGATAGGATGATATATCTGGGAAACCTAAGACAATCAACTGAAATTCCATTAGAAAGACAAAGTAACTCCAGTAAAGGGACCAATCACACAATGAATAGGCCCAAAACTAACAGTGCTTCTGGTAACCCAGACTGTGCAGGGATTAGGCTCTGCTGTCAGACACTGGAATTCCTGTCCAAGCTCTGCCACTTGCTATGAAACCTCAGGCAAGTTGCTTGAACTCTTTCAGACTCACTTTCTCCATGTGAACAATGAGTTATAATAAAGTGCTTAACACAGAGAGTTAGCATGTCATGGGCACTAAGTAAATATTGCCTACTACTGAGGTTGGAATTGCATGAGTGTTTACAGTAAAAGCAATCATGAAAATGAATCTTTTCTAGGAAAATATCTAAAAATGGGTGATTTCTGAAGCCCATGGTTGTGGCTCTGAGTGGCATGCATGCAGTTTCAAAATATCTCTTCACTTATATTTCTTACAACCATCAATGCAATACTCCTTTTATTTTGATAAGAGCTATAGATATTGTTTCATTTCTTTATGGTTTCCCAAGCATTTTGAAATCCTGTCACACAGGGCAATATGAATTGGATGTATGAGATTTATCTAAAATCCAATTGTGTTTAGCAATAATACTGTTTATAGAAATCCCCTTGTAAAGGTGAAGGTACACTATGAAGCAATCCCATTCACATTATCAAAAAAACAATCTGGGCATAAAATGTTAACAAGAATTGGGTGAGACCCTCCAATTCTCCATCTAATAATAAGTGGATATAAACTTACCAATTTCAAAATAGAAAGAGGAAATATTGCAAACATGCATATTCTACTGAATTAACCTAAAATGTATTTAATCTATTTTGAAGTAGAAGTCATAACAGGATTTTTGTGAAACAAGAAGTATTTTAAATTCTACCTAAAAATAAATATGTTGAAAAAGAGTAAGAAGTGGACACTCACTCTGCCAAATAAAAAGGATCTAAAACAGCATAGTGTTCATGCTGGAGTGAGCAGATCAATAGAACTGGGTAGAATTTCAGAACCAGAGCTAAATACGCCTGGGACTGAGCAGACTATTATGATAGTACTTTAAATTGGTAGGTAAGGATGACATTATTTGATAAATGGCACTGGAACAGCTGTCTAATTATTTAGGGGAAAACATTAGATAAATATTTTGTATTTTTCCCAAAACATTTAAAATATTAGATTAAAATAGAATATAAATACATGTGATATATGAGGTCATGCAGGCATCAGGGTCTGGAGCATGCAGAGTTTTATTGAGGTTTTAAAATTGTTTTCTAAATGCAATAAGGGGCTTAAAAGATTTTTAAAATTAAGGTATCACTGATATATAATCTTTTGAAGGTTTCACATGAGCAACATTACGGTTTCAACACTCACCCATATTATCATCTCCCACAAGCCCACTGCAGTCACTGTCCATGAGCGTAGTAAGATGCTATGTAGTCATTACTTGTCTTCTTCATGCTATGCTGCCTTCTTCGTGATCCACCTGTAGTATGTGTGCTAATTATAATGGGAGCTTAAAGGATTTGAAGCAAAAGAAGGTGTATATTTTAGCGACTATCTTTCTATTTATATTTTACAATACTATCTCAATAATCATAGATGGCTGTGGCATTTTTGATCAGACGCTTTTCCAGAGCTTATCATTGGCAATAGATTTCTTAATATAGCCATTTAATAATGGACATATTAGATGTTTATCAGAGCCTTGTTCTGGCATAAAGTAATGAAATAGGATTTGCTAATGTTTTATTTAGGCTTTTGTAATTATATTTATAAATAAGATTGGTCCACAGCTTTCTGTTTGTATGTGCCAATCTTATTTACTTTTTATTATGGCATCTGTGTTAACTTAAATTTATATTATTCATTCATTCATTTCTACTATTTGGCATTTGTTGAAATTTCTTCAGTATCCTTAAATACAACTATTTAAAGATATTCTTCCAAAGATATTTTTCCAAATAAAAATCGCTTTTTACTATATTGCAATCTATTGGTTACAAACAAAAGGTTTCATTATGAAAAATTCAAGCAACACATAAAAATGTGAAGAAAGACAGAAGAGATTCAAGAGGGTGGCATGTGAGGTGAGACAGAGAATTCCTCCCAAATCCACAAATAGTGTAAAAACACAATTAATACAACCAGCCCTAAAACAGCAAAAGGAAAAAAGGCTGCACCAGACTGCATACAGACCTCATGAAGAGCAGACCTCACGAAACAGGGTAATGTATGAAAGCCTTGATCTGGCAGGATCCCCCACCCACCTCACCAGTGGGAGGAAGAAAAAGGAGTAGGAAGGGGGTGGAAGCCTAGAACTGCTGAACACCCAGCCCTGGAGGTCTGCTTTGGACCACAGACCTACATTGTGTGGTGCTCAGGGAATCTGGGACAGGTAGAGTGCTTGAAAGACTGAGATTCCAGTCATTTGTGGAGGATGGGGATCCACATCCAGCCACTCTGGAACAAAGAAAAGGCAGGCAGTCTGACAGGCTTCCTACCAGCTGAAGGGGTGGGGTTTGCACAGAGCTTGCTACACAGGAGAAGAGATAGGTGGATGAGGTTATCTGAGTGCATGCTGCCCAGTGGGTTGGGAACTTTGAGGAGCTTCAGGAGCCCCACCCCCTGGCTGCCTACTCAGCTCTGAGGCCCCCCATTTTGACACACAGCCTGCTGCAACTTCCTCCTGGCCTACAGGCATTGGCTTAAAAACTGGCAGTCACTGCACTGGCATTAGGTCAGCTGGAAAGAGGCCCTGCCTACAACTAGAGATGCTAAGCACAGAGGCTTAGACCTGTGTGCTCAGCACACTGGCTCTGAAACTGGTGACAGGCAATGCAGATGGAAATCAGGAAACAGATCTTTACTCCCCCCAGGCACCATCACCACTCCCCTATGACCCCCAATCTCACTCTAGAGGATGAGCAGCTCCAGAGACTGGAGCTTCTTGGCACTAGAGGGCACCACATAGAATTATGAAGTGTCAAAGGAACCTGGTTCAGACCAAAATCTCACAAACCCCAGGAAAAGGGCCAAATGAAACTGAACTCACCAATCTTCCTGAGAGTTCAAAATAAAAATCATAAACATGCTCATGGAGGTACAGAAAAATATTCAAGAATTCAGGGATGAATTTAAGATGGAGATTCAACCATTAAGAAATTCCACATCCGAAATGAGACATACAACAGAGGGATTTAAAAGCAGATTAGATGTAGGAGAAGAGACTGTCAATAGAAAAGAAATTATAGAAGAGGAATACAAAGAAGCTGAGGCACAAATAGAAAAAAGGATCTCTAAGAATGAAAGAATATTGAGAGAACTGTGTGACAAATCCAAATGGAACAATATACACATTATAGGGATACCAGAAGAAGAAGAAGAAGAGAGAAAGAGGCATAGAAAGTGCTATTGAGGAGGAAAATTTCCCCAATCTGAGGAATGAGATAGTCTCTCAAGCCACAGAGGTGTACAGACCTCCCAACACAAGGGACTCAGGGAAGACAACACCAAGACATATAATAATTAAAATGGCAAAGATCAAGGATAAAGACAGACTTTTAAAAGCAGCTAGAGAGAGAAAAAAGATCACATACAAAGGAAAACCAATCAGCCTATCAGCAGATTTCTCAACAGAAACCTTACAGGCCAGAAGGGAATGGAATGATATATTAAATGAAATGAAGCAGAAGGGCCTCAAATCAAGAATACTCTACCTGTCAAGATTATCATTTAAATTTGAAGGAAGGATTAAACAATTTCCAGTTCAGCAAAAGCTGAGAGAATTTACCTCCCACAAACCATATCTACAGTGCTTTTTGGAGGGACTGCTATAGATGGAAGTACTCCTAAGGCTAAATAGATGTCACCAGGGGAAAGAAAACCACAGGAAAGTAGAACAATTAATTACTAAGTAGATCCAAAGTCAAATCAACTACTCCCAAAGTCAATCAAGGAATAGACAAAGAGTACAGAATATAATAATACTGGAGGAGGAAAGAATGGAGGAGGAAGAAAAAGGAGGAAAAAAGAATGTTTAGGTTGTGTTTGTAATATCATAATAAGTGAGTTAAATTAGACTGCCAGATAGTAAGGAATTACCCTTGAACCTTTGGTAACCACAACTCTAAAGCCTGCAATGGCAATATGTACATACCTATTGATAATTACCCTAAATGTAAATGGTCTGAATACACAATCAAAAGACAAAGAGTCATTGGATGGATGATAATACAAGACCCATCTATATGCTGCCTACAAGAGAATCACTTAAAACCCAAAGACATACACAGACTGAAAGTGAAGGGATGGAAAAAGATATTTCATGCAACTAATAGGAACAAAAGAGCAGGAGTTGCAGTATATGTATCAGACAAAATAGACTACAAAAACAAAGAAAGTCACAAGAGAAAAAGGACAGTACATAATGACAAAAGGGTCAGTCCAACAAGAGGATATAACCATTGTAAATATCTATGCACCCAACACAGGATCACCTACATATGTGAAAAAAATACTAACAATTAAGGGGAAAATGGAATGTAAAGCATTCATTTTAGGACACTACAAAACACCACTCACTCCAAAGGAAAGATCAACCAGACAGAAAATAAGTAAAGAGACAGAGACACTGAATAACATATTATAACAGATGGACCTAATGGACATCAACAGAACACTGCATCCAAAAGCAGAAGAATACATTGTTCTCAAGTGCACATGGAACATTTTCAAGAATAGATCATATACTAAGCCACAAAAAGAGCCTCAGTAAATTAAAAAAGATTTGAATTGCACCACCAGCTTCTCAGATCACAAAGATATGAAACTAGAAAAAAATTACACAAACAAAACAAAAAAGTCCACAAACACATGGAAGCGTCACAACATGCTTCCAAATAATCAATGGATCAGTGACCAAATAAAAACAGAGATTAGGCAATATATGGAGGCAAATGACAACAATAATTTGACACCACAAAATCTGTGGGATGCAGCAGAGGCCAAGCTAAGAGGGAAGTATATTGCAATACAGACCTACCTCAGGAAAGAAGAACAATCCCAAATGAGCAGTCTAAACTCACAATTAACAAAAATAGAAAGGAAGAACAAATGAGGCCCAAAGGCAGTAGAAGGAAAGACATAAAAAAGATTAGAGGAGAAATGAAATCAAGAAGAATAAAACAATAGAAAGAATCAAAGACAGCAAGAGCTGGTTCTTTGAGAAAATAAACAAAATAGATAAACCCCTAGCCAGATGTATCAAGAGAAAAAGAGAGTCTATGCATGTAAACAGAATCAGAAATGAGAAAGAGAAAAATCCCTAATGACACCACAGAAATACAAATTATGAGGGAATACTTTGAAAGATTATATGGTAACAAACTGGATAACCTAGGAGAAATGGACAACTTTCTAGAAATATACAACCTTCCAAGACTGACCAAGGAAGAAACAGAAAATCTAAACAGATCAATTACCAGGAAAGAAATTGAACTGGTAATCAAAAAACTACCTAAGAACAAAATTCCTGGTCCAGATGGTTTCACTGCTGAATTTTATCAAGCATTTAGTGAAGACTTAATACACATCTCCTTAAAGTTTTCCAAAAAGTAGAAGAGGATGGAATACTCCCATATTCATTCTATGAGGCCAACATCATTCTAATACCAAAACCAAGCAAAGACACAACAAAAAAAGAAAATTACAGACCAACATTCCTGATAAATATAGATGCAAAAATACTCAACAAAATATTAGCAAACTGAATTCAAAATACATCAAAAAGATCATCCATCATGATGAAGTGAGATTCATTCCAGGGATGCAAGGACGGCACAACATGCAAAAATTAATCAACATCATGCACCACATCAACAAAAAGAAAGACAAAAACCACATAATCATCTCCATAGACGCTGAAAAAGCATTTGACAAAATTCAACATCCATTCATGATAAAAACTCTCAACAAAATGGGTATAGGGGGCAAGTACCTCAACATAATAAAGGCCATATATGACAAATCCATAGCCAACATCATACTGAACAGCAAGAAGCTGAAAGCTTTTCCTCTGAGATCGGGAACTAGACAGGGATGCCCACTCTTCCCACTGTTATTTAACATAGTACTGGAGGTCCTAGCCACTACAATTAGACAAAACAAAGAAATACAAAGAATCCAAATTGGCACAGAAGAAGTTAAAATTTGCAGATGACATGATATTGTACATAAAAACCCTAAAGTCTCCACTCCAAAACTACTAGAACTGATATCTGAATACAGCAAAGTTGCAGGATACAAAATTAACACACAGAAATCTGTGGCTTTTCTATACACTAGCAATGAACCAATAGAAAGAGAAATCAGGGAAACAACTCCATTCACAATTGCATCAAAAAGAATAAAATACCTAGGAATAAACCTAACCAAAGAAGTGAAAGATCTATACTCTGAAAACTACAAGATATTCATGAGAAAATTAAAGAAGATGCCAATAAATTGAAACACATATTTTGCTCATGGACAGGGAGAATTAATATTGTCAAAATGGCCAACCTGCCTAAAGCAATCAAAGATGCAATGTAATTCCTATCAAAATACAAACAACATTCTTCAATGAACTAGAACAAATAGTTCTAGAATTCATATGGAACCACAAAAGAATGCAAATAGCCAAATAAATCATGAAAAGGAAGAATAAAGTGGGAGGAATTATGCTCCCTGACTTCAAACTCTACTACAAAGTGACAGTAATCAAGACAATTTGGTACTGGCATAAGAACAGACCCATAGATGAGTGGAACAAACTAGAGAGGCCAGATATAAACCCAAGCATATATGGTCAACTAATATACGATAAAGGAGCCATGGGTATGCAACGGAGCCATGGATATACACCTCTTCAACAGCTGGTGCTGGCAAAACTGAACAGCTACATATAAGAGAATGAAACTGGATTACTGTTTAACCCCATACACAAAAGTAAACTCGAAGTGGACTAAAGACTTGAATGTAAGTCATGAAACCATAAAACTCTTAGAAAAAAACATAAGCAAGAATCTCTTGGACATAAACATGGGCAACTTCTTCATGAACACATTTCCCTGAGCAAGGGAAACTAAAAAAAAAATTAACAAGTGTGACTATATCAAACTAAAAACCTTCTGTACAGCAAAGGACACCATCAGCAGAACAAAAAGAAATCCTACAGTATAGGAGAATCTATTCATAAATGACATATCCGATAAGGGGTTGACATCAAATTACATAAAGAGCTCATACACTTCAACAAACAAAAAGCAAATAATCCAATTAAAAATGGGAAGAGGAGCTGAACAAACACTCCTCCAAAGAAGAAATTCAGATGGCCAACAGACACATGAAAAGATGCTCCACATCCCTAATCATCAGAGAAATGCAAATTAAGACTACAATGAGATATCACTTTACACCAGTTAGGATGGCCAACATCCAAAGGACAAACAACAATAAATGTTGGTGAGTATGTGGAGAAAATGTATCCCTACACTGCTGGTGGGAATGAAAAATAGTTCAACCATTGTGGAAAGCAGTATGGAGGTTCCTCAAAAAATTAAAAATAGGGGCGGAGCCAACATGGTGGCGTGATTAGAGCAGCGAAAATCTCCTCCCAAAACCACATATATTTTTGAAAATACAACAAAGACAACTCTTCCTAAAAGACAGACCAGAAGACACAGGACAACATCCAGACCACATCCACACCTGTGAGAACCCAGTGCCTTATGAAGGGGGTAAGAGACAAGCCTCAGCACAGTGGGACCCAAGCACCCCACACCACAGCTCTGGGTGGGAGGAGAGGAGTCAGAGCAAGGAGGGAGAGGGATCCCAGGACTACTAAACACCCAGCCTTAGGCATCCGCACCAGAGAGCAGACACAGTGCATGCGTGGGATCCTGGATACTAGGGAAACAGGACAGTAAGAACTGTGAGTGGGTCCCTGCAGGCAGCACCCCAGGGACAAAGCATTTAGTGAAGACTTAATACCCATCTCCTTAAAGTTTTCCAAAAAGTAGAAGAGGATGGAATACTCCCATATTCATTCTATGAGGCCAACATCATTCTAATACCAAAACCAAGCAAAGACACCACAAAAAAAGAAAATTACAGACCAACATTCCTGATAAATATAGATGCAAAAATACTCAACAAAATATTAGCAAACTGAATTCAAAATACATCAAAAAGATCATACATCATGATGAAGTGAGATTCATTCCAGGGATGCAAGGATGGTACAACATTCAAAAATCACTCAACATCATGCACCACATCAACAAAAAGAAATACCCAACACAGGAGCATCAGCATATGTGAAACAAATACTAACAGAACTAAAGGGGGAAAGAGAATGCAATGCATTCATTATAGGAGCCTTCAACACACCACTCACCCCAAAGGATAGATCCACTGGACAGAAAATAAGTAAGGACACAGAGGCACTGAACAACACACTAGAACAGATGGAACTAATAGACATCTATAGAACTCTACATCCAAAAGCAACAGGATATACATTCTTCTCAAGTGCACATGGAACATTCTCCAGAATAAACCACATACTAGCTCACAAAAAGAGCCTCAGTAAATTCCAAAAGATTGAAATTCTACCAAACAAGTTTTCAGACCACAAAGGTATAAACTAGAAATAAATTCTACAAAGAAAACAAAAAGGCTTACAAACACATGGAGGCTTAGCAACATGCTCCTAAATAATCAGTGGATCAATGAACAAATTAAAATAGAGATCAATCAAGGAATATATGGAAACAAATGACAACAACAACACAAAGCCCCAACTTCTGTGGGACGCAGCGAAAGCAGTGTTAAGAGGAAAGTATATAGCGATCCAGGCACACTTAAAGAAGGAAGAACAATCCCAAATGAATAGTCTAACATCACAATTATCGAAACTGGAAAAAGAAGAACAAATGAGGCCTAAAGTCAGCAGAAGGAGGGACATAATAAAGATAAGAGAAGAAATAAACAAAATTGAGAAGAATAAAACAATAGAAAAAATCAATGAAACCAAGAACTAGTTCTTGGAGAAAATAAACAAAATAGACAAGCCTCTAGCCAAATTTATTAAGAGAAAAAGAGAATCAACACACATCAATAGAATCAGAAATGAGAATGGAAAAATCAGGACAGACTCCACAGAAATACAAAGAATTATTGAAGAATACTATGAAAACATATATGCTAACAAGCTGGAAAACCTAGAAGAAATGGACAACTTACTAGAAAAGTACAAACGTTCAAGACTGACTAAGGAAGAAAGAGAAAATGTAAACAGATCAATTACGAGGAAAGAAACTGAAATGGTAATAAAAAAACTACCCATGAACAAAACCCATGGGCCAGATGGATTTACCTCAGAATTTTATCAGACATACAGGGAAGATGTAATACCCATTCTCCTTAAAGTTTTCCAAAAAATAGAAGAGGAGGGAATACTCCCAAACTCATTCTGTGAAGCCAACATCACCCTAATACCAAAACCAGGCAAAGGCCCCACCAAAAAAGAAAATTACAGACCAATATCCCTGATGAATGTAGATGCAAAAATACTCAACAAAATATTAGCAAACCGAATTCAAAAATATATCCAAAGGATCATACACCATGACCAAGTGGGATTCATCCCAGGGATGCAAGGATGGTACAACATTGAAAAATCCATCAACATCATCCACCACATCAACAAAAAGACAGACAAAAACCACATGATCATCTCCGTAGATGCTGAAAAAGCATTTAACAAAATTCAACATCTATTCATGATAAAAACTCTCAGAAAAATGGGTAAAGAGGTCAAGTACCTCAACATAATAAAGGCCATATATAATAAATCCACAGCCAACATCATACTGAACAGCAAGAAGCTGAACGCTTTTCCTCTGAGATCAGGAACAAGACCGGGATGCCCACTCTCCCCACTGTTATTTAACATAGTACTGGAGGTCCTAGCCATGGCAATCAGACAAAACAAAGAAATACAACTAATCCAGATTGGTAAAGAAGAAGCAAAACTGTCACTATTGGCAGATGACATGATATTGTACATAAAAAGCCCTAAAGACTCCATCCCAAAACTACTAGAACTGATATCGGAATACAGCAAAGTTGCAGGATACAAAATAAAAACACTGAAATCTGTGGCTTTCCTATACACTAACAATGAACCAATAGAAAGGGAATTCAGGAAAACAAGTTGATTCACAATTGCATCAAAAAGAATAAAATACCTAGGAATAAACCTAACCAAAGAAGTGAAAGACCTATACCCTGAAAATTACAAGTCACTCTTAAGAGAAATTAAAGGGGACACTAACTAATGGAAACTCATCCCATGCTTATGGCTAGGAAAGATTAATATCGTCAAAATGCCCATCCTGCCCAAAGCAATATACAGATTTGATGCAATCCCTATCAAACTACCAGCAACATTCTTCAACGAACTGGAACAAATAGTTAAAAAATTCATATGGAAACACCAAAGATCCCGAACAGCCAAAGCAATCCTGAAAAAGAAGAATAAAGTGGGGAGGGGGATCTCACTCCCCAACTTCAAGCTCTACTACAAAGACATAGTAATGAAGAGAATTTGGTACTGGCACAAAACAGAGCCACAGACCAGTGGAACAGTTTAGACACTCCAGACATTAACCCAAACATATATGGTCAATTAATATTTGATATACGAGCCATGGACATACAATGGGGAAATGACAGTCTCTTCAACAGATAGTGCTGGCAAAACTGGACAGCTACATGTAAGAGAATGAAACTGGACAATTCTCTAACCCCATACACAAAAGTAAATTCAAAGTGGATCAAAGACCTGAATGGAAGTCATGAAACCATAAAACTTTTAGAAAAAAACATAGGCAAAAATCTCTTAGACATAAACATGAGTGACCTCTTCTTGAACACATCTCCCTGGGCAAGGAAAACAAAAGTAAAAATGAACAAGTGGTACTATATTAAGCTGAAAAGCTTCTGTACAGCAGAAGACACCATCAATAGAACAAAAGTTACCCTACACTATGGGAGAAAATATTTGTAAATGACAGATCCGATAAAGGCTTGACATCCAAAATATATAAAGAACTCACACACCTCAACAAACAAAATCAAGTAATTCAATAAAAAATTAGGCAGAGAAACTAAACAGACAGTTCTCCAAAAAAGAATTTCAGATGGCCAACAGACACATGAAAAGATGCTCCACATTGCTAGTTATCAGAGAAATGCAAATTAAAACCACAATGAGAGATCACCTCTCACCAGTAAGGATAGCTACCATCCAAAAGACAAACAACAACAAATGTTGGCAAGGTTGTGGAGAAAGGGGAACCCTCCTACACTGCTGGTGGGAATGCAAATTAGTTCAACCATTGTGGAAAGCAGTGTGGAGGTTCCTCAAAGTGCTCAAAATAGACTTACCATTTAACCCAGGAATTCCACTCCTAGGAATTTACCCTAAGAATGCAGCACTCCAGTTTGAAAAAGACAGATGCACCCCTATGTTTATTGCAGCACTATTTACAATAGCCAAGAATTGGAATCAACCTAAGTGTCCATCAGTAGATGAATGGATAAAGAAGATGTAGGACATATACACAATGGAATATTATTCAGCCATAAGAAGAAAACAAATCCTACCATTTGTAGCAACATGGATGGAGCTAGAGAGTATTATGCTCAGTGAAAAAAGCCAAGCAGAGAAAGAGAAATACCAAATGATTTTATTCATCTGTGGAGTATAAGAACAAAGGAAAAAGTGAAGGAACAAAATAGCAGCAGAATCACAAAACCCAAGAATGGACTAACAGGTTCCAAAGGGAAAGGGACTGGGGAGGATGGGTGGGTAGGGAGGGATAAGGAGGGAAAGAAGAAAGGGGGTATTATGATTAGCATGCATAATGTGGGGGGGGAAGGGGAGGGCCATGCAATATAAAGAAGACAACTAGTGACTCTACAACATTTTGCTATGCTGATGGACAGTGACTGTAATGGGGTTTGTGGAGGGGGCTTGGTGTAGGAGAGAGCCTGGTAAACACAATATTCTTCATGTAATTGTAGATTGATGATAACAAAAAAAAAAGAGAAAGAAAAGGGTATTACTCCCTGATAGGATAAAACTAACTGCCAATCAACGATTAATGCATGCTTTACATATCCTTAGTTTTGATGTTTTCAAGGGTGTTAGATGAACAGCTATGGAAGTACATTTTTCTGATAATATTCATTTTTCTTAAAAAAAATCAGTTCCTGTGTGGTGATCTCCAATAGGTTCTTCACAATGGTATAAAGGTCAAAGGGTTTGTTTTAGTTTATACAGAGTATCAAAGCCTAACTTGGCTACACAGAAAATGAATTAAGATGTGAAGAAGAACTTACAACATCAACATCCTCTGGAAGAGTCATTCCAGAAGATGATCATCAAAAACTTCAACAAAGGTCCTGCTGCTTTTGTAGTTGTAGCTGAATTCATCCCACTTGTTCCTGGACTTGCCATTGGAATGAAGAAGGAGATATCTAAGCTGGCCTGTGCATACAGTGAAACAACAAATTTGACTAGATCTATACTGTCAGAACTCAACCAAGAATTAGGAGAAGTGCAAGTTGCAGTGCTCCAAAATCGTGTGACTATTGGCTATCTTCTGTTAAAAGAAACATATGGGGCACTCTGCAGGTGGAGGTGGAGCCAACATGGCAGCATGAGTAGGACACTGGGAATCTCCTCCCAAAAACATATGTATTTTTGAAAATACAACAAATACAACTAACCTTAAAAGAGAGACCAGAAGAAACAGGACAACAGCTAGACTACATTCACATGTGTGAGAGCCCAGCACCTGGTGAAAGGGGTAAGATACAAGCCCCGGCCAGGAGGGAACCGAGCGCCCCTCACTCCAGCTCCCAGCAGGAGTAGAGGAGTTGGAGCAGTGAGGGAGAGGGAGTCCCGGACTGCTAAACACCCAGCCCTAGCCATCCGCACAAGAGCGCAGACACAGTGTATGCATGGAGGACTGGAAACTAAGGAAACAGGGCAGCAAGACCTCTGAGCGGGTTCCGAAGCTGATGCCCCTGTGACAAAGAAAAGTGAGTGCTTTTTGAAAGACTTAAAGGAAAAGGGATGCAACAGCTGGACGGAAACAGCACAGGTCACAGTCCAGCAGCTGGAAATTACAGGGAAAACCGGGCGCACTAACCCCCTGGGCAACAGCTCTGAGACCCCTCAGAGAGGTAAACAGCCAAACAACTCCCCGTCCATTACCCCTCCAGGGTGCGGCAAAAGCAGAGAAGCAGCCTAAGGCTGGTCACACCCTCACCAAGGGAGCTTCCTCCATACCGGTCGGGGAAGACACAAAGACCCAGTCTACATGCAATTACCCAACACAAGCCACTAGGGGTCGCAGTTGTCCCAGGAAAGAAAGGTCAGTAGCAAGTGGAAAGTTTGGCCCTCCCAGCTGACAGTCAATAGCACCTGTCAACATGAAAAGGCAAAAAAATATGATCCAAACAAGACTAACCCAGACCGCTTCGGCATCTGCTACATCTTCCGCTGAGAAGGAACATGGGGAGATAGATTTAACCAGTCTTCCTGAAAAAGAATTCAAAACAAAAGTCATAACCATCCTTATGGACTTGCAGAGAAATGTGCAAGAACTAAGGAAGGAGAATACAGAAATAAAACAAGCTCTGGAAGGACTTCAAAACAGAATGGACGAGATGCAAGAGACAATTAATGGACTAGAAAACAGATAACAGGAATGCAGAGAAGCTGATGCAGAGAGAGATAAAAGGATCTCCAGGAATAAAAGAATTTTAAGAGAACTGTGTGACCAATCAAAACAGAACAATATTCGCATTATAGGGGTACCAGAAGAAGAAGAGAGAGAAAAAGGGATAGAAAGTGTCTTTGAAGAAATAATTGCTGAAAACTTCCCCAAACTATGGGAGGAAATGGCCTCTCAGACCACAGAGGTACACAGAACTCCCATGACAAGGGATCCAAGGAGGGCAACACCAAGACACATAATAATTAAAATGGCAAAGATCAAAGACAAGGACAAAGTATTAAAGGCAGACAGAGAGAAAAAGAAGGTTACCTACAAAGGAAACCCATCAGGCTATCATCAGACTTCTCAACAGAAACCCTACAGGCCAGAAGAGAATGGAATGATATACTTAATGCAATGAAACAGAAGGGCCTCGAACCAAGACTACTGTATCCAGCACGATTATCATTTAAATATGAAGGAGGGATTAAACAATTCCCAGACAAGCAAAAGTTGAGGGAATTTGCCTCCCACAAACCACCTCTACAGGGCATCTTACAGGGACTGCTCTAGAACGACAACACAAAGCCCCAACTACTGTGGGATACAGCAAAAGCAGTCTTATAGCAATCCAGTAGTATATAGAAATCCAGGCATATTTAAAGAAGGAAGAACAATCCCAAATGAATGGTCTAATATCACAATTATCAAAAATGGAAAAAGAACAAATGAGGCCTAAGGTCAGCAGAAGGAGGGACATAATAAAGATCAGAGAAGAAATAAATACATTTGAGAAGAATAAATCAACAACAAAAATCAATGAAACCAAGAGCTGGTTCTTTGAGAAAATAAACAAAATAGATAAGCCTCTAGCCAGACTTATTAAGAGGAAAAGAGAGTCAACGCACATCAACAGAATCAGAAACGAGAAAGGAAAAATCACGACAGACCCCACAGAAATACAAAGAATTATTAGAGAGTACTATGAAAACCTATATGCTAACAAGCTGGAAAACCTAGGAGAAATGGACAACTTCCTAGAAAAATACAACCTTCCAAGACTGACCCAGAAAGAAACAGAAAATCTAAACAGACCAATTACCAGAAATGAAATTGAAGCAGTAATCAAAAAACTACCAAAGAACAAAACCCACGGCCCAGATGGATTCACCTCGGAATTTTATCAGACATACAGGGAAGACATAATACCCATTCTCCTTAAAGTTTTCCAAAAAATAGAAGAGGAGGGAATACTCCCACCCTGATACCAAAATGAGGCAAAGACCCCACCAAAAAAGAAAACTACAGATGAATATCCCTGATGAAAGTAGATGCAAAAATACTCAACAAAATATTAGCAAACTGAACTCAAAAATATATCAAAAGGATCATACACCATGACCAAGTGGGATTCATCACAGGGACGCAAGGATGGTACAACATTCGAAAATCCATCAACATCATCCACCACATAAACAAAAAGAAAGACAAAACTACATGATCATCTCCATAGATGCTGAAAAAGCATTTGACAAAATTCAATATCCATTCATGATAAAAAGTCTCAGAAAAATGGGAATAGAGAGCAAGTACCTCAACATAATAAAGATCATTTATGATAAACCCACAGCCAACATTATACTGTACAGTGAGAAGCTGAAAGCTTTTCCTCTGAAATAAGGAACTAGACAGGGATGCCCACTCTACCCACTGTTATTTAACATAGTACTGGAGGTCCTAGCAACGGCAATCAGACAAAACAAAGAAATGCAAGGAATCCAGATTGGTAAAGAAGAAGTTAAACTGTCACTATCTGCAGATGACATGATATTGTACAAAAAAAACCCTAAAGACTCCATCCCAAAACTACTAGAACTGATATCGGAATACAGCAAAGTTGCAGGATACAAAATTAACACACAGGAATCTGTGGCTTTCCTATACCCTAACAATGAACCAACAGAAAGAGAAATCACGAAAACAACTCCATTCACAATTGCATCAAAAAGAATAAAATACCTAGGAATAAACCTAACCAAAGAGGTGAAAGACTTATAACCTGAAAACTACAAGTCACTATTAAGAGAAATTAAAGGGGACACTAACAAATGGAAACTCATTCCATGCTCTTGGCTAGGAAGAATTAATATCATCAAAATGGCCATCCTGCCCAAAGCAATATACAGATTTGATGCAATCCCTATCAAACTACGAGCAACATTCTTCAATGAACTGGAACAAATGATACAAAAATTCTTATGGAACCACCAAAGACCCCGAATAGCCAAAGCAATCCTGAGAAAGAAGAATAAGTAGGGGGGATCTCACTCCCCAACTTCAAGCTCTACTATAAAGCCATAGTAATCAAGACAATTTGGTACTGGCACAAGAACAGAGCCACAGACCAGTGGAACAGACTAGAGACTCCAGACATTAACCAAGGCATATATGGTCAATTAATATTTGATAAAGGAGCCATGGACATACAATGGCGAAATGACAGTCTCTTCAACAGATGGTGCTGGCAAAACTGGACAGCTACATGTAAGAGAACGAAACTGGATTACTGTCAAACTCCATACACAAAAGTAAATTCGAAATGGATTGAAGACCTGAGTGTAAGTCATGAAACCATTAAACTCTTGGAAAAAAACATAGGCAAAAACCTCTTAGACATAAACATGAGTGACCTCTTCTTGAACATATCTCCCCGGGCAAGGAAAACAACAGCAAAAATGAACAAGTGGGACTATATTAAGCTGAAAAGCTTCTGTACAGCAAAAGACACCATCAATAGAACAAAAAGAAACCCTACAGTATGGGAGAATATATTTGTAAATGACAGATCCGATAAAGGCTTGACATCCAAAATATATAAAGAGCTCACTTGCCTCAGCAAACAAAAAACAAATAACCCAATTAAAAAATGGGCAGAGGAACTGAACAGACAGTTCTCCAAAAAAGAAATACAGATGGCCAACAGACACATGAGAAGATGCTCCACATCGCTATTTATCAGAGAAATGCAAATTAAAACTACAATGAGGTATCACCTCTCACCAGTAAGGATGGCTGCCATCCAAAAGACAAACAACAACAAATGTTGGCAAGGCTGTGGAGAAAGGGGAACCCTCCTACACTGCTGGTGGGAATGTAAATTAGTTCAACCATTGTGGAAAGCAGTGTGGAGGTTCATCAAAATGCTCAAAAGAGACTTACCATTTGACCCAGGAATTCCACTCCTAGGAATTTACCATAAGAACGCAGCAATCAAGTTTGAGAAAGACAGATGCACCCCTATGTTTATCGCAGCACTATTTACAATAGCCAAGAATTGGAAGCAACCTAAATGAACATCAGTAAATGAATGGATAAAGAAGATGTGGTACATATACACAATGGAATACTACTCAGCCATAAGAAGAGGGCAAATCCTACCATTTGCAGCAACATGGATAGAGCTGGAGAGTATTATGCTCAGTGAAATAAGCCAAGTGGAGAAAGAGAAATACCAAATGATTTCACTCATCTATGGAGTATAAGAACAAAGGAAAAACTGAAGGAACAAAACAGCAGCGGAATCACAGAACCCAATAATGGTCTAACAAGTACCAAAGGGAAAGGGACTGGGGAAGATGGGTGGGTAGGGAGGGATAAGTGGGGTGGAAGCAGAAGGGCGGTATTAAGATTAGCATGCAGAATGGGGGGGTGGGAGAAAGGGGAGGGCTGTACAACACAGAAAGACAAGTAGTGATTCTACAACATTTTGCTATGCTGATGGACAGTGACTGTAAAGGGGTTTATAGGGGGGACCTGGTATAGGGGAGAGCCTAGTGAACATAATATTCTTCATGTAAGTGTAGATTAATGATAACAAAAAAAGAAAGAAAGAAAAAAAGGGTGATTACTCCCTGATAGGATAAAACTGACTGTAAATCAACAATTAACGCATGCTTTAAATATCCTTAATTTTGATCACTGAAAGGGTGTCAGATGATCAGCTGTGGAGGTACATTTTTCTGATAATATTCCTTTCTCTTAAAAAAAAACAAGCAGTTCCTGTGTGGTGACCTCCAATGAGTTCTACACAATGGTATAAAGTGCATATCAAAGTGTGGGCAAAGGGTCTGTTTGTGTTTATACAGAGGATCAAAGCCTAATTTGGCTACTCAGAAAATGAACTAAGATACAATATGAAGAAGAACTTCCAACATCAGCACTCTCTGGAAGACTCATACCAGAAGATGATCATCAAAAAACCTCAACAAAGATCCAGGTGCTGCTACAGCTATAGCTGTATTCATCCCACCAGTTTCTGGACTTGCCTTGGGAATGAAGAAGGAGATATCTAAGCTGGCCTGTGCATACAGTAAAACAACAAATTTGACTGGATCTATACTGTTGGAACTCAACCAAGAATTAGGAGAAGTGCAAGTTGTACCGCTCCAAAATCTTACAACTACAGACTATCTACCATTAAAAGAACATATGGGATGTGAACAGTTCCCAGGAATGGGTTGTTTTAATTTGTCTGATTTCTCTCAGACTGTTCAAGTACAGTTGGAAAATATCCATCATATCATAGATAAATTTTCACAAATGCCTAGGATGCCTAACTGGTTTTCTTGGTTTCACTGGAGATGGCTGGTAATTATAGATCTGCTTTGGTTATGTAACTGTATTCCTATTATGTTAATGTGTGTGTGCAATTTAATTAGTAGTTTAAAACCTATACATGCTTATGTTACTCTACAAGAAGATATGTCAAAGAAATAATCAATCTTTCCATGTTTTCTTCCACCTGCTACTTCTATAGCTTTTCTTCTTCCTAATTACACCGTTTAGTAGAATTCATGCCTCATATGGAAAATTACTGAGTATCATGATTCTTCCAAGTGATAAAGATACCTCAAGACAAATGCTGGGCATAGAAGCCACAGGGCATAAATCTGCAAAGAAGTAAAAAGCTAACCTTTGCAAACAATATGGCTTCTCTCTCACTTACCAACTTTACATTTTCCTGTATGGCCCCAAAAGATGACTGGTTAGCCAGAGACGGGTAAGATTCCTCAAGGGAGGAACAACCTAAGACAGGCACAGTCGCAGGGGGGCCATCAGGAGAGAAATTGGGGACCAACAGACGGGCGGCTTAGAACCTCACCCCCTCTGTTTTGAGAGAAATCTTCTGCATCCGTGGATGTTTTGTTGCCCTAGTCTAGCTTGGATTAATACTTAGTCTACAGGCACACACCTGATCATCTACATTTGCCCTCTTACAGCACTAAATTATGTTTTCTACCTTTATCTTGCATCTACCTACCACTTCAGCATTTTATTTAAAATAATAACAATAATAAAAGGAGAAATGTGGGATTCACATATAAATCAAGTATAAAAATTAAACGAATAATCATATCTCACTTGATTGTTTATAGTTCATGATGTGTGATCAAAACTGAAAGTTTCTGTGATATGACTGTCCTTGCACTTTTCACCATGTAAGAACTTATTCACTATGTAAGAACTTGTTCACCATGTAAGAACTTGTTCGTTATGCTTCAGAAGATTGGAGACTGTTGAGAATTAGGCTTGGGGTTGATTAATGATTGTGCATTGTGTCACCTATACAGAATTTTATTGTTCTTAACAACCACTTGATCAATAAATATGAGAGATGCCCTCTCAAAAAAAAATAGTAATTAGAATAAAAATTTGGATCAAGGGGCTAATAGAAATTTTGAAAAAATAGAATGGACAGAAATTAAGAGTGGATAGAAGTCCCATAACTATATCTCATAATTATATCCAAATTTATATCAGTATAATGGAAAAAATCAAACCTATGTAGGCAGCCTTCAGAAAAGGTGCATATAATAACCTCAGCTCTTTTTTTTCCCAGAGTTGGAAAAAATGACTAAAAGCTTAAATTTTTATTATGAGCATTACTCCAAGATCAAAGAGTTCTTACATTAAGATAGATTTGGTGGTTTTCTGAAATATGTGTTAAGTTGCCTCCTTTTGTATTTTTGTTATACATAAAAAGTTTTAAATTTGTACACAGTAAAAAAAAAGATTAAAAATAGAAATCTCATTTGACCCAGGAATTCCACTCCTAGGAATTTACCCTAAGAATGCACTAGCCCAGTTTGAAAAAGAGATATGCGCCCCTATGTTTATGCAGCACTATTTACAATAGCCAAGAAATGGAAACAACCTAAGTGTCCATCAGTAGATGAATGGATAAAGATGATGTGGAATATTTATCCAATGGAATATTATTCAGCCATAAGACGAAATCAAACCCTACTATTTGCCACAACATGGATGGAACTAGAGGGTATATTATGCTCAGTGAAAAAGGGAGGCAGAGAAAGACAAGTATCAAATGATTTCACTCATCTGTGGAGTATAAGAAGAAAACAAAAACTGAAGGAACAAAACAGCAGTAGACTCACAGAACCCAAGAATGGACTAACAGTTACCAAAGGGAAAGGGACTGGGAATGATGGGTGAGAAGGGATGGATAAGGGTGGGGAAAAAGGGGAATCACAATTAGCATGTATAATGTGTGTGGGGGGGGACACGGGGAAGGCAGTAAAACACTGAGAAGACAAGTTGTGATTCTATAGCATCTTACTACACTGATGGACAGTGACTGTAGTGGGATATGTGGTGGGGACTTGATAATAGGGCGAGTCTCATAACCATAATGTTGTTCATGTAATTGTACTTTAATGATAGCAAAATAAAAAAATATGTGAAGAAAGCAAACATCACCCCAGATTCTGTTAACATTTTGGTGAAATTCTCCCCATTTTGTTTTTCATTAAATCATTTTTGTTTTCAACAATGTGGTGGAGAACATTCTCTGTCAATATTTCCATCATCTTTAATGACTGTATACTACTGTATTTTATGGTCATACCACATGTATGTTTTAATCAATATTCTGATGATGGAGATTTAGATTTTTTTCCTGTTTTCTCTATTATAGACAATACATCAGTGAATACCTGTGTATGTAGATCTTTTGCATATATCTTAGTCATAGTCAAAGGGATGCATGCTTTTCATTTTCATATACATTGCCAGAATGTCCTTCAAGAAGACAGTTTCAACTTTCACTCCCCAAATTAATGTCATGGAAACTGTCAGTTTCATTCATCCTTGCCAAGCTAATCTGTGAAAATATTTTAATTTTCACAGCTTTCATTACTAAGAAATCAAGATAAACACAAAGAAGTTTTGAAATTAACTCAATACTTCAAGGAAATAGCAAAATGGACTTTTGGAGCTAAATCACAAATACTGAGAAAAGTATCTCTTAAAGAAACAGGGCCAAAAGTCATAAATTATACAAGCATTTATTGAAGATACTTGAGATCCATGAACTCTTGTTTTTGTGGTCATTATGATAGTACTGAGCACTGAAGCAAATGCAGACTGCTTATACTTGGTCTTCCAGTTTTTGTACATTTAATTCTATATTTCTCAAAGTTCATAGAAGTGTGATAAAAAATATACATTTTCTCTCTCTCTTATTGTTATTATTACCAAATATTTTCTCCATATGACTATTTTTCCATGCACACCAAAGAGAAGAATGTATCCTCAACAATGTCATTTTGTGACTTTGGAAACAAACAAAAGAACATATTTCTGATTAAACAAATTCTAATTCTAGAAATGTATCTTAAGAATATAATTGGACAAAAGTATAGAAATGGATATATTAGACGTTCATCATAGCCTTGTTAATAATGGTAAAAATGTAGGAACAACATAAACACTCAGCAGTAGAGATTCTGTTTAAAAATTACAGAAGAGGCAAAACCATAGAGACAGAAAGGAGACTAGTGGCCACCAGTAACTGTGGGAAAAGACAAATGAGAGTTTCTTTTGGGGGTGATGGAAACTCCCTGAAGTTAGACTGTGGTGATGAATGCACAGCTCTGTTAATAGATCAAAACTATTGAACTGTATACTTTAAGGAAGTCCATTTTAACGGTACTGATTTATATCTCAAATAAAGCTGTTTTAGAAATGATGTAATCCATTAAATCAGTGGAATACTCTATCATATATGATGTTAAAATGTTTTCACTTATATATGAAAAGATCTTTATAATAACTGTTAAATTAAAAAAGCCACTTAATCTGCCACAACAGAACAGAAACATCAAGTTTACCCTTACTTCATGCTAGCGTACCTTCCCTGTGGTGTGAGGAGGAGGAGGAGGAGGGAGGAACTCCAGGCTCGCCGCTCCGCCCTGCCGAAGCCCCTCCCTAAGCAGGCGGGGGCTCCTCCCAGACAGAAACAGGGGTTGGAGGCTGCAACAGGGCTGAGGGAAGCCAGAGGGCACTCTGGAATACTGGCCCATCTGCTTTCTTGGCCTCAAGGCAAGTGTGCCCCACACTTTAGGGTACATTAGTGTCACCTGAAATGCTCATTTAGAAAAAGAAGTTCAGGTCCCCTTCCTTGAGGTGATTCAGTAGTTCTGTTCTGAAAACTAAGCCCTTTTCAGCAACCAGCTAGTGGTTCTGGCCCTGCACTTTGGGAAGCACTGCTCTGAGTCTGTAAGAGTCAGTGGGTCCTGAACACCCGTGTGATCAGGGGGCCTGGGAGACACCAACCCCCTGCAGTGCAGCTCCGCGGAGAGGGGAAGGGATGTGGGCGTGGTCTGGGAAAGGGCCCCTGACTGGGCACTGGGAAACCAGCTCTTCGTGCCTCCTCTGCTCCTCCCTAGGGGCAGGGCCTTGAGGAGAGAGCACAGCCTCTCCAAGCCTCTTCATCCTACCCATGAAGCCTCTCTCGCAGGTTTGAGAACCACATGGCAGATGACAGCACTTAGAAAACCACAAAGAGCTAAAAAGATTGGGGGTATCATTAAATATCTTTAAACATTAAGGGGTTAGATGATATGAAGACCTTCCAAAGTATGTGAACATGTTTGTGTGAGAGAGAAAATGGAGAAGAGAGCAGATGGGAAAGGGAGGCGAGACAGAGCAAGGAGGTGGAGGTGCCCAGACCAACCCACTGCTCGGTGCCTTTGGGGTTTCTCAAATTCTTGGGTTGGATTTTTGTTCTCTATTCATTCTAACTAAATTTCTTTATTTTTTATTTCTGCCTTTTTCATAACATCTGAATTTTTTGAAAAAATATTGAGTTTGTACTGTACAAAACAAATGATCTCTGGAATCTTCATGTTAATATTATCTGCACCCTGTATATTTTATCAATTTCCATTTTTATGCTGAAATATTTTAAAGTGAATTATAGATATCATGATATTATATCCCTAAATATTCAGCATGAATCTCTAAAAAGATATTTTCCATAGGCCTTCAATAGCATTTCACGCCAACTCAATGAATAGTAATTCCGTATTCTTAACTCCTTCTCTTGTACATTCAGATTTCTCCACCTATCCATAAAGGTGATAGGAAATCAATCCAGGAACTTATAGGAGCCATCCAGGTTGTTCCAATCTTCATGGGGATGCAAACTGCCTCAGGGACTGCTGTCATTTCCATGAGCTCCCGTGCTCCTGCGTCCTCTTCCCTGAGAGTGGCATGTCCCAGTAGGGGCTGCTTCTGTGGCCTGGATCCTGGAATGAAGAAGATTCATGGCAAGTGCCCATCAGAGCTACCCTCAACTTGCAGGTGACATGTAATACAGGTGGGCAAATAAATTCTTTGTTTTTGTAAGCCACTGGTATTTGAGAATCCGACCACAGAATTACCAAGAGGACTGTCCCTCTGAGGTCTGGTTGGCCATGTTACTTGTTTTACCATGAAGTGGAGTGAATGTGATGTGTGCCAGTTCCAAACACAAGCTTTAAGAACTACTGTCAGGTATTGGTGAACGAGTAGGGGTCGCCTGTTCTTTCTTGATATCAAAGGCTTTACTGAAAGCCTTGGAGAAATCGTCAGTATAATAGCTGCTCTGCAGAATCACATAGATTCTACAAAATAGGTGAGTTCTAGACCTGCTCACTGCAGAAAAGGGGGACTTATGTCCATTCCTTGATGAAAAAATGCTGCTTTATGTAAACCAATCAGGAGTACTCAGAGAGGCAGCAATGAAATCAGCTGATCCAGCCTCTCAGTTTCATCCACAGCTCTCAGAATCATGGGGAGTTTGGTCCCACTTTTGGAACTTGGCATCCAGGCTACCCCCTTTTTTGGACCCCTGTTAATGCTTTTCCTAGCCCTGCTGTTGAGGCCGTGCTTATTGATCCTCCTAGTTAGATTAATTTCTTCTAGACTCAAGCCCATCAATACCAACATCCTCCTCTGTCATGGCTTCAGACCCTTGCTGAAAAAAGAAGACCCCAACTTCCCCAGCTTCATGGGACCCCTGATGGCCACCTGTGTGGTTGCCTGGCAATTACTCCATCCTGATAGACTGCAAGCATTTTGGATCCAAAGGACTGCAATGTCCTATAACAAGAAGCAGGCAGACTAGTCCTTGCCCCACTTCCCCAGTGATTTGGGTCCAAACTGCTAAAGGCAGGGATGTTAGACAGGAAGCCAGAGATAAGCGGGAGGAGAGGTCGCGGTGACCATGGAGCTGCTGCGACTAGAGAACTGAGTCTACAGAGAGCTTCCACCACAGAAAATCCCTGGCAGGGGCACTGAAACCACAGAGACAATTCCACAAGCTAGAGTCCAACTGGGAGTGCTCCTGGGCCATCCCGAAGTGGCTTTTCCTCATTATAAAGTCATTAGAATAAATCTGCACTGCAGTTTAACCCCCCTGATGGGCAATCAGAGAGAATTCTGGGAAAGAGCATGTGCAATAAAAATCAGCTTATATCATTGCCAGCCTGTCAATCAACACTTGTTTCCATAACAATATCCCTCCTAAAAACTCCTTGCAAACCTCAGGAAAAGAACTTTCCCAAATATTTGGGGCCATTAGACACTAGGATGGAGGCCTGTAATTACAGAGTGTAATAAACTTGCTTGTCTGCTTTCTTGACTTTGGTTTCACTCTGACTTTCCTGCATCACCGAAACAAACTCCTTCCCAACTCCTGGAGTGCAGTCCCACCAAACTGGGGCAAGGAGGAAAGGCCGCTTTTTAATGAGTACTTTTTTTACTCTCTTTAGATGTTCATGAATGGCTTGTGTAAGTAAAAAGCAAACTTTTGAACAGTGGGTGGAACTCACAGAGCAGCTCAGGCGGGGCTCCTGGGAGCTTGCGCAGTGACCCCATGGCTACCACACTCACAGAAGGGAGGACGTGGTCCAGACAGGCCAGTGAATGCACAGCAGATGTGGGTCTGGTGTGTTTCCATTTTTCAGGTGAGAAACTGAGCTTTTAGACAGTGATGATATGTTCCTGGGTTTTGAGAAGGTGAGACATGACACCAGGGCTGGCACAGACACACATATGCCACACAAAGACTCACATAAAGACAGGCACACACACACAGTTTTCCCTGCACGCTGCCTGTAGTATTTACTCAGAGAAGAGCACACAGGTTCACCCAGCATGCATGTAACACACACACACTGACTCATGTAAACTGACACACACAAGTGCATGCACAACCATGAATACAATGCATGTAGACTTGTCCACAATTACACACTCACAACTATACACACACCCAGAAGCAGAATCCCTCCCTGGATTTATACACAGACACACCCACACATACGAACACATGAAATAACATGCAGCACACCACAGCCCTGCTGCTCCCTCACAGCCTCCCCACCCACCCCCAGAGCTGGGCTCTCTGGGCCCTACAGGGATGCAGCTGGGACAAGGAGGTGGTGAGCGCAGAACAGGGTGGTCTCCACCTTTGCAAGTTCAGGTAGCAGCTTGTGAATGTGTCTGTGGGTCAGCATGGGTCTGTGTGTGGTTGTATGTCATCTGTGAGCCATGACAGTGTGTGCTTGACGAACGTGTTCCGCTGTGCACCAGGCAACAAGTGGGACTGGGCCAGCGCTGAGCAGGGCAGGCCAGGTGTGTCTAACTGCACAGGTGGGAGTGCTGGGTCTGAGGCTGGCAATGGGTGTGCAGTGAGCCTGAGGGTGGGGAGATTGCCAAAGTATATGACCCCCAGGGTTGTGCAGATATATCCCTGTGTCAGTGTGGGACCACTTTCCCTCCCCTTCCCAAACCACCTCCCCAAATGGGATGCAGGTTTAAACAAAATGGAAGAGACTGGGGCCTGGCCTCAGGGATTTGCTACTTAGAAAATCGTATAAAGTGCCCTGGCTGGGGGTGGGGTGCAGTGGGGATTCCCCTGGAGGGAAAAAGCAACACTTTGCCTCCCCTCCCCACCCCCATATCTGGCCACCCTGGGCCAGCTCTGGGAGGCAGGCCTGGAGCACAGAGTGTGAGGGGAGTCTCTTTGGCACACCCCTCCCCACAACCTAACCCTGAGCTTCTGTAACTGCCCATCCCTCAGGACTTCTTGATCCTCTGAGGGAGGCCACCCACCACCCAGTCCCCCTCTGGGGCAGGTCCTTGTACACTAGCAGCCCCTGGTGGGAGATGTGATTGTGTCCTGGAGCCACACCATGCCAGAATCTTTAGCATGGACCCCTTTAGTCTGTGCAGATGGTGGACCCCCAGTTAGGGAGAAGTAGAGGTGAAAGAGTGGAGGTGAGATAGAGAACAGAGCTTTGGCAAGGGAAAGGAAGCACCTGCCCCCCAGTAGCCCAGGTATAAAAAAAAGGAACTCAGAGGATAAGAGTGTAGACCTATCCCCAAGAATAGTCACTCAGCACCAGTCACATGCACACTGTGACATCCCACTGTCACCTGGAATGCAGCCACACCACACGATACAGTTCGCCACTCATGGGCAACTCCCTAACCACTACACACTCACAGGGGACACCCGTGGTCACCCAGGGTACACACAGCATCCTGGAAATCCTGTGTTGACACTTTGGGAGCACAGGAGCCCCCAAAGCACCCCTTCAGTGTGGATACTACCTGACACGGGCAGCAGACAGACCACCAGAACCCTCACATACAGTCAGGGATGGTGGCTGGCCTAGGGTGCACCTGCTTCCTCCCAGCCGGGGTCCTGCCTGCAGAGCAGGGGCTGGTTCGGTGGCAGTCCCTGGGACTGGGGGTGTGGCCGCCGGCCTGACTCCAGGTTCCGGGCTCCCGCGGACACAGCTGCACACTCTCCACCCGCTCCTCAGAAACCATTTTCCACTAGCTAGCACACTGCGCTTGGCTTGGCCTGGGCACGGCAGGGGGCCACCCACCTTGCAGGGCCCGCCAGGCGCCCCTTCCCGACCCAGGCTGCTGCCCCTGCCCCAAACCACTCTCCCCCGGAATCTGGTCAGGCGCTCTGGGTCACGCGCTCCAGCCTCCCACCCGACCAGGGGCCAGGCGGAGGCCTGGCCTGGGGAGGACCCAAGCCCAGGAGACCCACCCTCCCCGCCAACTCCTCGGCGCCCATGCGGAGTCCCCCCACCTGGCGTCCCCAGCTGCGCCCCGTGCCAAATCTGCCCCAGGCCACGGTGGGTAGGTGGCGGCGGGCGGGGTTCTAATTGAGCCCCTCCTGGGCAGACTCCGCCCTCGCACCCCCAGACCTTGCATCTTTCGCGGGGAGCCCACGCACCACCGCAAAAACTCCCCGGGCATAAAGGAAAATGGGGTGGCGATTTCCCGCGGCGCTGCGGGCTGAGGAGAGGTTGGCGTCTGAGCCAGCCCACCAGGTTCCCGGCCAGGCAGGGCCAGAGGCAGGAGTCGGCGGCCCCCAGGGAGGGGCGGCCGCGCCCTGCCCGCCGGCCCGCAGGTGTCCCCGCCAAGCCAGCCCTCCCCTACGCTGCAGGCACCCAGCGCTCTGGCCCTACCTGCCGCTCCCTCCCTGGCCCCGCCATGGGGCGGGCGGCCAGGCGCCATGGCGGTGGGTTGCTGGGCCCTGGTCGGGCAGGCTGTGGAGGGGGCGGATCGTGCGGGCGCGTCCACACACACACACACACACACTGCAGGGACGCTGGCTGCCCGGGCCTCCTACACTAAGGCACACAATGCAGAGGCTGGCGCGTTGCACCCAAGCACCCACAGCATGCCGCAGACACACAGCCTGTGGGTGTCACCTGTATGCGCAGGGACCCCCGCACATGGCTGGCGCAGGGTTTCAGACACACCCCTCCGGCAGGAGGCCTCCAGCACAGACTCATACAGCCTGCGGGGGACACACAGACGCGCCCTGCATACTCACGGCTGTGGGATGTCAGCCAGACAGCCACAGCCTCCATGTTGTCACATCCACAGACTCCCAACCTATAGGGTGTCGTCCAGACATTCACACAGATCGACAATTGTAGAAAGATACTCCAGAGCCCGGACTGACCTAACAGCTCCCAAGACCAAACCCCAGGCCACCACACCAGCCACCCTGAGGGCAGGTGTCAATACACAGTCACAAGCAGAAAAGCGGGAAGACTGGACAGATGCAGACAGAGAAACTCAGAGACCCAGGGCGACAGACTGGGGGACAGGGTGCCCTGGGGGTCTGGAGGCGTTCCAGGCAGGGTGGGGGTAGGGAGCATGCTGCACGGCCCCATAGGTGGGAGAAACAGGCATCCCCCCTCCCTCCCCATGGTGATTAATGGCGATGCCTCTGCAGTAGGGTAGGCGACTGGCAGAGGAAGGTCAGTGTACCACCCTTGCAGCATGGGCTTCAGCGGGCTGGGACGCAGTGCTGCAGGGCCCCCCACCCCATCCCCAAGCAGGCTCCCTCCTCAGGCCTCCACTGAGTAGCTGAGTAGGTGTCTCCCCTTTTCCCCCACCCAAGCTCTGCTTCTGGCTCAGCTGAGGGAAAAGGGGAGGGACGTTGCCCAGACCTGGTGGGGTGTATGAAATTCTGTCATCTCCCGTCCAAGGTTCCCCCTGCCTGTGACCCCAGTTCCCCTCCCTGGGGCTCCAGAATCCAGACTCCTCTGGAAAAGTCCTTCCCAGCTTCCCCGTGGAGGACGCCAGGGTTTAGTACTAATACCTCCATCCCCATTTCAGGGATGAGGAAACTGAGGCTCAGAGAAGTTTAGACACATGCTCAAGGTCGCCCAGTTGGCAAGTTATGATGGTTCAGTGGACACTTTCCTGACTGAATCACCTAATTTTAACTTCTTTCACAATATGAATAGGCTAAGAATCTCCGAAATCATCAATCCTGGTTCTGTTTTGCTTAATTCTCCCCTCCATCTTTGGATTTCCTCTTGGATAAGCAGCAAGAAGAAAATGAGCTGCACCTCTCACAATTACCTGGAAATTTCCCTCCACTAAATAGCCAAGTCCACCACTTACAAATTCTGCTTTCTGTATAACAATTCTACTAAGCTCCTACCACTGTATAACAAGGATACCCTTTCCTGCAGATGTATTGCCCTGCAGTTCTTCCATCATAGGGCATTCTTAGGAGACAGACTGATTAACAAACCTATAAAAATAACTGTAGCCTTACAGAGACCAAATAAAGGATAACAAACAATAATGTTTGGCACACATCAAAATAGGTAAAGATTTTTAAGTTGATAAAACCCAGTGCTGGTGAAGATGTGGTGAAACAGGCATTTTCATAAATTGCTTGGAGGTAAATTGTGTACAAATTGGGAAAACAGTTTGGCATGCATGGAAGAGGCTTAAGACAAGTTCAGACTTTATGGCTCAACTTCCCAAAGTCTAATTTGAACTTAGGAAGACATATGTATGTCCCTAAGGATAATTATACTTGCCATATACTTGCAAAAATTGCTACAGATCAATGTTTGACAACTTTTCACATTATCACCCTGTAGCTCTGGGAGAAGGGGGGTTTCTCTTCACTGGGCAAGTTCACTATGAATTCAAAGAGACAAAGAAAGGCAGGGATAAAAAGTTGGGAAGGAAAGGGCTTATTTTCATGGTGGCCTCGCCTCACTCTAAGCCCAGGCTTTCCGTGAGAGCTGCAGCCCCCTTCCCAGGTTGCGAAGCACTCCTGCTCCACCCCTACACCCAGGCTGAGCAGGTGAGTTTGAGCTTCCATTTTTGGCAGAAGCCCTCTGCCCACATGGCTTTTGTGTTTTGGGGATTCAGTAATAAATGGAATTGTTTTGTCTGGGTCAGAAGTGGGGAAACTGGCTTCCCTAATGACAAACCCCTCCCTCTCCGGCAGAGATTACAAGATGTCCATCAAACTCCAGGGAACCACACTCTTCTGGCCTGGGTGACTGCAGCACTTCTGGCCCATGTGGCCCAGACAGGGTGATTTGCCATCTTTCACCACTAGATGGCAGATGTGTGCTGAGCTCCGAAAGGTGTTCATGGGAGTTGGGCATGAAAAATATCATCTACGATATGGACCATCAGGGTCCAAATGAGGAGCTGTTCGCGGTGGGAATGAGAAATGTGATGCTTCAAAAAGTTTCCCCATCTCTCTTGGGTCCCTAGTGATTATTCTTGCCCCTCACTTAGGGAAACCGATAAATGAGATTACTCATTCTATAGAAGATCTAGGAGAGGTTGAGACAATGAGAGCTTGGAAGGAAATGCAGTCTGCTGCTGAGAGAAAGGGTTTAAAGGGCCCTGGGAAGGTCTCTAGCACCCAGATGTGGGTTGATTTGAAAAAAGGTGAGGGGAGTAAAGGAGTAAGTAGATGGACAGCCCAATAAGACATTACTATGGCAGCAGTTAAAGCTGGAGCATCAGTTCCGGCCTCTGAGATACAACGCATGGAAATGGGGGCAGAGCTACATGTCCAGCCCATGTGTCTGCAGGACTTCCTGTGGGAGAGTTCTCAGATCTCACCTGGGCCCCCACCCCCACAGGAAGACAATTGGGTGGTGCAGTTTGACTGGGGTGGTCAAGGCCCCCACATTGGGTGGAATGGTGGGGACCAGAGGCCACATGCTGAATTAGCAAATCACTGGTCTCAGTGAATATGTAGTGTGTACTAGCTCTGGTGGACACACGAGCTGAATGCTCCCTGATTTATTGTGACCCTGAGCAGTTTCCTTGGACCCCCATTGTTATAAATAGTTGCAGGGGTATTGCTGTCAGAGTGGAGCAAGCCTGAATCCCTTTGGAATAGGGCACCTAATCCTTTGTCTGTTGTTACACTTACCTCTGGTTCTCTTAAATATAACTGTGGCATTATTGCAAGTGGTTTTTTTCTTGTAGGCTACTGAAAAGTGTTTATCCTGTACTTCACACAAATTCTGGGCCTTTATGCCATTTGGCATGAGAGGGCATCAGGTGGGATGAAATGTGCACTTACCTCCACCATTGCAAAGTGGGCAGTCAAGGCCATACAGGCCTTAAGTGAGAGAGACCCGTCAAGGTTCTGTGAGCTGGATGGCCATGTGACTGATGATGACAGTGGCTGGGACCTCTGGCAGCAGCTTGCTGGTCATTTGCCTTAAGCTTCCCCAGGGAATTATGAAGCAAATGACTTGGTCCAAGGCAGAAGACAATGTGGGCTGTAGCCATCAGTGAGAACTGCCTCTGAGTTTTGGAGAAGTCAGCAGAACCCCGCAGGGGTGCATCGTGTGATGAATCCCACAGAAGCCTGGAGACTACGTGGCCTTAGACATTTCTATACGTGGACCAGTGATGGCGGCTTGCCCTTCTTTCACCTTGAGGACAAGGCCTGGATCTGGCCTCCTGCATATTATGGTAATGTACCCAAAATGGCTGGAAGGTAAGAGCATCTTACTGGGAGTCTTGTCTAATTATTGTGGCCAGTGCATGCACCTCCAGTAGCCCTACCTATCAACCCATCACTCCCACAGTGAGAGAGGTGAAGGTCTGGTATGTTAGACCAGGATGGGACCTCATTATTGCCACAGTTCTATCACAGGACCACTCTCTTGCATGAATCCTAACTGATGGACAATATTTACCTATGTTGGTGTCCTTAAAACATGTGTCTTATTGCCCTTAAGGTCGATCTCCTCCACAAATGGACTGGGCCAACACCCCAGCAACAGCTGCTGTCTCTGCCAAGGCGAATGGCCACTTCTTGTACTAGGAAGTTCCCAACACTGAACACAATCTGTCACCCCAAAATTTTTACCTGCTGCCCCTAGGTTCAATCTTGAAGACCACACAGAACAAATCCAATTCTTTTTCCTTAAAGAAGTTCAAATATTGAACTCACTTTTTAGAGACCTCTTCATGTTACAGACTCTTAAAGAATGTTCTGGGGGCTAAAACCAGTGGTATGTTAGTAAGCTGGATCTATATAAACAAAAAATAGAACTGTGATTTGTGGAATATGCTGATTTCTGTGGTGAAAATATATGCAGCATGATGCCATGACCTGTTTCAAACTGCTGAAGTGAGATCATTGCACCCAGGATTGAGAAGCAATGTACACATTTCACTCTTGAGATCTGTTTGATCTGGCTCTGGCCTACCAATCCTTAAGTTTTCTTTTTATTAACATTTACTGCTAAATTATATCTCACTGTATTTGGATATGGAATAATGTCTTGAGGAAAATTATTCTACAAACATGCTTTAAGTAGATTTAATGAGAGGAAGGGACAGATTGGCTGTGGTGGATGGAGAGAGGCTGGGATCAAAAGTAACTCCTAGGTTATTGGGTGTCACTTCTAATCAAGATAGAAAGAGTAGATTCCAGGAGGAAAGGTACCTAATTATACATACATTGAAAAAATATTTATTTAGTGCTAATCCATTCTAGGTGCTGAGGATAGAATATAGGAGGGAACACAACAGATACAAAGCCTTGCTCTTGTGGAGATGATTAGAATTGGCCCCTTGAGGAAACCTGTGGGAATCTGTTTGGACCCTGATCCTCTGCCAAGTAACTCCCATCTCCTCTCCAGATTCAAGCTGCCAGGACGTTTGCTGAATGCCTTTCTGGTACCTTGTACTGCACCGTTAGAAACCTCCATCCAAACGGAAGTCATATGGTGCCGTCATCACCTCCTCCTGATGTTCCTACCGCCTCCCACCTTCTCGATCCAGGAACTCTTGTTCCCATAGCAGCCCTTGTAGTTGTAAGACATAACCCTTGTTATTCTCTGTAATATGCATCTTTTTACTTCCCCACTACATTGTATTTCCCAAGGGCATTTTCTGAGCAAATTCAATTTTAAGTAGATGAAGCAGAGCAGTCTATTAGCTTGGCCTTTATCTCAAGTAGCAAAACCAACTAAAAACATTTTCAATATAAAATATTCATTTTAACCAGCTGAATCATTTTTACTTTATATTAATATTTTCCCTGCTCTTACATTAAAGTAAAATCCCCAAACAAGAATAGAGCCTATAAAAATCTGTCCTTCAGGAATTTTATTCTGCTTAAACCTCACACACACTTTTCAAAATGCATTGTAATTGTAATGCTTTTGAGAAACTTCTGGCAAAAAAGATGGCAGAGTAGGAAGGCAAAGTGGAAAACTCCTTCCACATACACATTGAAGAAGTGACTACAGCAAAAAGAACTAACTCTGAAAACTACCTGAAGACCATAGAACAGGCCACCTACCCCTGGGGAAGGAGAGGAGACCACGCAGAGAAGGGTAAAGTGGCACAGCCGTGGCCGAGCAGGACCCACGCCCTTCCCCCATCAAGCAGAAGGGAGCAGAACAGAGCAGGGATGGGATAGGCGCCCAGGAACTCTGCACACCTGGCCCTGGAGATCTGCCCTGGGACAGAAGTCCACATTGCACTGGGCTTTGGTGATTAATAGGGATGGACACCAGGGAGAGGGGAGCACTCTGGGAGGCTGAGACTCCTGTTGCTTGTGGAGGAGCAGCATGCTCCATATGTCCCCCTGAGACACAACTCAGAGGCTACAGTTTGAAAGATTTACCAGCAGCAGGAAGGATGCCAGAGGTGCAAGGGCTGGATGGAGCTTTGCCCACAGGAGAAAGGGCAGACAGATGATACATCTGCAGCCCTCCCTCAGTCCAGCTGCAGGGCACTCACAGGAACCAGCCCCAAATGCTCCACTGCCCTGCTGGCAGCTCAACCTTGAGGCACTGCCCTGTGCACCTTCCCTACCCATCCTGTTGGCCAGGTAGCACCACCATCACAGCAAGGCAGGGAGCGCAGCCTTCCCACCACAACACACAGAAGGGTTGCGGCATGGCTCACAAAGCCTATACTGGATACACAAAGACTTATATAAGAAATCAAATCATACCACTAAAGAAAACTGCCAAATAACAAGAGAAGAGTATATTAGAGGAAGAAAAGATCAGAAAAGACCTGCAAAAACAACCTGAAACAATGAATAAAATAGCAATAAGTGCATACCTATGAATAACTACCTCAAATGTAAATGGACTGAATGCACCAACCAGAACACACAGGGTGGCAAAATGGCTAAAGAAACAACACCCGTCTATATGTTGCTTAAAAGAGACTCATGTCAGACCTAAAGACATACACAGGCTGAAAGTGAAGGGAAGGGAAAAGATATTTCATACAAATAACAGGTAGAAAAAAGCAGGAGTTGCAGTACTATATCAGAAAAATAGATTTCAAAACAAAGAAAGTAACAAGAGACAAAGAAGGACATTACATAATGATAAAGGGGTCAGTCCAACAAGAGGATATAACCATTATAAATATCTATGCACCCAATATAGGAACACCTAAATATGTGAAACAAATACTAACATAACTAAAGGGAGGAATAGACTGCAACTCAAATCATATTAGGGGATTCTAACAGACCACTTACATGAATGTACAGATCAACCAGACAGAAAATAAATAAGGAAACAGAGCACACTTGATCATATGGACTTAACAGATGTCTACAGAACATTCCACCCCAAAACAGCAGGATACACATCTTTCTCAAGTGCACATGGAATGTTCTCCAGAATAGATAATATATTAGGACACAAAAAGAGCCTCAATAAATTTAAAAAGACTGAAATTATATCAAGTATCTTTTTAGATCACAACTGTATGAACTAGAAATCAATTACACAAAGAAAATTTTTTAAAACTCACAAACACATGGAGGCCAAACTACATGCTTCTAAATAACCAATGGACCAATGAAAAAATTAAAACAAATCAAGAAATACATGTAAACAAATGAAAACAAAAACACAACAGTTTAAAATATGGGGGATGCTGCAAAAGTGGATCTAAGAGGGAAGGACATAGCAATACAGGCTTACCACAAGAAACAAGAATAATCTCAAGTAAACAGTCTAAACTCTCAACTAAAGAAACTAGAAAAAGAAGAAAAAATGAAACCCGAACTTAGTAGAAGGAGGGACATAATAAAGATCAGAGGAGAAATAAGTAAAATAGAGGAGAATAAAAAAAATAGAAAACATTGAAACTAAGAGCTGGTTCTTGGAGAAGACAGACAAAATAGACAAACCCCTGGCCAGACTTATCTGAAAAAAGAAAAAAAGACAGAGGACACAAATAAACGAAATCAAAAAAAAAAAAAAGAAAGAAAGAGTTACAACATGCCACAGAAATACAAAGAATTATTAGAGAATTCTATGAAAAATTATATGCCAATAAATTGGGCAATCTAGGAAAAATGGACACCTTCCTAGAGAAGTACAACCTTCCAAGACTGACCCAGAAAGAAGCAGAAAATCTGAACAGACCAGTCACCATCAATTAAATCAAATTGGTAATCAAAAAACTCCCAACAAAGTCCAGGACCAGTTGGCTTCACAGAAGAATTCTACCAAACATTGAAAGAGCACTAATACCCATCCTCCTTAAAGTTTTCCAAAAAGTAGAAGAGGAGGGAACACTTCCAAACTCATGCTATGTGGCCAGCATCACTTTGATTCCAAAGCCAGACAGACACTGCAATAAAAGAAAATTATAGACCAATATCCTTGATGAACATAGATGCAAAAATCCTCAACCAAATATTAGCAAAATGAATTAAAAAATACATCAAAAGGGTGATCCATCATGACCAAGTGGGATTTATTCCAGGGATGTAAGGATGGTACAGTACTTGTAAATAAGCCAATGTGATACACCACATTAACAAAAAGGATAAAAATCACATGATTATTTCAATAGATGCTGAAAAAGCATTTGACAAAATTCAACATCCATGCATGATCAAAACTCTCAACAAAATGGGTATAGAGGGAATGTACCTTAGCATAATAAATGCCATATATGACAAACGCACAATTAAAATCATACTCAATGGCTAAAAGCTAAAAGCTTTTTCTCTAAGATCAGGAAAAAGACAAGGATGCCTACTCTTACCACTTTTATTTAACATTGTACTGGAGGTCCTACCCACAGCAATCAGACAAGAAGAAATAAAAGGCATCCAAATTGGTAAGGAAGAAGTAAAACTGTCACTATGTTCAGATGACATGATATTGTACATAGAAAACCCTAAAGACTCCACCAAAAGACTGTTAGAACTAATAACTCGATTCAACAAAATTGCAGGATACAAATTAATACACAGAAATCTCTTTCATTCCTATATACTAATAATGAACTAGCAGAAACAGAAATCAGGAAAACAATTCCATTTACAATTGCATGAAAAGGAATAAAATACCGACTAATAAACCTAACCAAGGAGGTAAAAGACCTATACTCTGAAAACTACTATACTCTTGAGAGAAATTAAAGATACAAATAAATGGAAATTCATCCTGTGCTCATGGATAGGAAGAATTACTATTGTCAAAATGGCCATCCTGCCTAAAGCAATCTACAGACTCAATGCAATCCAGCATTTGTCAATGAACTAGAGCAAATAATTCTCAAATTCATGTGGAACCACAAAGGACCCCAACTAGCCAAAGAAATTCTCAGAATGAAGAACATAGCTGGAGATATTACAGTTCCTAACTTCAGTCTGTACTACAAAGGTACAGTAATCAAGGCAGTATGATCCTAACACAAGAACAGACCCATAGATCAATGGATTAGAATATAGAGCCCAGATATAAAACCCATACATCTATGGCCAATTAATAGATACTAAAGGAGACATGGATATAAAATTGGGAAAAGACAGCCTCTTCAAAAACTGGTGTTGGGAAAACTGGACAGCTACATGCAAGAAAATGAAACTGGATTATTGTCTAACTCCATACAAAAAAGTAAACTAAAAATGGATTGAAAACCTGAATGTAAGACATGAAACCATAAAATTCTAAGAAGAGAACATAGGCAAAAATCTCTTGAGCACAGGTATGAGCAGTTTTTCTAGGTACATCTCCTCAGGCAAGGGAAACAAAATAAAAGATGAAGAAGTGGGACTACACCCAACAAAAAGCTTCTGTACAGCAAAGAACACCATCAACAGAACAAAAGGCATCCTACAGTATGGAGAATATATTTGTAAATGATTTATCTGATAAGGAGTTAATATCCAAAATATATAAAGAATTCATATGACTCAACAACAAAACAAATAACCCCATTAGAAAATGGCCAGAGGACCTGAACAGACATTTTTCCAAAGAAGAAATACAGATGGCCAACAGGCACATAAAAAGATGCTCCACATTTTTTCATCACTAATCATCAGGGAAATACAAGTCAAAACCACAATGAGATTATCACTTCACACCCATCAGAATGGCCACTATCTGAAAGACAAGAAATAACAACTGTTGGTGAGGATGTGGAGAAAAAGGAACCCTCCTACACTGTTGGTGTGAATGTCAGTTGGTGCAGCCACTGTGGAAAGCAGTATGACAGTTCCTCAAAAACTAAAAATAATCATATGACCCGGTAATTCCACCTCTAGGAATTTACCCAAAGAAAACAAAATCCCTGATTAGAAAAGACATATGAACCCCTATGTTTATTGCCATATTATTTATAATAGCCAAAACATGGAAGCAACCTAGTGGCCATCAGTGTATGAATGGATAAAGAAGATGTGTTACATATATACAATGGAATATTATTCAGCCATAAGAAGAAAACAAACCCTACCGTTTGCAACAGAATGGATGGACCTAGAGGGTATTATGCTCTGTGAAATAATCCAGATGGAGAAAGACAAATATCATATGATTTTACATATTTGTGGAATCTAAAGCCAAACCAAAACAAAATGAACAAATAGCAGTAGACTCATAGACACTGAGAAGTGACTGGTGGTTTCCATGGGGGAGGGGTTATGGTAGGTTGGTGGGAGGGGGTAGGGGATGAAGGGCACAAAAATTCTGTATCATAATCCAAGTTGTCTGCAGGAATGGCAGCACAGCATGGAGAATATAGCCAATGAATCTGTAACATCTTCTTATGTTGAAAGATAGTAACTGCACTAGTGGGAATGAGGGTTTAGTAATGTGGGTAACTGGTGAACAACTGTGTTTTACACCTGAAACCAATGTAAGATTGTACCCCAACTGTACTTCAATAATAAATAAATAAATAACTTATACTTGTTAAGTACTTAAAGAAAAGTAATGCTTTTGAAATTCTTAATAATGACTTTATTTACTACTCACACTTGGCTCACCACTGGAGGAAAGTTGCACACATGGAGGAGAAAGAATAATGAGATAATGGCCCCAAGACTACACATCTACTTGGGAAATAATAAAAATAAACTTATCAATTAATGTCTTGTGTCAGTCATTCCATGATCAACTAGGAGAGGGGATGGCTTTGCTCTATAGATTCTGGCATCCAGTAGAAAACATCTGTAGACACCATTTCATCCTTATCCTTAATAGTGACATAGCACGGTGTTCTCCAGACGTGTTCCATCTGCCACTTGGCAGATCTACAGGACTCTGAGGAGTGTCCCTGGAACATGATATTTTCTTGTACAGTGAGTAGTTTTAGCCAGACCTGTGAGTATGCTTAGGTTTTCTGAAGTCACAGAATGAAAGCGTTATACATTCCTTTTGTCCTCAGAGCAGATTTCACAGCCACACTTTCAACATTCCAGGAAGTTTTGATCTTGGAGGTATTCAGAACATTTTTATATTCCTAAACTTTGTTCCAGTTTGATGTGTGTCATCATATGTCCTTTTAAATCAACTTCAGATTCAACATCTCTTACCATCATCTTCAAGAGAAACTCTCCTCATGCTGGGGTCTCATCTCTGACGTGCTGTGCCTAGAATATCTTGCTCTCTTCAAGAGCTGCCCTGTGTATTATATACAACAAAGTTTTCTGGCAAGTTAGCTTTTGATTTCTTCAAAGTAACGTGAATTTTCCAGGGCCAAAGGGTACAAAGAAATATTTATTTTTCAGCTCTGCCACCCAATATGTTTTAACATAAATATAAAAAGATGGTACCAATTTCCCAAGGTAGATGATATCTCTAGATCTCTCCACTTTATCTCATTTCTCTGTCTCCCCTGGTGAGAAGGCTGGGACTAATAGGTAAGTTGGTCCTTTGCCCATTAGCCAAGGATTAAAGTCTTCCTTTCCTTGCCTTCATCCTGTATGTGGATTTTGTTTCAAATCTGTTCTACTTCAGAGACTTACAGAATGGCCTCATTTAATCCTGTTCAAATGAAATCTAGGGGCCCTTAAATAATAAAATTTCCTGTATGGCAAATCATATAGTCATGGCAGCCCCAGGAACGCTGACCTGCTTTACCTCTGATTGCATTCTGGCATTGGTATCCTTTTATATTAGCACTGCAAAAACACAAGTCAAGGTTTAGGCAAGTGGGAGCAGGGTCACGTGGAGAGGCAGGAGTTGTCTGAAGTTGTGGGAATCCCTGAAACATACAGTTATCACCCCAAACCCATTTCCCTCAAAGCTGGGGTTAATGGCCAAGTTATATTCTCAAAGCAAAGCACTGTCCACCCCAAGAAGAAGGTTCCATCCTTTGTGTACAGCTCTTCCTGAGCACTAACAGACAATGCCGTTAGTAGCTTGGTGATTGGTCGTGATCATACACTCTGTGGGCCAGTCTTTGGGGATCACAGGGGCGACCAGCTTGGCAAATCTCATCAGAGGGCAGCTGGGGGTGCAGCCAGGAAGAGTGAGGGTGTGCGGCTCATGCTGAGTCTCATTCCGATAGTACATCTCTATGAAGTACTCCCTGGTGGAAGAGGATAGAGGACAGAGCTGTTAGCTCTGTGTTGTTGAACTGCCATTGAATTTCTTTCCCCCTGACCTGTAACATGTCAGCTGAAGGACTACTGGAAGAATCTGTGGGCCAATTAAGGCACAGGAATAGGGAGACTGCGGCAGGTGAGACTGATCTGGAAGGAGGAAATGAGAGGTCTGGTTTGTTAGATAAGCAGGGGAAAAGGAGGTGGAAACCAAGGTGCTCAATCAGAGAAGATGCTGAGAGGTTTGGGGGTGATTTGAGGAGCCTTTGAATAAGAAGTAGGGGGGGGCAATGAGGTACTGGGTGTTGTTTCCCCTGTTCTCTCCCTTTCATGCTTCTCATCTGCTCCTTCATTTCTGTTTTTAACTCTCTCAGTATTTCTTTCCACCTTTCCCCTGAATGAATGTATCTCCCCTCTCCTTAACCAGGCCATAACATGGAACTGAATGATACATAACATGTGCTTGAATATCTAGCAAAGCTTTATCAATGTTATACTCAGAAAGAAGGGGTAGTGTATTTTCAAGTCCTGTGTTCTCTCATATTAAGGAGGGCTCTCTCAATACTGTATTTCAAAAAACTATGTAATGTTTGGCCTGAAACAACCTGGCAAAGCTCGTATGAGGTGCTTGTGGAAGTCATTTGCCAAAGAGGCAGGAAGGAAATTCAAGCAGGATTCAGCAATCCTTCTTGGTGTGGTGACCTCACCATGGCAACTCCAAATGTTATAAACAAGTCTTTTAAAACATCTCTTTAAAAAGCAGTAACTACAAATAGTCACTTATAAGATCTATTTTTTAAAAGTTCCCTGATATTATGTGAATGAGAACTTTTATCATAGGATAACTTTTCCAATGACAGCATCTTCTATCTCAAGATGATATGCAAAGATAATTAATATTCCACTGAAATTTTTTGTGATTCTTTTTCCATAGAATAGAGTTATGGCTGAAAATGTAACTACATTCTCCGGACCCCCTTGCACCTAGCTGGGACAAAGTGGCTAATTATATCCAGAATGGAGGGGGAAGGGCTTTGTGTCCTTCTGGGCTGAGACTGATGAGCAGGTTGCCTTATCCATCCTCTCTTCCTTTCTGCAAGGCACCTGCAGGTGAGCACAGTCCAGAAATGGAATCCTAGGTCCCCACAGCACATGTGTGAATCACAGCATGGAGAGTCACCTCCAACTGGCCAGGCGCACCTGCATCAGACTGTCATATGAGGGAAAATCAATCTCCACTGGGTCTCTGAGGATTCAAGGTTCATTTGTACAGCAGCCCAAATCACCCTTATTAGCCAATGTATCTGGAAAACGGGTTTTGGGGTGCAAAATGGGCTCTACCAGTAAAGACAAAACACATACAGTTTGGGTAAAATTGTTTCATAAAACTTGAAAGTGGAAAGAAAAGCATTTTTATTCACTTAACTAAAAATTAAACATTTTAAGACTATATTAAAGTCAATACCAATCATACTGATAAAAACTGAGGTCCAGTGATATTAACTGTGAAGAGCCCCTCTTAGACACTTACCCCTTCTCAAGATACAATTCCATTAAGTGGCAGGAAGCATAGGGAGGAAGGATTCCGTTGTAAACATCCAGCGCCATCTGTAGGCCACTCACAGTAGTGTCGTGCTACAGAGATTTGAAATAAATAATTTTTTATTTTTGTCTCCAGTTGAGATTCATGTTCAGTACGTATGCGCCCAGCGCCTGTAAGTGCCGCCAGGGCTTGTGATTCGGTTACATCTGTCATGCTCCCAATGACTCGAGTAGACAAGAGAAAAATGACTCCAGTTGGCCATCCGCTGTGTATCGAACAGTGACATTCACACACATACCACTATTTCCCTTTAAAAGATGAAGAAATGGACCCAGGTAGATCAAGTAACTTGGTCAATGTCACGTAACTGAAAGACGGAAGAAAGGGAATTTGGGTCAAGTCCTTTGATTCTGTCCCGTTCCTTTTCCCAATAGAACATAGCTCTGCTTTAGCTTGTTTCATTGACTTTCATTAAGTTTTAAAATATTTTGGAACATTAATGCTGGATTACATTTTTTCTATAGATTAGAACAATCTGTGATTTTAAAGTTAGGGAAGAATATATGAGATTTTAAGTGTTTAGAGAGGATAAAAGGTAAGGAAGTAAGCTTGTAGTGTAAAAATAATTTAAATGTTTATCCCAGAGTGGCTGGAAAGCAGAGGGTACTATAGTTTTCAGTCCCAGTTTTGCCACTGATTAACTACATGACTTTTGAAAGCCTTCAACTTCCATACGTACAAAATGGGTATAACATTTCATTGCTTAAATTTTGTGGCAGTGTACACATAGTCAAAAGAGGTTAGAACAGATTTACTAGAAAAAGAAATGGAGTTAAAGATTGATGACTTGCTAGAAGTCACATGAGTTAGAACTGGAAACCAGATCAGAGACTAGAAAAACCGGCAGAACTGACTGATCTCAGGCTCACCTCTTTCCAGGAAGCCTTACACTTTATTCCCTGCAGAGCATGTTCTCTAGTTTATATCACTTAGAACCCCTAATGATAAACGTCCCTGTCTTTAATCACTTCTCCTATCTTTACTGCAGAAAGGAAAGCATGGCTCTCTCCAGACAAAGCCCATCGGAGAGGCCCCTTGCCATGGAGAAGTGGGTGGGAGGCTGAGGCGCCTGCTGCTCCCTGCCCCCTGCTCATCCCCACTCCATGGATGGCCGCTTCCGTGCGTGGCAGACACGTCTGGAGCCTTCTCCCAGTCAGCGTCCCCAGGGTGGCCTTCTCCTGGATCCCTCTCTCTTTCTGCACTCAAGCATAACTCTACCTTCAACGTGTTGTTTGTCCTTTTCTCTCTTCTATCCCCTCCACCATCTGGAGATTTCTGCTGTGATTTCCAGCCCATTTGTCTAATCTGTACATCCTCCCAGCCCACGACATCCTCTGTTAATAGCTTCACCCTCCTTCCAGCCATCAAGGCTTAAAACACCGCCCTCATCTGTGGCTTGACCTTACGCATCACCCCCTCCACTCACGTGCCGATCCATCCCCAGGTCCTCTCAGCTTTTCCTCTCCTGCTGCCCTGGCTGTCATCTAAGCAGAAGTGATGGTCCCCCCTCTGAGGCACCAAACGTTTGCTTGCATGGCATTGCTATACTGCTTTGTCTGGTACTTATGTGTTTACTTGTCTTCTTGTCAGGATTAGTTTGTAAATTCCTCAAGGGCCAGAATTATGTACTTAATTTTAAAATTAAAATTTTAAGCTTAAAAAATAAAATGAAATTTTAAAAAAAGCCAACCATGTACACACAAGCACATATCCAGGAGCTCTGACAGGTCAGTATTTAACAGCTTTGAACAGGTCTCTGCCGCCCAGTGGGCAATAAGGAAACGGTGGCGAGGACAATGAGCCCTGCTTAGAGAGGCCACACGCTTGAACCCAGATGTTGAAAGAAGACAGAAATCCTTACTGCAGAATACATGATCAGTCTGCGGCGGCTCGCGGGCTGTGCTGCGCTCCTCATGTGATTCAGGACCTCACCGACCAGGACACCTTGAAGAAGACAAACCAGCAATGGAGTTGAACCGAACATGGGTATGTATTTTTGTTCATAAGCCTGAGTCTCATGATTCTCAACATTTGAAAAGAGGGAAAGAAAAAATTTGGGTTGAGCATCTGCTCTGTGCTAGTAGCATAATTTATGTACGTTATTTAATAGAATCCTACTTGTACTCCCTGCTCATAGGAGAGGGAGCTGAGTCCCGTGACACGGCTCCCAGAGCTGGGGAAGGAGAGCTGCGCCGGCACCCGAGGGCTCCACTGTCCAGGCTCTGTTAAAGCCTGCATCAGGGGGCTGAGGAGCCGGCAAGGGCTGCAGATGGCTTTCCCACACCGCTGTCAGCCAGTGCACTTCTCCAGAATAGGCCTGAAGTGACAGCATGACATGTGCTTCTCTGCCTTCGCCCATCCTGCTTCTGTTCTCTGGCACCTGGCCCCGTGGGAGGCCGTGAGGACAGCAGCTCTCGGCATGCCTGTGCTGTTTCCTGTGGGCTGTTTGTCCAGGTCCCCAGGCCCACACTGGTAGCATCCTGAGCCTTCACCTGAGGGCTCCAGCTGTCCTTGGTGGAGGAGAGCTGCTGCCCATCACACCCACTGCCCCAGGGGGTGGGGAGCGTGAAAGGCAGACACATGCCTCAGAGCCTCCATCCTGTGGTGGACGCTGAAGGCTGAGGGTTGCTGTTTTGAGGACATTACCTCATGAATGTCCACACCAACACCTGAAGATTCCTTGTGTCTGTTTGGTGGTCTCTTTACTGCACATATACTCTCCTGGCTGAATGATGACCAGTTTTTTTTTTTTTAATTAGCAAGGCATTCATATTAACAGAGTGACAATAATTCCAGTCTTGGTGGTCCACTCAGCAAAAACACACTGAGCAGCTCTGATGGGCCAGATACTATGCTAGGTCAATCAGACATAGCTCCTGCCCTCAAAAAGCTCATAAAATAGCAAGAAGAGACCTTATTCTTCTCTTCTCTAGGCACCATAAAGGGTTAATTATGGAGTGGGTGGTCTGCTTTCCTGTAGATGGTGGGACGTCCTTGACTAGGAATGGAAGAAGTGAGATGCTGCATTTCCAGCAGGTCCACCTGTCTCTGCTTCCAAGAAGGCTGCCTCCTGGGGGTCCTTCAGGGACTTCAGAATGATCTTCAGGCCACGCTGGTCCTGAACTCTGTGGCCAAGTTTCCAGAGGCCATGACAGCTGTCTTCAGTCAGCAGCTGGTCCTTGCCAACAGGAGCCTTGGCAGCAGCCCTGAAGGGCCAACAGTGCAATATGGTGTCAGCTCTTGGTTCTGGGGTGAGGGTACACCCTGCCCCAGAAGAGACTAGGTTACCACGACCATCCCCAGGCTCTGTACTAGTAACTGTGTTTTATAGGAAGGAAAACTGAGGCTTAAAGAAGTTCATTGACTTTTCCAAGATCACACGACTCGAGAGCAGAAGGCCGAGCTTCTCTGGACCCAGCGTGTCCTGCATGGCAGCCCTCCGCCCTAGGTGGCAGGGCCTTGCTGTGGCCAGGCTGCCGTCCAAGTCCCCTGGTGCACCACTCATTGAATCTGCATGAACTCGACAAAATACTATTGGTTGTACATAATCTTCCCTTATTTTTGGGCTACAGCAAGGGCTGGAAAACTCTTTCTGTAAAAGGCTGGGTAGTGAATATTGGAAGCTTTGCAGTGCACGTGACCGCTGTGATTGTGCACTCGGGTGGAAGCACAAAGGCAGCCATAGACTACCTGAGGGAATGAGTGTGGCTGAGTTTCAGTAGCATTTTATTTACAGAATATGGACAGAAGGTTGGTTTTAGCTTATAGGCTATAATTTGCCATCTCTGGTGTACAGCAAGAAGAGGTTTCCATTAACATAGTTATGACCAGCCATTTATCAGCTTTAAAAATTTTCTTGGTGTGTGTGTGTGTGTGTGTGTGTGTGTGTGTGTGTGTGTGTAAGTGTGCCTGTGTGTGTAGCACAGGAGATTACTGCTGGTGACACCTCTGAAACTGATGGAGCAAAAGTTTTGACAAAGGTCAGAAGATGCCTGATATTCCTATGTGACTATGTCACCCAGAAAATACAGGACAGGTTTTCTTTGTATGACTGTGTTCAACCAGTTCATAATTCAACAAACATGTGGCTGACAAATCTCTTGTCCAGCCAAATCTGAACAATTGGCTTGTGTTTTGGCAGGAATCAGGAAATGACTTCTCGGCTTATAAATAGCCCTGGACTCCACCAGAACATGGGACAGGTGAGTTCTCATGAGCCTTCTGGGCCCAAGACCAAAGGAGCCCGTCAGGGAAGGACTCCTACAGGCAGAACCATGAGATGGGGAAACAGGCCAAGCAAGGAGAACCGACCTCCCCAAAATGCTACCTCTTGTAGCCAAAGGAGAACAGAGGTGGGAGGACAGGCAGCCTGATAGGGAAACCCATCTTTCCTTCATGTGTGGGCCTGATATCTATTACTAGAATATTGTCAATTACTGCCTAGCTATCCCTGCACTTTCCTTTACATCTTTTGCGTCTAGATAGGTGCTTCTGAAAGGTTAATGAACATGTGAACACCTAGGGATTTCATCGTAATACAGATTCTAATTAAGCTGGTCAGGAGTGGGGCCTGTGACTCTGCACTTGTAGCCAGAGGCTTGGTGATCTTATGGTATCTGGCCATGGACAGCGTTTTGAGTAAAAGGAGCTGAATTCCGAAGTCCATCATGACTAGGGAAATAAACGGGGGGAAATAAAACAGCAGTCCTGTTCCTACCATCTGATGTGGCTTGGGATTGAGTCCTGCTGCTGGCACCCGTTGGTGCAGGGGGGAGACCTGGTGCTTGTATAGCTGGTGGGGCCCTACGTCCACCCTTTGAGTCCTTTATTGTTTAGGACATAATATTAAGCTGATTCCTGGGCTCTGTTCCTACACACAGCCCTCAGTGAGCATCCTTCCAGTCTGGCCCAACCCCCAGGATGCTTTTCCTCTAGGTGTCTCCTGGAGTTCTGCTGAACTTGTCCTCACCTCACGGTGAACAGGGTCTGGCAGTGGCTGGAGTCCCGAGAGGTTGTACCATTTGCCTCAAACTGTCTAGAGTATATGACTCAGAACATGTCCTGTGGCTTAGAATTCCTTCACTGCCAGGCCACCCTGACATATGGACCTCCTTTCGCTCTCCATGCTTAGTTTTGGCTCTCCATTACTGACACCGGACCCCACACTCCTCTGGGGCCTTGGCCTGCCTGCCCAGCTGCCACCAGTGGCCCCCCAGCTGCCTGGTCCTGGCTCCTTCCCTTCACCCGCCGGTCCTAGTATCATGGGCTCCACCGCCTTTTCTGGGTCTGCCTTCATCACGGCAGTATGTCCTGAGCTTCAAAGGACCAAATCTAGCTGAGAAGGGGCATCACTGAGAAATAAAACACCTCTCAGCACCAATGGAAGACTTAAGCTGTGCCATAAATGTAGGAACTGCACCAGGCATTACTCTGCAAAATAAAACCACAGAGCATGTTTCATTAGCTTTAACAGCGCTGCCAGCAAGGGTTTGAGGAAAACACACCACTGTTGTTATACCTCCCACTTGAAAAATTCATCCTATAGGCCATCAGAACAATTGATACACAATTGTTAGATGCAAAATTGTTGAGTCTTTGAAAAATTCATCCTATAGGCCATCAGAACAATTGATACACAATTGTTAGATGCAAAATTGTTGAGTCTTTGATCTGAAAGGATGAAAAACATTATTTAGCTTAAGCCCAAAACTTTTGTTATCCAGATGAGAAAACTAAAGCCCAGAGGGTAAACTAAAGGTACTAGAAATGATTATAATGACACATAATGTTTATTGACAATGTATTATCAGGTACTATTTGTCCTAAGCCTCTTGAATATATACATTCATTTGAATCCTCACTGCCTGTAACATGGTGTCATCATTACCCTATTTTGCAGAATGGAAACTGGTAGAGAAGTGATTAAGTGACAATTTCAAGGTCACAAATCCAATACATTCCTCTCATTAGTTTGTATACTTACCCCCTTGCAGTCTAGATTTCTCTTTCTGCTTGTGAATCCCATACAGGGACAGGAGGGACAGTTCTGATAATTCTCTCAACTTAGCCATGGTGTCCCCTGTGACCCAGGAGGGTAAAGTGAAATTGTGAACACCCTGTCACAAAGAAAAAGGAAAAAAGCATGCATTTTTATTTCTGACTATCCTCCTTGTTTCTTAATCTCCTTTTCCCACGGGAACTACTAGGTCCAACCTTTCTTGTACTGCCATTTATTCTAGGAAAACATTACTTTGTTATAAGTAGTAGTGGAATTTTCAGAAGGAAAATTCACCAAAATGAATCCTCCCTTTTCTACAAGTCCATAGCTTTCAGCTTCACTGTGGGTCAAAGGAATGATTCCTGTTTTGTGAGTAAGGGTGCGGTAGGGCGAGAACGTGCCTCATCCCTTTCTGAAAGGTTTAGGAACCTCTCTCTTCTGTGCGGAAGGTCAGGAACCCATCTGACGGGGTGGGATGCTGTTTCCTCGAGAGCCGCGTTAGGGGCCTGAGAGGGAGGCGGGGCAGGGCCTGGGACAGCACCGTCATAAGTCGTCCTGCCTATGGGGAAAATGCCCAGATACAAACAGTCTAGTAAGAATGGGGGGACCCCATCTGAAGGCTAAGATTCCATTTTAAAAACCAGGGAGTTAGGAGGTAATATTTCAAACATACTTTATGGTAATTAGCCAACAACTGACTTTATTTTAAGGCAGGGCAAGCAGTTCTAAACACCATGTTTCCACTGCTTGAGGGGAACTATTGTCTTGGAGAAGAACAGTATCAAGAAATTCCTTGTGTTAAGCTCACCTTACAGACTATGTGGAGGGCTGACGGAGCAGGCGACACAATGTCCCTCCCTGCAGAGGCCCGGAGGCCACACGGCGAGCCTACGCACCCTTGGCTCTTGGCCTCATTCTTGGAATCTTTAAAAACCATGAATCCTAAGCCTTTAACCTTCTCTGAGGTTGCCCACCCACCCCTCTCCTTTGAGTATGGACTTTGCCTTAAATAAAGACTTCTTGTTGCTCAGATTATTGAATTTTGTCTCTGCATTCTTCCAAGCCTCTTGGGAAGTTAATACAAGACCCTCTTTCCCCACGTTAAGTGTCTTTGTTACTTTGCTATTTCATTCAATTTTCTAGACTCAAGCACAAGTCTTCACTCTCTCTGTCCTACTTCAGACAAGTCGGGAGGGGCTGCTGAGGTCTCTGCTTTGGGCCTGCACATTCCCACTGCCTGATTCTATATGATCATGCTCCTTAGCAGCCTGCCTGACAATCTCCTTTCTTTGCCTTTGGGAAGTTCTCAGAATATAATCTCCCTCCATCCAGGGCTCTGCAGTTCCCCCAAATCCTGGGGTGGTGGGGGTTCAGTTCCCATGCTGTGCATATTCATGTGGACACTGGACACCAGGTGACCCTGGCTTCAGGATTTGGCAGGCATCCGCCCCATGCTGAGCAGGAGTTCAGGGAGCTTCCCTTCCCCCCCTCTGCTTTTCCTTGTTCTCTGCTGCCTGCACAGCTGCTGCTATTCACTTCTTTTCTTGCTTTAATGAATTCCTTCCTTACCTATACTTGTCTGACCTGTTTGGGAATTCTTTTGTGATCAGAGTCAAGAATCCTTCCCCATCTGAGTTGAGGTTTTATCTAATGTGCAGGGAGATACCTCCCCAGATGCAGCTGCCCAGCAACAAGAGGACAGCTAGAAAAGGTCATGTATAACTGGAGCCTTCAACACTACACTCCCACTCCTATCAGCTTCCAGTTCCCTGTATTTTGGAGGAGTCACAGTCTCAAGGCATGTCTTCCAATGCCTTGCCACTTTGCTTAATCACTCGGAAATGCTGGGCTTCTGACATGCACAGTGGATACTTGGTGAACGCCTGTTAAATGGATTAATAAGCTGTACAGCGGGACAAGCACAGACCGTGGGCCAATATTTATTATCTGCTATGAAATGTTGATTAAGATTCCCCAGTTTCAAAGGCAGGACTGAGAGAGAGAGTTCTTTAGAGAGGAAAGCAAAGTGAGGGGGTCTGCAGAGGCAATAAGTGAGATAGAGAGATGCAGAGAAGTGGCCCCAATATGGAATAGCTCAGATCTAACTGGTATGGAAGACAGCAAAAAATCAAGACTTGAACCAAAATATGGGCTCTTGTCTCCACTGACGTATCTTTTATAAGGCTAACAATCTTCCTTAAAACAGATGCTGATGATAAGCTAAAAATACTGGGAAAGTAGCATGGGCTTGGGTCAAGGCATTCTACCACGAAGAGGGATAAACTGTGTCATTTGTTATAGAGAGGGAACTCTGAGGGTAACTGTTACACCCCAGACACTCACAATGACCTCAAAATCAGGAGTGAGTATAAATATGTGGGTGGTCAGAACTCTGCCCCAGGATTTAGTCAACTGGTTGGGAAAACAGGATTGCAAAGTACTCCTTCTGGCCAGCAGGTCGAGCATGGTGAGTGGAAAACACCATGTAGTCTTGAAATTTATTTATCTAGCTGCAAAGATTATTGCATGTGCATTGCACAGCAAGGAAGAGATTCTTTCCCAATTAACCAACTTCAATGACATGGCTTAAAGTTGGCTTGCCTATTTCTATATCCAGAAATCAGGTAATTTTTTTCTCTTTCTGTATAATAACATTGCTTTTCACATTAAAATCCATGACAGGAGCCCAGCATTTCTGAGTAACTGAAAAATAGGTTAAGAGGCATGGCACAGAAGAAAAAAATTTTGCTTGCAATTTTCTAAAGGGTGAAAAACAAATAATGGAGAAAAGTCAGAATTTTTACATTGATATAAAGAAGTCTTGAATTATGTTTCAATGTCAAAAGTATAAGTAATACATCTGCAAAAAACTGAAAATGTATTCATCAGCTTCAAAGTAGGCATAAATCATAAAATCAGATTGCAAGTTAATCTTTGATTTTTTTTCCTTTTACCTCACAAAATAAAGGGTCGTAGACTCTACTCCAAATTCCAAAAAGGTCCTGCCCATGGTATCCTGAAAGTTTTGGCAAGGTTTCTATAAAATCCTGAAACACACACAAAGGAAAAAAAAAATTTCTCCACCAGGGTTTCTCAACATCAGCATTATTGATATTTTGGACTGGATATTCTTTGTTGGGGGGGATGACCTGCATGTTATGGGGTGTTTGGCAGCATCCCTGGCCTCAACCAACTAGATGCCAGCATTGTCCCTAATCCCTCAGTTGTGACAACACACAGTGTCTCCAGACATCTCCAAATGTTCCCTGGTGGGGCAAATTTGCCCCCACTGAGAACAGCAGTTCTTCACGTAAAAGTGCATCAGTAATATCTGCTATGATAATTCCAGCCCAATGATTTCTACAGATACCATAGAATCACTGTTCATTGTCATATTAAGAATATGGGCTGGCTTACTGCCACCTGAAATCAGATCAAGTGCTGCCTCAAAGGCCTTTTGGAAGTAGGTGAAGTGTAACTCAGATGCACATGGGTGGTCAAGGTAAGGGGGGAAGACTGGTCTGAAGCCAAAGTTACTTTGAAGATCAATGCAAAACATCTAAGTAAAATATTAGCAAATAATTCAATATCATTAAAAGAAAGGAGCTTGATTCTAGACATGTAAAGACTGGTTCAATAGTAAGTAAATTTGTGAATATAATCAATTAATCTCATAATATAATTTAGAAAATAATCAATTTTATAATTAGTGAATATAATAAATCAAAAGTTACTTATATATTAAAAATGGTGAAAAAACCTTTCAAAAAATTAAACACCAGCATTTATAAAAATACTCAAGAAAACAGGACAGATCGCTTGTTCATTAACTTGATAAAAATGTATTTGGTTCCATGCTTAGTAGGGAAACACTTCCAAAATCCAGAGTAAACAAGATGCCTACTACCAATACTATGATGTAATATGGTACTGTAAATACTAGCCAATGTAAAAAGGCAAAAGAAATTCCAGGTGTAAATACTGGAAAAGTAGAGTAAACCACAATTATTTGTAGATATCATAAACCCAGAATAAACTTAACAAAAAAATGTAAAGATCTATATGAAGAAAACCTTGAAAAAATCTTGAAGAGAAGAACAAATAGGAAAATGAACCACATTTTTAGAAAAACAGACTCAGCACCTGAAGCTGCAGGTCCTCCCAGAGTAATTCATAAATGTAATATGATCAATAAGAACACGAAAAAGTTTTAAAAAATATTCCTGGAATTAGGTAAGTTGATGCTAAAGTACACAAAGAAAATAAAAACATAGCCATGAAAACTCAGAACAAGTGGAGAATCAGCTTATATTAAGTCTTAATAATTAACAACAGTGTGGTTTTGGCTAATGAAGTGAAAGAATAATTGAATAAAATAAAACTTACAGAAATACACCCCATACAAATGGGAATTTTAATATACAATAGCTCAAGTTAGTGGAAAAAGATGAACTATTCAATTAATAGTGGTGAGGCAATCAGGCAATCTTCTGGGAAAAACTTAGGCAGGATATACACCTCATACCTCACACCAGTAAGAACTGGAAATGGATCCGATGTGTAAATGCAGAAATGAAGATACAGTAGAATTAGCAGAAAGCACTGTAGACTTCCTTTATAACCCAGGAGTTGGGAGGGGCTTCCTATATATGACGACAAGTGCGTAAACCACATATGGATCTATCCGCATGCTTACAACTACCGGGCAAATACTGTGGACAAAGTCAATAGGCAAACAATAAAAGCAATGCTTTTCATGTCCCAGAAAATATGTTAAAATGTATAGAGAAATCTCCTAAAAATTATAGGAAAAGGAAACTAGTAATTCCAAAGAAAAACAATCAAGAGACATGAATAGAAGAGGAAATATCAATGGTATTTACCTGAATAAAAATACCCAAAGCTCACTCATGAAAGTACTACAGCATAGTGCTCTCCAACAGTGGTGACACTGGGCTTCCTTGTCTCCTGATTGTACAGGGGACACTTCTAGGGACACCACCTTTCCCTCAGGCTGACACATGCCCCGTGTAGGTGAGGCTGTCTACATGCTGTCAGGAAAGCTGTGGGAAGCAGTCCCTCTTGTGTGTTGCTGACAGGAACAGGAGTCACCATGAGCTCCTTGGAAGGAAATTTGATAATGTTTCAAATTGCCCCAGAATTTCTACTTCTGGGATATTATTCTATAGATATTATCATGAAATTATTATATTAAAAAATTCATGCTGACTGTAAAAGATTGCAAATGACTCACATTTCCATCAATAGAGACAGGTTACATGAATTATGGTATATCCATAAATTCATATACACAGCTGTAGAAATAAGAATGAGGAAGCTCTTATGTACAGATATTTTCAAAATACTCTGTTATAGGAAAAAAAACGAGGCATCCAATCCTGTCAGTAACAGATCACTTTTGTGTAAAAAAAGCAGAACCCACCAGAATACATTCGTATTTATTTGCTTGTGCATAAGGAACTGCTCAGCTATGCAGGAAACACTGCCAGTGGCCACTGAGAGGCACTCCACTGTATTCCCTTTCATATTTTTTCCAATTTTGAATGGTGTGAACCTATTATAGATCCAAAATATTATTTTTAAAAGTACAAAGTATTAATCTACCTTTTGTATAGTCTTGAAAAGGGATACTCCACAAAGTGAAAACAAAACAAAAGACTGTCCTTCGTCTACGACAACCGTAGCCCCAGCCCCTCAGCCTCAGTGATGCAGGTCATTTTAAAATCACATTTATCCGAGGAGAACCAAGGTGGTGGTGTGAGTAGAGCAGCGGAAATCTCCTCTCAAAACCATATATATTTTTGAAACTACAACAGATACAACTAATCCTAAAAGAGAGACCAGAAGACACAGGACAACAGCCAGACTACATCCACACCTGCGAGAACCCAGTGCCATGCAAAGGGGGTAAGATACAAGCTGCAGCCAGGCGGGACCCAAGCGCCCCTCACCCCAGCTCCCAGTGGGAGGAGAGGAGTCAGAGTGGGGAGGGAGAGGGAGCCCAGGACTGCTAAACACCCAGCCCCAGCCATCCGCACCGGAGCGCAGACACACTGTGTGTCCATAGGGTGCTGGAAACTAGGGAAACAGGACAGTAAGACCTGTGAGTGGGCGGGTCCCTGCAGCCAGCGTACCTGAGATAAAGAAAAGTGAGTGATTTTTGAAAATCTTAAAGGAACAGGAACCCCACAGCTGGACAGAAGCATCCCGGGACACTTAGCCTAGCAGCTGTTATCCTGGGGAACTCTGGGTGTCCAAACCCCCACAACGCACCTCAGAGGTCCCTCACCATGACAAACAGCCTCCCAGCTGTTCCCCCTCTGATGCGGCTCTGCCATATTGGAGAAGCAGCCTGAGGCCGGCCACACCCACAGCAACTGCAGAGCTAAATAAACTCCATAGCGGCTGGGCAAGATCAGAAGCCCTGTCTGCATGCAGCTGCCCAGCACAAGACACTAGAGGCCACTGTTCTCCCAGGAGAGGAAGGCCATAAATTGGCAAGAAGGGACTTTCTCTTACCCAACACATGTGCCAGCTCCCCACAAATATATCTATATCTATCGCTGTGAAAAGGCAGAAGAAATTGATACAGACCAAGATCACAGAGGCAAACCCTGAGAAGGAGATAGACCTAACCAGTCTTCCTGAAAAAGAATTAAAAATAAAGCTCATAACCATGCTGATGGAGCTGCAGAGAAATATGCAAGAGCTAAGGAATGATGTCCGGAAGGACATTACAGAAATGAAACAGTCTATGGAAGGATTTATAAACAGAATGGATAAGATGCAAGAGGCCACTGATGGAATAGAAACCAGAGAACAGGAACGCATAGAAGCTGATGCAGAGAGAGATAAAAGGATCTCCAGGAATGAAACAATATTAAGAGAACTGTATGACCAATCCAAAAGGAATAATATCCGCATTATAGGGGTACAAGAGGAAGAAAAGAGAAAAAAAGGGAAAGAAAGTGTATTTGAAGAAATAATTGCTGAAAACTTCCCCAAACTGTGGGAGGAAATAATCGATCAGACCATGGAAGTGTACAGAACTCCCAACAGAAAGGACCCAAGGAGGACAACACCAAGACACATAATAATTAAAATGGCAAAGATCAAGGACAAGGACAGAGTTTTAAAGGCAGCTAGAGAGAGGAAAAAGGTCACCTACAAAGGAAAACCCATCAGGCTATCATCAGACTTCTCAACAGAAAACTTACAGGCCAGAAGAGAATGGCATGATATACTTAATGCAATGAAACAGAAGGACCTTGAACCAAGAATACTGTATCCAGCATGACTATCATCAGTTAAATATGAAGGAGGATTAAACAATTCCCAGACAAGCAAAAGTTGAGGGAATTTGCCTCCCACAAACCACCTGTACAGGGTATTTTAGAGGGACTGCTCTAGATGGGAGCACTCCTAAGACTAAATAGATGTCACTAGAAAAAATAAAATCACAGCAAAGAAAGCAGAACAATCAAATACTAACTAAAGGCAAATAATAAAATCAACTATTCACAAAAGCAGACAAAGGAAACACAAAAGAGCACAAAATAAAACAACCAACATACAAAGAATGGAGGAGGAGGAATAAGAAGGGAGAGAAATAATGAATCACCAGACAGTGTTTAAAATAGCTCAATAAGTGAGTTAAGTTAGACAGTAAGATACTAAAGAAGCTAACCTTGAACCTTTGGTAACCACGAATCTAAAGCCTGCAATGGCAATAAGTACATATCTTTCAATAATCACCCTAAATGTAAATGGACTGAATGCACCAATCAAAAGACACAGAATAATAGAATGGATAAAAAAGCAAGGCTCATCTCTATGCTACTTAAAAGAGACTCACCTTAAACCCAAAGACTATAGGAACAAAGAAAGACTGAAGGAACAAAACAGCAGCAGAATTACAGACCCTAAGAATGGACTAACAGTTACCAAAGGGAAAGGGACTAGGGAGAAAGGGAGGGAAGGGAGGGATAAGGGTGGGGAAAAAGAAAGGGGGTACTAGGATTATCATGTATAATGTGGGGGTGGCATGGGGAGGGTTGTACAACACAGAGAAGACAAGTAGTGATTCTACAGCATCTTACTATGCTGATGGACAGTGACTGTAATGGGGTGTGGGGGGGATTTGGTGAAAGGGGGACCATAGTAAACATAATATTCTTCATGTAATTGTAGATTAATGACAACAAAATTAATAATAATAATAATAATAATAATAATAATAATAAAATCACGTTTATCCTGTTCCAGCCACGCACTTGCACCTGGTTCTTCTCAGGGACATAGGTGTAGGATCTGAAAGGGGCTGACTTCTTCCCTGGCTTGTGGCCCCAGCCAGGTCAGGGGCCAGGCAGTGAGCGCTCTGACCCATGTGGGGACTGCCTCTCGCACATTCTTCCCACAGTTTTAAGAAGCCAGAGCTTCATCCTGTCTTGGCTTCACACTCATACACTTAAATGACACTATTTTTTAACCTTATAAGGATGCAGCCTCTTCTGGAATTCCTTTGATTTCAAAGTCTCTTTCTCAAGTTCTTGAAAACGAGGGCAGTTCCTGAAAGGCAGGTATAGCAACTGAGGACAAAAGAAAAATCATAAATCCTTTATGAGTCAGAAGAACATCATGAAAAAAGCTGCAGCCATATTTTCAGTTTCACTTGGTGCAAAGCAACCTGAGTAAAGGATTCAAATGTGTTTGGGGCAGAGTGGAAATTCTAAAATGAGGAAAACTTGCTTCACGGTCTACATGTCTTAAACATAGGAATATGTACCCAGAACTGAAAAGCTTTTTTTCCCTTTCATGAACTTGCCTTAATAGGACTGGACTGTTGGTAAATATTTACACTTTCTGGCTTTCCGTATGAATTGGCGATCAATTATCTTGCTCCCTCCCAAACCTCTCTCATTTCTAGCCCTAGATACACACACACACACACACAAGTATAGAGAAATGAATTAGTGGTTCCAGAAGGAATCTTAAGAAATCAACTAACCATTTGCTAACTTAGGTTCTTACAAATTTGCAGACTGTTAAAATAAGGGCATATACTAAATATACAGAAACATATACTTAAAAACCTATTATAAGGACAAAGTGGTCTTTCTGAAAGAGTTCAAATTCAACAGTCTCTTTCCTTTTAACTTATAAACTAGAGGTTGGTGACCCTCGATTTCAGTCTGTGGCCCTCACATCCCATCTCCGCTGGTCCTGCATTTCCAGCCCTGGGTGGGTGTCGCTGCTGTGATGTTTCTTTCCTCGCAGTTAGATGTAGTACACAACTAAACTCAACCTCTTCGTTTTTAAAGATGGCTTCTTTGTAATTCTCTACTTTTGCCAATGGCAAAATTTATCATCGTACTTCATATACTAGTCACCATTTGCTTGTCTACTTTCAAAATAGATCTAAAACAGACTTCTTTTCTGTACCCACACTGTCCCCGCCCAGGGCGAGTCACCATACTCTCTCTTTGGTCAGCCAGTGTCCACTCTGTCCACCCTTACAATTCATAATCTGCCTAGCAGCTACACTGAGCCTTTATATTTCATTTTTGTAAATACTAATCTTTTTAAAATACCAATCAGATCGTACCATTCTGTGGTTTTTATAACCTTCTTTGGTTTTCTGTCTCGTCTGGAATAAAGTACAAACTCAGGCCCTAGAGACCATTCTGCCCTGCTTTCCTGCCCCTGTCCCGCACCCATATTCTCCTCCAGTGGCACGGCAGGCCCACCACTGCCCACTCACCACCCACCCCATTTGGGCACACAGGCCTGGTATCTGTGGACTGTCCCCGTCTGAGATGCTCCCCCAACTGACTCCCAGCCCAGGTCTTCCAGCCATCCTCCCTGGTCACTCTCATGTTGCTCTGTTTTCCTGCCTCCAGAGAACTCATCACCATTTGAAGTTGTATTCATTTACTTCTTTATATTCTATACTCCATAAAACATAAACTCAAGGATGGCCAGGATTTTGTCTGTCCCATTCACTACTGTGTTGTCAATGCCTACAGGGCCTGAAATACTAGTAGCTACTCAGAAAACTCAAAAAAATAAATAGATTGCTTCCTGCCTGTCATTACTGATTCTCTGTCACCTTGTCTTACCCTGCTCCCCTTCTTCTGACATCTTTACCACTGATTTCAGGCCTCCACTTCCTCACTCCTGAACAGCTTCAGCAATCATTCTCGGAAGCTTCTGACATCTTTTCTTCCAAGCTGGTCAGACCAGTGCCTCAAAGCTCCATCTTCCTGTGTGTGCAGTACTGGGGAACACACGCAGGCATCTTTTATGTCCTCTGCTTTACATCTAAATGTCCCTGCATGGGATTCCAATTTTTTCCATAGGAGAAATGACTTTGAGGGGAAAGGCACAGGACTGTTCATTTAAAGATCTAGTTTTTCATGAATTACTTAACCTTTCTAGACTTTCATTTTCTCACCTCACATATTGAAAGAGTCAGACTGATAATAAATAAAAGAATCACCTGAACATCTGTCCAGCATTTTGCAGTTTGCAGTCTTTTCCATTTCTTAACTTATTTGGTTCTCACAAATTCCTATGAAGAAGTTAGGTGGGTATTGTTTCCATTTTACAGGACGGGAAACCGAAGTGCAGGGAGGCAACTCAGTCAAGTATCTGAAGTGGTACTTGGCTCTAGACCCAGGTTTCTCATCTTTAAATCGGCCCTCCTTCTGCATCACATTGCGTTTCAGTCTCAAGAATTCCTTTTTGCTATCACATTTGGATTCTCTAACCTGTGCCGTGTAGTTATTCAGTCTTATTCTCATTCTTCCTAAATGTCAACTCTGGACACAGAAGGGCAAGCACCCTGTACATTTGCTCCTGGCCGTGGTCTGGGGCTACCTTCCCTTCCCTTCTGAGGGCTGCCTCGAGTTCTCATTCTCTACATGGAGACTTGAATGGCTGCCCTTGGTAGGTCCACAAAAGTCTCATTCACTGAGTTCCTCTAGCCTGAATGGCTTGTACTTGAAATCATCACCCACTGACTTGTACTGTGTTTTACACACTTCACACATGCAAATATCTTTTCATTAAATCGATTATAAACTAGAGAAGAAGTCTGGCCTCACATTTCCCTTATATTTCTCTACAGCAATTAGCAGAGCTCTGGGAATAATTTTGTATTGATCGAATTTGTTAGATTTCTTAGTTGATGTTAGGACTGTTTTCATGTCAGTGGGTAGGTGGCTGTAGGCTGTAGGCAGGTGATCCGCTGTGTCTCCCTCTCCTCCTTGTGTCTCCCTGACAACACCTGTATTCTCTTTGTGATGTAATTTAATTACTATCTTTCAGGATTAAGGGTTATATAGCTATCTTGGGTCTCCATTGGCTAAATCTGGTGCTGCTGTTCCAGACTATGTATAAAAAGCTGTGGTAAAAGTGATTCACTAATTTTTCTTGTTGAAAGAAAATATTCACGAACTCCTAAGAACACTGACAATTATAATACTTTACTCCTGGATTCTATGAAGGAAGAAACCATAAATAAATCATCCTGTCTTTGCAGGAAATACCAGAAAAATGTGTTGGAATAGATTAACTAGAGTGAGGTTGACAGGCTCAGACTGTTTCTACAAAGCATTCGGGAGGAATTCTTGTCACCAGCTGCAACAATTACATCAAACTTCTAGGAGTACTGGCAGGGCAAAGAGCTTCAGCACCTTGCCCAGCAGTCAGTGGTACCTTCTGAGCCCAGCAGTCACTCTCAGGCTCAGCCACAGAGAGATAAGGTGACCGTGATTACCATGTGGCTGCAGGGGAATTAGGAAGGATTGCAGAATTCTATGTCCCTATTTCCTTCATTTAGTCTTAAATCTCACACCTGGACATTAGATTTATTTATTGCTATTTTAAAAATAGCAATTCCTCTGCAAAAGTTAAAGAGTTCTTGGTCAGTCTCACCACATATAAACAAATTTGAGAGTTTCTCTCAGCCTCATTTAAGCAGCTTTGTTTATGGTGCCTGGTTGTGGATAAAGTGAAGGTTTCTGTGGCCAGGATTCTCACCTGGCCCTGGTTGGCTAGCTCACTACACATGTGTGGGCAATGCATCACTATTGACTCTGTATAAAGAGCCCTGACCAGTGCTCTGCATGATATGGCGGCACAGCTGCAAGGATGCAGGAGAGCAGAGCAGAGGCTGGAGTGGTGGCAGTGCTGAGGACAGAGACTGAGATGGCTGCACGAGGAGAGAGACTCAGAGGACAGCTGTGCAGGCAGAGGGGCCCAGAGGCAGAGACCCGCTTGCTGCATGCAGACTCACTCTGAGTGAACAGGATTTTAGTGATTCACCTGCCACCATGGAAATAAAGTTAGCTATAACCCTTTCACCTGAAGAACATTTTACTGTCATTTCTTTAACACTGAATTCGTAGTGAACTTGCCCAGGGCTGAAACCCATTGGCAAGGCACTAGTTCTCAGCCTTGACTGTCCATTGGAATCATCTTTTTGATGATTATTTTTTTTAATTACTTAAATTAAAATTCATTTAAAAATTTAGTTTGAATTAATTTGATTTTAATTAATGAAAAGTAATTAAAAATACTGATGACTGGGTCCCACCCTCTGAGATTCTGCTTACTTATGGAGAATGTTCTAGGCATCAGGATTTTAAAAATTCTCAGCTGATTCTAATATGCATCTAACTTTGAGAACCACTAGTTAAGAGGGAAGGAAATTACTCTGGAATGAGATGTGCCTAGTGCATCTGGTTCTAGCCGAGATGATTACCAGCTGTGTGGCTTAGAGCCCATTTTGTTTCTTTAACTTCTCTGATCACTCATTTCTGTGGAAATGCAAAGAGAACAATAATATTGTCCATTCAACGTTATTATGAAAAGTAAATCTGATGACACCTATGAAGTGCTGGGCACCAATCATGTACTCGAACCTTCCTTTTTTACCTACCTGGGAATGGAGACTTTCTTGGGGGGAGGGATATTTTGTAGATATTCTGGAGGGAGGAGAACCCTGTGTGGGACCAAAAGGCCAGGAACTGAAGGCAGAACACTGGAAGCCTTGTGTGTGTGTAAAGCTGAAAGAGTAGCAAAATGGGTGGTAAAGACCCAAGGAAGACCCCCATTCCTACTTTTCTTGCCTAGGGCTGCCTATGTCCTACATTGTCCTTTGCACTTTCATTTAGGAAGGAATCAAGACTGTACAGCCCAGGAGTGAAAAGACTCCCAGGTCTGCCAAGTGCCAAGCAGCCTGCCTTCGTCCTTCCAGACCCAATGCAATCGCCTCGTTTTCCCAGAATACTGACCTGATCTTCAGAAACAGGGACTGTGTGCACAGGGATGGGCTGCCAGGGCAGATTGGGATTCCAAACACTGATACCCTCAGGGGGAAATAGGGCTGCAAGGTTTGCCAGAGCACTCATCAAAGTGCGGTCAACATCTGTGCTCCGGATATAAACCTAGAGTAGGAAAATTAGTGAAACTGGGTGTGTTCCTGTGGAGTGAAGAGCATTTGAGAAAGGGCAGGACATGCACTCCAAAATATTACAGACATTGTGGTAGCATCATGATCATAGTATCAGTTGTGGGGGAGACATATTCTGAGCGAGCCATGCACACAGCAACCTGGTGTGCTAATAGTTGATTGAGAAAAGAGACCAACTAAGTGGTGGCTACTTGCCAAGCCAAAGTATGTACTGCAGGTGTCCATCAAAGTTATGACTATAACTTACATTCATAAATTTTTTCAAGAACAACATATCTGTATGAAGAGGAATACATTTGTAAATAAGAGCTCTGAGTTATTTGGGAAACAGATAAAGCACTTTAAAAAAAATGCAACACAATGTTAAATCCTTTCAAGGGACAAGGTCCCTACTCTTACCAACCCAACTTACCTGTTCATGTTTGTACGACTCATTCAAGAACTTCCCATATCTTCTCCTTAGATACTGTCCAAGTTCATAATGCTGCTCCATGCCCAGCTATGGGAACAAAGAAAAGCAAAAATTAGTGAAAGTAAGTCCTATGAATCTCCTCTATGAGGCTCATCTTTCCTCATTGAATGTGTAGCCTGAATAATAGCGTGTTTTAATAGTTCCACAATAACAACATCGTTTTAAATGAAAAAAAAAGTTGTAATCTTGAGTCATGAGTCCCTGAGAAAACTCCTTCACCTTCATTACTACTTACCCTAGAGCCTTGCATATAAACAGCTGTTGGTGGATGTGACTGAGTAAATGGCTCATCTCTGGTGTGGCAGAGCACGCAAAGGGCTGGTTGACCATGTGGGAGTTTTGTGGAAGAAATTCGACTATCTGATAAGAAGTTGGGTTTGGTGAATCTGAAGATCTATTTCAATCTCTGGGTGCAAGATTTATTACCTGCACAGTGTGCTTATACTTGGTTCATGAAAAACTACAGCCTGTCACCCAAAGTGCAGTCTGTGGATCTGCACCTAACACCACTTACTGACAATATGTTAGGAGTATGTTAAAAACTAAATTTTGACCCCACACCTGCCCTCCTGAACTGGAATCTTTGAGATGTAGCTCAGGAATCTGTTTTTAACAAGCTCACTAAAATTCTGATGGCCAATAATCATTGAGAAGCATTTCATTAGCTCAATGATCCTCAAACATTACTGTGCATTGGAAGCAAAATTATCTAGGGATACTAGTTGAAATGCAGATTCCTCAGCATTTTCCCAGAGATTCCTGCTCATTAGATCCTGTGGGTAGCCCTGGAATCTTCATTTTAACACATGCCCCAAGAGATTTAGATCCATGTATTAGAGCACCATGCTTTGAGAAACACCGCATTCGAGTCTGTCTAATCTGGAGCCTTGCCTGAGCGTCAGGAGTCAGAGGCTATGGTCACTCTGGCTTCTGCTTGGCCCTGCCCACTCACCTGCTTGTCACTCCAGGTTATAACAATCATCACCACATCCCAGGATGGGAAGGAGACAGGAAAAGAATAATGTGTGCTTTGAGGTTTGTGAGTTTCCTGAATGATATGATAGTTGAAGAAGGAGGTATTTGTGTCTCATTTGTTATTCTAGCTTACAGCTGACTTCAGAGAAATAGTCATCTTCTATGGAGCAGTGGTTTTCAAATGTGAGTCTGCACAGAATCACCTGGAAGACTCATTAGGACAAAGATTCTCAGGCTTTAACTCCAGAGTTTCTGGCTTATGGGTAGGGCCAGAGAATTCACGTTTCCGACACATCCCAGGTGCTGATGGGGTTGCTTGTCCAGGGGCCGCACTTTGAGAACCACTGATCTAGAGAGCCACTGCCTTGTGTAGATGGGAAATACCCAGCCAAGGGCGGCACTCTGGGCTCTAAAATCCTGCTACATCAAGAGTGGCCTCATCCCAGCAAGGTATCACCTAGAATTGTCAAAAATGCAGAGTCTCCAGCCCTACATCAGACCTGCTGAGGTCAAAACCACGTTTTCTTTTTTCCCAGCTTTATTGGAAAACAAAAATTTATATAATTGTCATACATCACTGTAAAAATTTAAGATGTATAGCATAATAGTTTGATTTACATACATTGTGAAATGATCGCCACAATAGGTTTAGTTAATACCCATCATCTCCTGTAGACACAATAAAAAGAAAAAGTAAAAGAGAAAGAATTTTTCCCTTGTGATCAGAACCCAGGCTTTGCTCTCTTTAACAACTTTATGCGTGCTCACTGAGGCATGAGCCGTCGTGCTCACATCACATCCCTAGTGTTCATTAATCTTGTAGCTGAAAGTTTGTGCCTTCCGATCGCCTTTCTCCTGATGCTCCCTTCCACATCTCTCACCACTGGGGACCACAAATCTGATCTTTTTCTATGAGTTTGTTTGTTTTAGATTCCTTATGTTAAGTAAAATCATACGGCATTTGTCTTTCTCTGACTTATTTCACTTAGCATATGCCCTCAAGAGCCATCCATGTTTTCACAAATAACAGGATTTCTTTGTGTTCTTTTTTAATGGCTGTATATTTCATTACATATATATGCATTTTTTCATTTCATTATATATATATTTCATATATATAAATATATATACACACACACATATATCTCACAACTCCTTTATTATTTTATCTGTCAGTGGACACTTAGGTTGTTTACATGTCTTGGCTATTATAAGTAACACTGCAATGAACATGTGGGTGCAGGTATCCTTTTGAGCAAGTGTTTTTATTTCCTGTGAATATTAGAATTTGAAATTTCACAAGATCCCCAAATGACTCATTTATGCCTGAAAGCTTAAACACTAGGCAAATCTGATGGCTAGTCAAGAGACTCCCAGGAGAATCTAGATCCTACAGATTGGAAGAATTTTTTGGTTCTACTGGAAAAGTAGAGCAAGGGAACAGGAGTCTTTATGGAGCCATAGTAATAGCAGCCCTAAATTTTCCTAACCCTTTTCTCATTTAAGGAGCTAGAGGCTGGGTAGGCTATGGTGGGAAGAGCTCTGAAGGGGAGCCAAAAGATGCTGACCTCCAATAGCCTGAGTGGCTGGGTTAAGATGGTAATTCTCAGCCTTGGCTGCACATTAGAGTTGAACGATCAACTGAGGGGCTTCTACAAACCCAATATCCAAGCCATACCCTAAACCAATTAAATAAGAACCTCTTAGACAGACATCAATGTTTCTTAAAGCTCTCCAAATAATTCCAATGTTTAGCCAAGATTAAGACCCATTAATTCTGGAGACATACAACTCTAACATTCTATGACATTTAAAAAATATCTTTAAACAGTGCTTTGGTTAGGACAGAAGCAATGCATGTGGCCTTGTGGCTCTAAACAGAGAAGCCATCTCTCTTAGAAGTGATGGGTAGGGGCGCTGGGGTGGAGGCCACACATCTTGCTCCCAAGCCCGCCTTCCCCTTCAGCACTCTGTAGGAAGTAGGGCTCCCTGGGCTCAACTGACCACTTATAAGAAAGGCTAAATCCCAATGTATCCTACTGAGAAGAAATCAAATTCAGTATCAGCTCTTCCAGGGGAATCATGTTTTCCCAGCCCTTCCCATGTTCTCTATTTCTCAGGTGGAGGCTGAGAAACTAGGGCAGGCCTGTCAGTATCTCGGCCGTCTTCAGCACCTTTAAGCTCACGTATTCTCCTGTCACCCACTCAAATCTCTTAAGCTTTAATAAAGCCAACAGGGTAAAAGAAATCAAAGTAGGCAGTTCTATACACTTTTCCTACAGTTACAAGTCAATAAGGGAGACTTGGTCATGATCTGAATTTACCAAAGTTAGCCATTAGTGCCTCTCCATCCACAGCTGAAGCACATTTTAGGCTTTTAGATCCCAGATAATTGTGCAAAATACTTTCCTAGATCTGAGAAATTAGCTACATGGTTTCAGTATGTTACAAACCCAAGCAGGACTTAGTTTCCCTTGAGACTCTTGGCAAGCTTTAGCTGGGAGACCTACCAACCTGTGTGAGCTGGCCAAATCCTTGGGGCCACGAGGACTCCTTAATGGGGTCATTAGGAAAGGTCTCGATGGGACTTCGGTCTCCATGCCTAAACACCTGGAAATAGATTGAGGCAGTAATGTTACAAATCTTACTTCATCATAATAGATTCTGTTCTATTCATCATAATAGATTTTCTTCTAAACCACTGGTTCTCAACTGTGGCTGCTCATTGAATCAACTCAGGCATTAAAATAAGTTCTGAGGTCTGGATCCCAGACCTGTGATTTTGGTTTAACTAGTTTGGGGTGTGGCCAGGTCATCAGACTTCTAAAGACTTCCCAGGCAAGTCTCAGGTTAAGAAGCACTGTTCTAAGCTTACTGATGCTTTTCCCGTGTTTCAGGTAATGTAGTAACAAGATGAGCAGCCATTAGAAGGCAGACGGTTGGCACATGGACACTGGTTTGTACAACAGGGCAGGAAGGAACCCAAAGCTTAGCAAGATCACTTTATTACAGACAAACTCTACATTCCTTCCTTAATTACAGTTAAGTAATAAATGGTGTTAAAATTCTACATGTATGAAAAATTGTGGCCTTTAAGTGTTACATACAATTTGTGACCATCTTGAGCCAATGATTTACTTTAGGACATTAGGGATAAAGGACTTGGGGTGGAGGGAGATTAGAAAAGCTCATTCTTAACACTTAAAGAACATTCTGGATTTGTATGCATTTTTATGTGCTTTTTATGTCCAATTTTAATGTGCTTTCTGATTACAACACCAAACCAAACATAAAGCTATGTTGGAAGCAAAGATAAGGGAAGTAAAACACTCAAGAAATAAAAGCTACAGCGATGTAGCAAACATTTTTAATGCAGAGGGGGCTGCCTTACACCATGCATTAGCTGTGATTTCTTGCACTTGTCACATATGTGTGGATAAAGTGAAGGTTCCTGTGGCCAGGATTCTCACCTGGCCCTGGTTGGCTAACTCACTACACATGTGGGCAATGCATCATTATTGACTCTATATAGACAGCTCCACCCAGTGCTCTGGGTGACATGGTGGCATGGCTGCAAGGCTGCAGGAGAGCAGAACAGAGGCTGGAGAGGTGGCAGTGCTGAGGACAGAGCCAGAGGATGGCTGTGTGGGTGGAGAGGCCCAGAGGATGGCTGTGAGGGCAGAAAAGCCCAGAGCCCGACTTGCTGCATGCAGACTTGCTCTGAGTGAATGGGATTTCAGTGATGGAAATAAAGTTGGGTATAACCCTTTCACCCCAAGAACATTCTACTCTGATTTCTTTGGTCACACTGAATGCATAGTGAACTTGCCCAGGGCTGAAGCCCATTGGCAAGACAATGTTACCTGTGTCACGTGCTCCACTCAAACAGAGCCATGAGGCTGCCCTCTAAAATCCTGTAAAATGGTTCGGTAGACACAGAATGAGGACCAGTCTCAAATTTTAGTCATCTTTGAGATGAGGTTCCCTGAAAGTGAGGGATGCTCCCAAGACTTGGGGAGTATCTCTGATATCTGAAGAAAACTGATCTTTAGCCCCTAACCTGATGAGAAATTAAAATCTCAGTAGAACAGGCTAACAGCAAAACAGATGGACATGGTATAGTGGATCTTAGGAAATCATTTAGGTCAGGTAGGGAATTGTTGTCCTGCATGGTCCCCTTATGGCAGTAGGAAAGGCTGCATATTTTCTGAGGAGCACCTGCAGTCACTAGTCACTACAGGTGACTTGGCCATGATCGGAAATCAGTGAGGCTGATCGTTACTGCCTACATGTTTCTACAATCAAAACACATTCTAGACTTTTCAGATCCCAGGTGATTGTGCAAAATACTTTCCCAGATCTGAATAACTAAAGTTGTATGGTTTCAATAGATTATAAAATCTACTGTATAGTTTAGTTTCCAGGGTTTCTCGACCTCAGCTCTGTTAACATTTTGGGCTGGTTAAGTCCTTGTGGGAGGCTGTCTCAGGCACTGTGGGATATGTAGCGGCACCCCTGGCCTCTGTCCACTAGATGCCAGCAGCCTACCCAGTTGTGACGGCCGAAATCCCCGGACCTGCCAGTGCCCCCGTGGGCGACACCAGCCCAGCCAAGAGCCCCAAGTCAGCCAAAGAGGGGCCAGCAGGGAGACATTGACACCAGTTCCTGCCAGCCTGTGACCATGGCCCCTCGCTGTTTTCTGAATGATTGGCCCTGTACACAATTAAATCACCAGTGACTCCACACAGCAGTTACCGTTGTGATATTCACTTCACAGCAAAGAAGTGACCTGCCCAAGGGCACCTGTGTGTAAGCGGCAGGTCGTACACCCACACCTAGGCTGTGCAGCAATGCCAGCACCCCCTGTGTAAGAGGCTCACTACTCCTGTGCATAGGCACAGCCTTCAGGTCCCACAGTGATGCCCTGGGGCTCGGGCCTCTTCCTGTAAGATTAGGACCTCTGTGTTTGGTGGGCACAAGTGCCTCCATGCCCCCATTGCAGGAAGCATTCTTGAGCTTCCTGAGTTTTTCCAATTCAGCTGTGGCCTTTGGACTTGGCCTAAGTGCTCTTTTAGTCTGTGGCAGGCAGCCTTCGTCACTGCAGCTCTGCGGAAGTCACCTGCTCTGCTCAGCCCTGCAACCACACCATGACATCGTTCACAGCCTGAAGTGTGTGATGAGTACCGGTGGTCACTGCAATAGGAAGACGTCCAAGATAACAACTACCCCCTAGACTTGTGCAACTCCACAGCTTTGTACAGTCCTATCCCCTGCTGTCCCTCTGCTTCACACAACTCCCTGGTGGGGACAAGCTGGCACTGTTACCGCCTGAACAAATAAGGAGCCCTGGGCGCAAAGAGACTGAGTGAGCTGCGCCGACCTCCCAGGGGTCGCAACTGCTGGCCACATCATGCTCCCTCCCCCCTTCAGTCACACCTCACTGTTCTCAAAGGAGCCATGGCTTGGTACCCACACAGGTGGCCCTTCCCTGTCAAGTCTGCTAAGCAGATCTGGCACATCCTGCAGGATGCGGAATGCGGAGGCGCTGGTGAGACCCAGGAAGGCAGTTGGCTCAGTCCTTCTCTTTGCACAGCCAGAGAAACGTCCTGGAGAAACGTCCATCCAAAAAGGTTAGTGATTGCCTGGAACCCTCTAATGTCCTCATTCTATTACAACTTTGTGGGTTTTGTTTTCTGTTTTCAGAAAATTGTAAAGACATAATAAAAGTAGACATTTTTACAATGAGCTCCTATGAGCCCACCACTTGCTCCATCAATCATTGACTCGTGTGGCATTTGTAGCCTCATGACTCCAACAGTCGAACATTTCCTGCTGTTCCTGTGTAATTCAAAGCCTTGCCCCTCTAGATGTCCCACCTTAAACTCTTCTAAGCCTGCTCAGCCACAGGCCCCTGCTGTCCGACCCACACACTCGGTTCATTCGGTCTCGGGGCCAACGGCCTTCTGCCTGGAACATCCTGCCTCTGCCACTTCTCCAGGTGCGTACGCTCAACCACTGAATTCAGGTCCCTCCTGAGAAAGGCAGCCTCTGCAGAGAGGCCTCCCTTAACTCCCATTATGAGGAAACTCCTGCTCTCTCTCATTACACAGTTTTGCTTTTATGCCTGATATTTTCTTGTTTTTTGTATGTGTATTTAAGTATCTGACTTCCTCTCTTCCCATTAAACAACTTGGAATCAGACCCCTTGCTGTCACAGGCACAGCGCCTGCCCCAGGGCAGTGCCGGTGTGACATAGGCACGCATACAAAATGCCTGTTTTCATGAAGGAAAGAGCCCTGGGTGGGTCTGGCTCCATGAGGACACATGGCTTTCTTTTCAATCTTCTCATTCATAAGGCTTTTGATTTTCCTCCTTATGTATCACCACAGTATATTTTCTTCTGCTTTCTTCTGCTCCATTATTTGTGCCCTCTGACACCTCCCTTGTGCCTTTGCTTCTGAAACAATGAGTCACCCCAAGCTAGGCTAGTGCCTAACAAAGCATCATGCTGTCCTTTTAGGCATGGGGTTTGAGATGTATCATACACCTCTGGGGTGGCTCAGGAAACCCGGGAGAGACTGTGGCTCACAGCGCTAAGCCCCACTCCCTGTTTTATTGGGAGTCTTGCAAGCGACACTGTTGTTGCACAAACCCGGCCGTGAGTAAAAGTCTGTTCCAGTTTCTTCTTTTAGGAACTGAGAAATAAGGCTGTTAGTCAAGAGAATTAAAAAGGAAAAGAGTTCGGGCAGAAATGAATGAGTCAAGTGAAGGAACACCATGCAGGGGCAGAAGGGAAGGCAGCTGTGTGAGGAATCGGGGTGAGAGTATGTCCTCACTCCAGGAGGAAGGCAGGAGGGCCACTCCCCGGGGACATCCTCCCAGGGCCCAGGAAGAACACAGGGCCTGCAGGAGAGGAAAGGGAGAACCATGTGTTAGGCGGTGTGGAAGCTGAGCTCAGAGAAGCTCGAGCTTTGAGTCAGTTAGACCTGGGTTCAATTCCCTCCTTGTCGAGATCCAGCCAGTGACCCTGGGGAAATGATTTAAACTTCTGCATGCCTCGATTTCCCTCTGTGTAAAATGAAGAAATCATTATTTCCCATGCAGGAGAACCATGAGAATTAAATGTGGAATGTTTACAAAGCTGCCATCA